>NW_019154088.1:36093884-36267019 GCF_002288905.1 Enhydra lutris kenyoni | reverse complement strand
ACACAAAAATGCACACAACATTTGTAGAGGAAAACACAACAAATTACTAACTGAGTAATCTCTGAGGATGTTATTATGAGTGCTTCATTATTTTCTTTTCAATAGTATTGTGTTTTCCAAGTTTTTTGCGATAAGCATATTTTATTAGTGTTTCAGCATTACTGGTTTAATATGTGTTGAATGTTTATAATGTGCAAGACACTATGCCAGGAAAATTGTGCATATTATCTTTTATTTCTGACCAAATTGAAAGAAAAAAAAATAAAAAGAACCTGGGTAGGAAGTATTATCTCCATAGGTAGCTTGCCTAAGATCACTTAGCTGCCTATGGTAGAGTCGGGATTCAAAGCCAAGTCTACATAATTTGATTCAGTCCCCCATGTGTTGTTTTCATAATCAGAGAAAGATACCAAAAATAGTATCTGAGACAGTAAAAATAGTGGAATTAACTTGTAGGAAACAGGCTTCCTAAAATGCAAATACGAAATAATATACCTGTGGAAGACAAAAATCTGTAAAAATAAGGTATCTCAGGTTTACCCAATGTCAGTTACCAGTCGTTAAATCGGTTTTCGGTTATGAAAATGCGTATTATCATCTGCACACCTGATGCAGTGCTGAGAAGTGAGTCAGGGACCTGAAGGAGTCGCTCTTCACCCCTTAAAATAATTTATGAACTCAGTCAGTGTGTTTGTTCTTTCTGAGATCCCACATTCTCATTTGTTCATTCATCTATTAATTCAACAATGTTTCTTTTTCTAATTTTTAAAAAGGTTTTATTATTTGTCAGAAAGAGAGAGAGCACAAGCAGGGGGAGCGGCAGACACAGGAGAGGGAGAAGCAGACTCCCCACTAAGCAAGGAGCCTGATGCCAGCTCCATCCCAGGACTGTGGGATCATGACCTGAGCCGAAGGCAGATGCTTAACCTACTGAGCCACCCAGGCGCCCCAAATATTTCTTGTGTCCCTAATATGCCAGACACTATAGTGGGCCCCAGGTGAGTGCAATCATAAGAGAGGCACAATCTGTGTTCTTACAGAGATTCTGTCCTCCAACTTTGGTGCCTCGCCCAGGACTGACAATAATAATACTTGCTTCGATTGGGGTTGTTGCTAGGACTCTAGGAAACAAAACAAAGCACCTGACCCAGCACTCAACATATGTGAGGCGTTCGATAAATTTTACTGCTGGCATAATCTCAGTTTTTCCAGCTATAAAATGGAATTTATCTTATCCCACGTGACTGGGTGTGAGAATATTGATCTCTATAATCCTTCAGAGAAGATATCTGCTCTAGTCCAGAAAACACCTTGATTTTTAAAAGATGCTTTGGAGGGGCACCTGGGTGGCTCAGTGGGTTAAAGCCTCTGCCTTCGGCCCAGGTCATGATCCCAGGGTTCTGGGATTGAGCCCCGCATGGGGTTCTCTGCTCAGCAGGGAGCCTGCTTCCTCCTCTCTCTGCCTGCCTCTCTGCCTACTTGTGATCTCTATCTGTCAAATAAATAAATAAAATCTTTAAAAAAAATAAAAATAAAAAATAAAAGATGCTTTGGACAATGGAGGCTCATAGGAAAAGATGAAAATTTAGATATTTTTTTCTAGGCTTGTAGTAGATTAAACACAACTTAGTTTTTAATTTTTTTGTTTTGACTATCAAAATTTACAATGTCATTGTTTTTTAAGGTTTTATTTATGTATTTATTTGATAGAGAGAGCAGAAGCAGAAGGAGCAGCAGAAGGAGAGGGAGATGCAGGCTCCTCACTGAGCAGGGATCCTGATGCAGGGCTCCATCCCAGAACTCTGGGATCATGACCTGAGCTGAAGGCAGTAACTTAACTGACTGAGCCACACAGGCACCCCTGCAATGCTGTATTTAAAACCCCCATGTAAAAACTGATGATTCACTTGGAAAATTCCAAGAATATTATACATAGGTAAATTCTCATGATCTTATCTTTCACAATATAAGAAAGTTAAGGGAAATCTTTGGTAAGAACAACGTTAAGTTCTTACTTTTGAAAGGCTTTCAGATGGATATCTTGAGATCTAGGTCAACATAAGCTTCTCCAGCAATCAGAAATATGTTTGTGTACATTGTCAAATGATACATACTTCCTGTAATGCACATTCAATATTTTTTGAGCACAACATTTGAGAATATGTCAAGAGATTTACATAGATTTTCTCTAATATTCCAAACACACCCTCTAGTAAAGTTAGATCTCCTCCATCAGCAACTGAAACTAGGAGACATTAAGCAATTTACCAAGTTATTCTAGTAAATATCAATGCCTGAATTTGACCCCCCCCATTGTGTGACTTCACAACTTAACACCACACCCATGCTTCAGCTACAGGAAATGCATTATTTCCCAAAGTAGTTCATGTCTTTTTTTTTTTTTTTTTAAGTGCCTGGGTGGCCTACACTTGGTTTCTGCTCAGGTCGTGATCTCTGGGTCATGGGATCAAGCCCCGCATTGGGCTTCAAGCTCAGTGCAGAGTTTGCTAAGATTCTCTTTCTCTTTCTCCTTCTCCTTCTGCTCCTCTCCACCCCTCTCTCAAATAAATAAATAAATCTTAAATATATATATATATATATATATATATATATATATATGCTTTCAATTCACTGAGTTCCTTCCAACATTGAACTGAAACCTGTCCTTTCTGGAAGTCATCACTGTCTCTAGTTTCACCCTTCAGTTAAATTAGTTGGTCTAATGCCTCTTCTGCATGAAAGCTATTCAAATGTTCACAAACACCTTTATTTCACCTCTTCTCCTTTCTACTAAGTTTTCCTTTCTGAAAAACTAAACAGCCCCATTTTCCCTCTGCTGTTTAGATTACATTGTTTTGAGTCCCTACCCTCTTCCTACTCGGTTCCAATCATCATAGTCTTGTTTGTTTATGTCACTTTCAAAAGAGGATGCACACAACTAAAAACAAAACCACAGGTGTGGTCCGAAGAGTCAGAGTTGAGATTCATTATCACCATCTTTGTCCCAGACATTATACTTCTATTTATGTTGCTCAATAGCAGATTAGCTGTTTTATTCCTGCTCCCTCATGCTGCTGACTCACATAGCATTTACTGTAACTACAATAAAGCTTCTAGGTCTTTTTCACACATGCAACTATGAATCCACATTTTCAACATCCTATTCTTGTGCTTTGCTTTCACGAGTTTTCTCCATGTTGAGCTACCCCTCTTAGACTGGGAAGGCTGAATTGATGGGCCAAGGCTTTTTTTGTTTTTATCATTCAGTGGATACCCTCTCCCTCACAGCTCCAATTTCATCATTAACTTGACCTCCCAAATTATTGAGTAAAAATACTGACCACCCAGGGAAGAAGGTAAAGTTTGAAATTCCTCCCCTCACCCAATAGACTTCTTTCTAGAGTGACATGAATTCACACATTAGTAACTTATAGACAGGATCAGTTTATCTACTTGGGGATTTACCTAACGGTGTGAGTCTCCAGCCCACAGGCTCCTCCTGGATTCCTCCTCCATGATCCTAGGAAAGACCATGATATATGATTCCTCACTGACATCAAAACACCCCTTATCTATTGCATGCCCCCCACCCCCAGCACGATAACCTGGTACCATGATAGCCATCTCCTGTTAGGGGATTTCTTTCTAGACTACTGCTTTCTAGGTATAGCTAGCTTCATGGGCATATTATTACCTGTATGCAGAGCCCCTGACTCAAATAAGCCTCCCCCTGGACTTAATGACCTCCAATCAGCCACCTTGAAATTTTTAACAATTTTATTTATACATCAAATTATACATTAAATATTAAAATTTTCATATAAAATTTATATGATAAACTTTATTTCTAAATTAAGTATGAAATTAAATTTATACATTAAATTTTATTTATATATTAAATTATATATTAAATTTCTACATTTATATACTAAATGTAGAATGACATTAAATAGTAAGTAAAAAAAAAATAAAATGCCTCAAGTCAAGAGACTACAGAAGAAAGGAGAAAGCTTTGTATCTTAACATGTTTAACAGTACTTTTTTCCAGCTTTTTGAACAAAGGGCCCCACATTTCTGTTTTCCACTGAGCCCACAAATAAGATAGTTGGCCCTGTTTCCAGAGTGGATAATCAAAATCTCCTGCCTAGTTGGCTAGTTACCTACCCAGTCAGAATTCAGTGCTAACTGATAATGTAGAACTGTAGCATATCAGTGGAATATTGGCCTTGCTGCTTTCTGTTGAGTTGACATAGTTTCCCGCAGGAGCATGCGACGCTAGGGAACACTTTGGCATACACTGAACAACCTAGGTCTTGTGCCATCAATTTTGCTCCTTCTCCCTACACTTAACAATCTTCAAAATACCACACTGCAGCAAGCCATTCTTGTTCCGGACTTGAAATTCAAATAAAAATACATCGTTTCCCAATGAATTCTGGAACACTGAAAAGAAATTAAAAAAAATAAAATTTTTTTTTAAAAGTGGAAAAAAAATACATGGTTTCCAAATGAAACTTAAAGTAAAAGTTTAACTAGAAACGCGCAAAGGTCCTGGAAATCATTGGCTGATTTACCATTTCCCATAGAGACCATACCAATGTCAGACCTGTTGCATTTTCATTTCTTAATTTCAGGACTTGAAGGATTTGGGGTTGAAGAATCTTGGTGCAGCAGATGCTTTTCTAAAGACAAAGGGTCAGTGTGGGTAATGGTTATAAAATTATTCATGTATCAGTACTCCGATGAAGGTCATGGAGGCACTGATCATTGTCGGTATTTTTGAATATATAGATTTAGGGATCTTCAATCACAACAAGGAAGTTCTCTGATTCTTTGTCTTTCTCAAGTGAGAAAAATAGTTTTTTCTACTGCTTACCCCCCACAGAGGTCAAGTATATCCTCAGCCTCCAACAACGTTCCTCACTTACTAAGTAAGTGAGAAAGTTACTAAGTACTAACTCACTAAGTACTAAGTTACTAAGTACTAAATCAATCCTCAGCCCTGATTTCCATCCTGACATTGCCCAGATCCTAGACCTGCAATCACACAGAAAAATCACATTCTCATCACTCTCTCTGTGTGTCTCAACAGTGACAAAGCCTCACACTAATATCACTTTTCCTAAAATAATCTCTCCTCCCCCTTCTTTTTCAAGGTTTAGGTTCAAGTTCCCTTTCCCCGTGAAATTTTTCTCCTCTCTACTACAAAGTCTCCTGAATTACTCTTTTCAAACTTTCCATTCTAAAGCCATATATCTCAATGTCTTAAGAAGACTCAGTTTACCTGTTTCACATTTAGAGAGCATCCACATGCAGTGAAAGCCAATTAGAAAATTTCTAGTCAGGTCCATCTACGAAAGATTGAAATCTGTTAGATGTGACAAAAGGAACATTGGATAGGAGCTCAAATTCTGCCTTTCCTACTTTGTGGTATGTGATCTTTGAAAATCCCTTCACCTCCGTGAACATGTATGTGGAAAGATAATACCCACCTGATAAGGGTGTTATAAGCATGGAATTCTCCTTTCGTTTATGACAACCAACTGGTAGAATGCCTGACGCAGAACAGGCACTTACTAAATGATAGCCACCAATATTAGAAAGCCTCCACCACTACCTACTTGATAATTCATCATTTCAATTCACGTCAGTACTAAAAATAGGTAGTGTTTTCTACCACCAATCAATTTTATGGAAGATATCTATCTATAGATCTCTTAGATATACATATATATCTATAAATAAATATCTATATTTAGCTTTTGATGCTTTGGAAAGTTGTTGAAGGCAATAATATTTGTTAGTGAAACAGAGAACATGTTGGTGAGAACTAAAAGGGAAACACTGTCAAGAGATCAGAAGGGGATGTGTGGACATGGTGAGCAAAGTCCAGTATGAGCTGGGGTATCAAGAGTGACCTCCTGGGTTCTTGGTCTTGGTCCCTATAGCAAGGTAGATATAAAATAATTTACATTTCTTCTGAGGATTCCTTGAGGACTATCTTGCCTGCCCCCATTCCTGTTGGCCAGGTACTTTAAATCCCTACGGACCTGGAGCAGGCTAAAAATCAAAGGACACAGATGAGATTTATGTGACAACCTCATACATCATTTTTCTCACCTCAGTGACCTTAGTCCCCGGAATGCCATTTTTTTGTAAAGTGCATCAACACTAAAGAATTTAACAGGTTGTCTTCATTTTGCTTATTTCTCCAAAATCCTGCTCTACAAACTTTTTGGCCTTTCAGCTACAGAAATTATATCTCAGGGATACATAAAAGTGTCAATGTTACCAGGCGGTCCGATGATGCATGGCATACTTCTCGCCAGAGCAAAGGCGATGGAGAAGGGATTGCCTTGAATCAAGCACTGACACGGGGCCAAAAATCATGGCCGGTAATACATTCTCCGATGGCATAGGTTACAAATGTGCAGCAAGTTGTGATGATGCATGGTGAAAGGTACACCACACACCGGGAAGGCCAGGCCGAGCTTTATGATGAGAATTTGGAATTGTTCTCATGCCAGCTGAGTTGGACTTTGGAGCTAAAATGCATTGCATCCATGTTTGAGGCACTCAGGGGCAAGAATATGGAAACATATTCCTCCCTCATTTGGCGAATTCTTCTCTATCCTTTAGAGCTCAGCACAGCAATTACTTCTTCCAGAAGCTTTCTGTGATTTCCTGCTGCATCCTTAACACCACTGCCCAGCGCGGTGACCACCGGCATCATTTTTGCCTCTGTCACACACAGCCACTGTCACCACTGCAGCCTGGTCAGCTTAGGTAACCCTTGGACATGTGCAATGAGGCAATATCACACTATATTTAATTGTCATCTGCCACTTCCTTGCTAGACTTATTTTTTGGCATCAGGAACTGCTTTTGTTGGGTTTGTCTCCCCAGTGCCTCATAGAGAGCCGACCTTTGGTAGGCACTCAACAAGTATTTGCTGAATGGACGAATAGACCGAAAAACAGAATTACTGTTCAGGAATGCTCACAATATGGAAGGTCTTCTTTTTTCACAAGTAACTGCCAGATTCTCACAGTACAGTGGTAACTTCATTAATTCATTCCGGCCACTAAGGAGCACTAAAAAAGCAATTTACTGAACGATGCTCTAGTGACCAGAAGGAGGTAATGTGGCTAATTCCAAAAGTAATTTTCCATACGGAGTTTACCCGCAGGACAAGTATGGCTAAATACATCTTCAGACCACAGGTTGGAGAATAGTAAATTAAATCAGCAGGCTATGTCTTCCCAGACTCCTTGAAAAATTAGTAGTATATGGTGGCTGTTACCTGTTGGAAGCCAGTTTGGAAAATCTGTCATTTCCCACTCTTCCATTATCTTTATTTGAGACTTAGATGGATTTCTACATATGGACATTCATGCTGGACTCTAACATGGATTGTCAAACTGCTCGCCAATGACCCTGGAACAATAAAGGAGGGAAGTCTGAAGTTACTTTGTTCATTTCTAAAGGTTGTTTTGCCATCTTTGGAAAACTTGCACCTTTTTTAAGGATGATGGAAGGAATAGAAAAAGGTGGGGGGAGAGGCAGAGAGAGAGTTAGGAAGAGAAAAATGGGAAAGCTTTAAAATCTATATATTTATAAACCCAACATCACATCAGTCATTACTGCCAAAACCAGTATAACTTTGAGTCCATATTTTTTAGTAATATGAAACTCACTTGCTCTCTCTGGTTCTAATTTTGCTACTAACTATGTGATATTAAGGATATGACTTTGACCTTCGCTCCTTTTTCCATAATTTCAGGGACTAGTGTTGTTTACCCAAAGGTCCCTTCATGTTCTGTGATTTTATAAATTTATACAAATATGGGACACCTGGGTGGCGCAGTGTGTTAAGCCTCTGCCTTCGGCTCAGGTCATGATCTCAGGGTCCTGGGATCAAGTCCCGCATCGGGCTCTCTGCTCAGCAGGGAGCCTGCTTCTCCCTCCCTCTCTCTCTCTCTCTCTCTCTGCCTGCATCTCTGCCTACTTGTGATCTCTGTCAGTCAAATAAATAAATAAAATCTTAAAAAAAAAAAAAGAACATTTGGGTACTTATTTGTATAAATTAATTAATTTATTTAAAAGATTTTATTTATTTATTTGGCAGAGAGAGAGAGATCACAAGTAGGCAGAGAGGCAGGCAGGGCGGGGTGGGGGGAAGCAGGCTCCCCGCTGAGCAGAGAGCCTGATGTGGGGCTCAATCCCAGGACCCTGGGATCATGGCCTGAGCCAAGGGCAGAGGCTCTAACCCACTGAGCTACCCAGGCGTCCCAACATCCTACTTTCTTATCTCTCTGCTTGTCTCTTAGTTAGGAAACCAAAGGTCCATGTAAAGGAGAAAAGCATTACAAACAAGCACTCACCCAGGGATCTCAGAGGTTTGTTTGGTTTTTGTTCACTTGCACTGTGAAGGTGCAGTTGCTTTATTCTGCTGCCAAGCTCAAGGAGAGTTATCGGCACAGTAACTACGTTTGAGTATTAAGTGCTTTATCAATCAAATTCCCCCAGGGCTGATCTCATTCTAATAACTCACACCCTCCAACAAAAAGAAAATCAGACAGACAGACAGACAGACAGACGGCATTACACGGCTCTCCTGGCTCTCCAAAGTATTGTCACATATACTTTGAGTCAGTGTGTTCCCAGAGAAGGGATAAATATAGTCCAGGAAATAAATATGTGCAATAATAAATAATAAAATATGTGCAAGTCTCACCTATCCATTTATTTACCATCCAGCATTCTATCAATGAGAGAAACACTGGCCAACCCTCACTGCAGCCCTTTCCTCCAATCAGAGAACAAATGTACAGGAAGGTGAGGGAGAAAACAAGGATGATTTTGCCTTTCTGCTAAGCATTATGCATAATGCGTCACCATCATTTTCTAATTTTTTTTTACTTTATTTTTGTTTTTCTAATTGATGTTATTAGTAAAAGTTATTTCTTTTAAAGTTCCAGCCTATTTTACAGAGCAGATCCTCTTGCCCAAGATGAGTGGTGCATCTCAGAAGTTAGGAGCATGGGGGGACGACTCCAGAAGCTGTGCTGAAGACCTTGGACAGTGAAGGAAGTCAGACCCTGCATTGGGACTGGTTGTGCTTTCCTCACATGGGTGTTCCTTTATAGACTTGCCCTTCAAAGCTGATTTTCTGCAATATATTAAATAACTTAAAACTCCTACATGTCGAACTTTTTAGGCATTCAGTTCCCCTATTAAAATTTGATCAGTTGTAGAGTAAAAGTGACAGAATTAGGAAGATATCAAAGCTGTGAGACTTAATAAATTCTTCTACTGGTACATGTATCATTCTCCATAGTAAAATTTTTTGAAATGGAAAAATATGAATTCATTCTTGATAATAATGAGGCTTTAAATGTTTTATCTCTAAGAGGGATGTTTCTCATCCTTATCTCCCCAAATAAGCAAAGGATCTCTAAGGACCCTTCATGAAAATAATCCAGCAATAAACCAGTGATATGCTGGTCTACCCTTCTCTGATTTGTAGTATTTGCTGTAAATACTTCTCTCATGGCTAATTTAAAGCTAGCAATAGTTTAATGAACAGCTTGCAAATACTTTGTTATTTGAAAATTGACTCTGCAAGTCGGCAAGAGACAGCCGGCTCCCGCACATCAGTGTCACATAATTAAACAGAAAAGTTCTTTGCAGAAAGTAAGCCATTTGTTCAAATAACGTGAATAAGTCAATCAGACCCTCAGTTGTCTGAAATTGTTTCATTAATTGTGGGACAATTTCCTACTTCTAGATTGTTAGATACTGACTTCCTGAAAATGTCCCCAGAACAACCTGTTGAAAGAACAACCTTGAGTGTATTGCTTAACGCAGTGCAGGAGATCACGTCTTTGAAACATTTTTAGTAGCATTTCAGAGGGAGGAGAGCAAAGATAGGCCATGCAATGAGGCTTTAGGATACTGATTTAGGCAGGGTTTTTTATACAGGTAGACGGAGGGGAACTTGATTAGGATAAGTCAAGTTTTTGGATTTAGTGGACACACCAAAGTAAGGGTTTCAAAGTGAATCTTGGAGAATAAAGTCATTTGATGTTATCTATCATCCTGAAAAAATATATATATGGGTAGATAGATATATATAGTGATATAGTGATGAGGGTAAATTGAGTAGTCTAGTGCTCAGACTAATGGATTTGGGGAACGTCCCTGAAAAAAACAACAAAGTTATTTGCAATTTTATCTTCCTGGGCAAGAGTTTCCTGAATTCTTAAAATTCATTCTATTGAGTTTGATCAAACAGGAGAATGATGTTCATGAACACAGCCAAATAATGAAGTTCTGTGTGGTTGTATCAGGTTTTGGTTCCTAGAAGCAAAGGTCCATGAACCTGGAGGTTTCTCTGCAAGCAACTGGTGATTTTCTTGTCGAGATTGGGAAGGGGCCACTGGTTCTCCTCACACCTCCCCCACCCCCACAAGTCATGGGGATAGAAACAGCTGATGAATACTTTGAAGACACCTGCAGAAGCCTGACAAGTATTCTAGAGCTCCAAAATATAAAAAACAGCAGAGTATAGGAAGGTTAGGTATTTGCAAGCCTGCTGGAATTAGAGGATTTACAAGTAGTCCTTCCACAAAGTGTTTCAAAATATTCTACCACTGCCCTTTCTCCACTTTGTGACATATACTAATCTCCTTTAAAAATACAGATTTCTCGGGGTGCCTGGGTGGCTCAGTGGGTTAGAGCCTCTGCCTTCGGCTCAGGTCATGGTCCAAGGGTTCTGGGATCGAGCCCCGAGTAGGGCTCTGCTTGGCAGGGAGCCTGCTTCCTCCTCTCTCTGCCTGCCTCTCTGCCTGCTTGTGATCTCTGTCAAATAAATAAATAAAATCTTAAAAAAAAAAATACAGATTTCTCATCGCAGAGTCCAGTCTAATATTTTAGTGTAATGAGTCATTATTTCATTCATTGGTTCAATCTATTCATCACTCAGTGAAAAAATAAAGTGCCTATTAACTTTCAGACTATAGCAAGCATGCCATCACCAAGATGAACACAATTTTTCTTGAATACCTCAGATAAGAGGGGAAAATAGGGGGTACAGAATATTACTCTCATGGGTTATAGAATCTCCATTACTCATGAACTTCACATTTTAAAACCTTTTCATATGTACCAAAAAGGGAAAAGCATGTCAACCTCTCCCTCTCTTACACAATGGTCGTAACTTTTATTTCAGAATAGGATACTGCATTTGCATTAGCCGCGGTTGTCCTTTTGATTTTCTTTTTGATACAGGATGATCTATCAATATGAGTTTTTATGAAGACCTTGTTAAAATTTTTTTGTAGAACTTCAAATTCTTTTTAATTTTATAGGATTACTATCAGACAATATAACTTCAAGGATATCTATTATTCTTTACTTTTTTGAATTTTTAAATATTTTTTGTAGCCAAATACATGATTAATTTTTGTCATTGTTCCATAGATGAAAAATATTTTCTCCGAACTAGGCATGCTTATTAATTGTATTATTGAATTATCTGTGTTCTTATTTCTGTAATAGGTGTATTGAGGTCTGCCATGCAAACGGTGTTTGGGTCTTTAATCTTCTCAAATTTCCAATAGTTTTACTTGCTGCAAAGAAGTTTTTAAGAGCTATGCCTTCCACATAAACTGTGCCTTTTATCAGAGCATTTTCCTATTTTTAGGTTTAGTACCTTTAACATTAAATTCCACCTCTTGGGGTGCCTGGGTGGCTCAGTGGGTTAAAGCCTCTGCCTTTGGTTCAGGTCATGATCCCAGGGTCCTGGGACCGAGCCCCGCATTTGGCTCTCTACTCAGCAGGGAGCCTGCTTCCTCCTCTCTGCCTGCCTCTCTGCCTACTTGTGATCTCTGTCTGTCAAATAAATAAGTAAAATATTTTTTTTAATTTTATAAAAAAAAATAAAAAAATAAATCCCACGTCTTTTGTTGTTAATATTCCAGTTCTGCTCCTTTTTCTTTGCATTTGCCTGATAGTCTTTGTTTGTTCTTTTATATTCAATACTCATTTTCCTTAAGGATATGTCTTCTAAGAGTCATGTGGCCACGTTTTGGGTTTTAATTCAATCTGATAGTCTCTCTTTTAGTGATAGAATACAGTGCATTTATACTTAAGTCAAATAGCTGATATTTTTATCTCATCTCTTCCAACTTTCTTATATACTTATTACTAATTTTTCATTGATGTTACTTCCTTTTCTCATTTTTTCTGATAAAATCTAATTACTACTCATTCCACTTTTTCCTTATTAATTTGAGAGACCTTCCATTTACCTGCTCTCATAATCAAATGCATTTGTCTCTACTGATATTTGAAATATGATACCAAACATTATCCCCACAAACATGTTCTCCAGCTGAATAAGAAGATACTTCTACACTACTTCCTGTGCCCTCCCCTTGCCCCATGAGACATTTGAAATGCTTTTACTCTGCCCCCTCTAACCCAATTCTTGCTTTTATTGAGATAGTTCGCTAAATTTTAGTACATTTTGCTCAAGACTATTATTTGAATTTTCCTTGTAGTAGGTTCCTCCCATTGCAGGAGACCTGATTTAAGCTCTTACATGTTTCCAGACAACCAATCATTTTGTATTTAATGGATAATTTAAATTGGTTCTCACTGTTTTCTCTCTTCGTCTTTCCTTATTTTACTTTCAGATGTGGTTCATTTCTTGTTTTATTGGAGTCTTTTATCAGGTGACTTTTCTGAGAAGGAACACATGGCAGATAACAGTCTTTTTATATAAAACCAAACCTTGTTTATGAAAAGTGGGTATATCATACCTGATGGAATGATGTTTATTCTCAGATATGACACTACATGTATGGACTCAGTTGCATAATCAATTTGCTCAATATTATTCTGGTAAAAAGGAGGACAGAGTTTTACTGAACCTATGCAAATTTTTTATTATATTATTGAAGTGTATATAGTGTTGAACATGAAATAAAGTATTTCCAAATTTTGAGGGTCAATAAAAATCAGATACCATTAAAATATTTATTACAACTAAAAAAAAAAAACAGAGTTTACTAAATTGAGAGCTAGTGATAATTTATGAACAAAAAGAAAGAAACTGCTCATATATCCATTAAAAAATGGAATGGAAAAAATAATGTTAATGACATTTCCATTAATCACAATTTAACTTTCCATATCAGTTTATTTAGTCCCAAGTAATTCATTCTTGTTCCACTGGACCTTGAACCAAAAAGTCTGCCTTCCTCATGTATATCTGCTTTAGGACTAGAAAGAGTCCTGAAATTCCTCATGTGGTCCATTGATAAACTCTGAAAGTTGTCTAAGCATTGAAAGCTCAGAAGAATATATCCAACTGTCTATTCTTTTTTTTTTTTTTTTAAGATTTTATTTATTTGTCAGAGAGAGAGAGAGCATGAGAGAGCACAGGCAGAGTGACAGGCAGAGGGAGAAGCAGGCCCCCTGGCAAGCAAGGAGCCCGATGCGGGACTTGACCCCAGGCCGCTGGGATCATGACCTGAGCTGAAGGCAGCCGCTTAACCAATTGAGCCACCCAGGTGTCCCCCAACCGTCTATTCTTTCAAGTATCCACAGAATACCTGGTATAGTCCACCCCATGAGGCTCTGAAACTGTTCTTCTTTGTTGAAATACATTTTACTAACTAGTAGCTTATAGTAGAGCCCTCAGGCAAATACCTACTGGAAACTTAAATTTGCTTAATAATGAAGTTGGATGATAAGGGTCGACTGATTACAGTAACCAATAGTATCAGGATGGAGGTAAATAATATTTTTTAATGGGGCACAGTACAAAATTATTTTTGTAAGGGTTTGATCTACGCTTTTCCTGAGAATAAAATTAATGATAAATCTCAAGTGTCTTCTCATAAAATGTATCATTTCTGAAATTTTTATATTAATATTTTATCTATACAAACTTAACAAAGGAAGATGGAGCAAGTCTTTTGATTTGACAATTATTCTCATGTAGTTCTTACAATAGCATCAAACTAATTGTGAAATATGGAACATACCAAACACTCCTAATTATTTTGACCATTCTTCTTTATATGGTAAAATAATAAAACTTTTAAATTTTCCATGGACCTCTGATTTTCTCAAAGGTAATTTTAGCTGCCAAAGGCATACTGATTTTATTTTTCTGATTTTGAGGTCTGAATTTGGGTAGGTAAAATTGAAAGAATTATTAGAGGAGATTTTATCACTTCGTGAAGATACCATCATAGATTCTGAGACTAATACTCAGTTATCTGTATAATCAAAGTCTCAATAAACTACCTTAAAACATATTCAACAAGGTAACATGATTTTAAGAAATTTTAGCTCTTTCACAAGTAAGAAAACCTTGCTCTGTATTTTTGCTTTTTAAAAAAATGAAGGACATCATGAAAGTACAAAGTAGAAAAAATTATTCTAATGAGATATGAAGTCTCCACTATCTGAATAGATCTCACAGAGGGTGCAGAATAATAATTTACTACCCCTTATTAGAAGTTCTTAGACTAATTTATCATTTTAACCAGAAGAAAACTAGAATGTTTTTCATTGAGATGATATTTGGCAGTAAAAACTTCACAAGCTCCTTTTTGTTCCTTAAATTATCATGAATAAATTCTTCAAAACAGGAAAAACTTTGCCAAAATTTTAATACATTACATAGCTTCTTTTCAGACTTAGTTATTATAATTCAAGTCAAATGAAATTCTCTTGCCTTAAATTCTCTACAACTTGCTATACACACACTCAGATTTTATCCTTCACTATTTTCTCTTATATTCTGGAACAAACTGACATTTAATTTAGGATAAATCACTTTTTTTTCTTGAAAAACAGAAGTACTTACATGACTGTATTTCTCTCTCACTGTGGCTTCCACTATAGTCTCAAGCACCCATATTAATTATAATTTCTAACTAAAATAACTTCTATTTTGCAAAGCAAACTAGAAGATATAAATCTGAGAAATGTATCATATTTAAAGATTTTATCAGTCTACAAAATTCATGAATACTGGTAACAAAACTTTCTCCAGCTATACATACCTTTCACACCTTCAAAACGGGCAAAAAGAAAATGTTCATTAACATGAAGATCACAAAGATACAGCCACTTTTTGGTGTATCAAAATCATATACAAAAGGATATGAACTTGAAATTATGTTTAACAATTAAGGTTTCAGTATCAATACTTATAAATTATCTGTATATCCAATGATTATCTACTGATTAATGAAATTTTTTAAATTCCAAGGATTTATGTTGCCTACAGATCTTGGAAATGATGTTCAAACATAAGTTCAAAGACCTATAACAAATATAATTTCTGCTATAAAAATGTCCTCAGAGATATGAAGACAAATTTACATTTTTATAATCTTAAGTATTATGTATCTGCAATGTTAGCTTATTTGGTTAGTAAGCCAAAGCAGGAAGTTTAGGAAGTTCATTCCATTCACATTAAACTAGTCTTCTCATGAGAAAACATAACCAAATCATGTTATATATATATATATATATATATATATATATATATGCGCTATATTATATTGAACACTGATAAAGAAAATTATTAAACTGGTCTAACTTGTAAAGAGTCACCTTCATTATGTGAGCCTGGAGTCTTAATATGTCCTGGGCTAGCAGTTTATATAATGATATTTTTTTCCTCAAAAGCCTAGGACATTTACAATAAGATTAGTTTCAAGGCCTGAAGTCATTTGTTTCATATTTGCCATGGTTCTCACATTGTGGAGAATTCCACAGTGTTTGTTTCATGAAGGTTATATCTACTGCTGTTCACCATATTTGCAGTTAAGGTGGCAGTTTAGAAAATCCATTTAAAAATAATAAACAGGTCAAGAGTCAAGATGGCAGAGGAGTAGCAGACTGAGATGACATCAGGTCACAGGAGTTCAGCTAGATAGTCTTCAAATCATTCCAAACACCTACAAACCCAACAGGAGATCAAAGAGAAGAAGAGCAGCAATTCTAGAAACAGAAATTCGACCACTTTCTGAAAGGTAGGACTTATGGAGAAGTGAATTCGAAGCAACGGGAAGATAGACCATGGCAGGAGGGGCCGGCTCCCAGCAAGTGGTGGAGCAACAACAGAGCACAAAATCTGAACTTTTAGAAATCTGCTCCACTGAAGGACATCGCTCCAGAGGCTAAGCGGGGATGGAGCCCTTGCAGGGATAGTGTGGTCTCAGGTACCGCAGAGTCACAGAAGGGTCGGGGGTGTCTGAGTGTAGCAGAGCTTGCGGGTATCAGGAAAGCCGACTACAGAAACAAAGCTGGGGAGTGAGCTCTCAGCTTGGGGTTACCTTAGACTGTGATCCACGGCACAGTTGGGCAGCTTCTCTTTGATCAGTGATCCCACAAGTGGCAAATCTGGGGAAACCCACCTTCTTCCACCAAAGAGCAGAGCAGCAGGAATCTGCTGGGTTTGGAAACTCCAAATGGGGTTATGTGCCAGAGACAGAAACGGTCAGTCACAGGCTGGTGAGCTCAGAGTGCGGCCGGAGACCAGGGAGATGGGAGTGATTGAGCACTTTTCTCTGGAGATTGGGAAGTCGCCATTTTCATTCCCGTCCTCCAGAACTCTACAGAAAGCATTCAGGGAAAAAGAGCTCCTAGTGAACCCAAGCAGATTACTTAGCCCGGCCCCGGGCAAGGGCAGTGCCATTCTGCCTCCAGCAAAGATATTTGAGAATCACTACAACAGGCCCCTCCCACAGAAGATCAGCAAGAAAAAACAGCCAAGACCAAGCTCACTGATCAAGGAGAACAGCAGAATTCCAGAGGAGGGGAAAGCAAAGCATGGATTTCATGGCTTTCTCCCCATGATTCTTCAGTCTTGCAAAGTTAATTAAATTTTTAAATTTTATTTTTTCTTATTCTAATTTTTTTAAACTTTTCCTCTTTCCTCTTTTAATGTTTGTTAACTAGTTTATCTTAACAATACCTTTCTTTAAAAAAAAAATCTTTTTAAACCTTCATTATCCTAGTCATATTTTATCCTTCATCGTATCTAACCTTTTTTTGTTTGTTTGTTTACATATAGGATTTTTTTTTCTAAAAAGTTTTGGGATACAACTTCTTCTAATAAATCAAAATATACCCTAAATCGAGCACAGGGCTTTGTTCTAGTCTCCAGCCTGAGCAAATTCTCTCCACTTTCTTTTTTTTTCCTTTCCCAATCAACTTATCAATTCCTTTTTTAGAATTTTTTTTATTTCATCTTTACAGTCATATTCCATCCTCTCATCATGTTTACCCTTATTTTTGTGTATTTCTTTCTTTAAAATTTTGGGAGGTAGTTTCTTCTAAGAGACGAAAATACAACCAAACAAGTGGGTGGCTCTATTCTATTCACCAGTCTAATATATATTTTTAATTTTTTCTCCTTTTTCTCCCCCCGATTTTGGGTCTCTTCTGATTTGGTTAGCGTACATTTTTCTGGGGTCTTTGCCACCCTTGTACTATTTTATTCTCTCGTTCAGATATTCTTATCTGGATAAAATGACAAGGTGGACAAATTCACCACAAAAAAAAACCAAAAAAAACAAAAAAAAAAAGCCAAGAGGCATACTGAAGGTTAGGGACCTAATCAATATGGACATCAGTAATATGTCAGAGCTAGAGTTCAGAATGATAATTCTCAAAGTGCTGCTGGACTCAAAAAAGGCATAGAAGATATTAGAGAAACCCTGTCTGGATAAATAAAAGCCCTTTCTGGAGAAATAAAAGAACAATAATCTAACAAAGTTGAAATCAAAAAAAGCTATTAATGAGGTGCAATCAAAAATGGAGGCTCTTAAATGAGGCAGAAGAAAGAATCAGTGATATGGAAGACCAAATGAAGGGGAATAAAGAAGCTGAGCAAAAAAGAGACAAACAACTATTGGACCACGAGGGGAGAATTCAAGAGATAAGTGATACCGTAAGACAAAATAATATTAGAATAATTGGGTGAGATTCCAGAAGAAGAAGAAGAAAGAGAGAGGGGGACAGAAGGCATATTGGAGCAAATTATAGTAGAGAATTTCCCTGATATGGAAAGAGAACAAGCATCAAAATCTAGGAGGGACAGAGAACCCCCCTCACAATCAATAAAAATAGGTCCACACCCCATGATCTAATAGTAAAACTTACAAGTCTTGGTGACAAAGAGAAAATCCTGAAAGCAGCTCAGGACAAGAAATCTGTAACATGCAATGGTAAAAATATTGATTGGTAGCAGACTTACCCACAGGGACCTGGCAGGCCAGAAAGAACTGGCATGATATATTCAGAGCACTAAATGAGAAAAACTGGCAGCCAAGAATACTATATCCAGCTAGGCTATCACTGAAAATAGAAGGAGAGATAAAAAGCTTCCAGGACAAACAAAAACTAAAAGAATTTGTAAACACCAAACCAGCCCTATGGAAAATATTGAAAGGGGTCCTCCAAGCAAAGAGAGAGCCTAAAACTAGTAGACCAGAAAGGAACAGAGACAATATACAGTAACAATCACCTTACAGACAATACAATGGCACTAAATTCATATCTCTCAATAGTTATCCTGAATGTAAATCAGCTAAATGCCCCAATCAAAAGACACAGGGTATCAGAATGGATAAAAAAACAAAACCCATCAATATGCTGTCTACAAGAAACTCATTTAAAACCCAAAGACACCTCCAGATTTAAAGTGAGGAGTGGAAAACAATTTACCATGCTAATGGACATCAAAAGAAAGCTGGGGTGGCAATCCTTATATCAGATCAATTAGATTTTAAGCCAAAGACTATAATAAGAGATGAGGAAGGACACTATATCATACTCAAAGGGTCTGTCCAACAAGAAGATCTAATAATTTTAAATATCTATGCCCCTAACATGGGAGCAGTCAACTATATAAACTAATTAATAAGGAAATCAAGGAAACACATCGACAAGAATACAATAATAGTAGAGGACATTAACACCCCCTGCACTGAAATGGACAGATCATCCCAGCAAAAGATAAACAAGGAAAGAAAGGCCTTAAATGACACACTGGACCAGATGGACATCACAGATATATTCTGAACATTCCATCCCAAAGCAACAGAATACACATTCTTCTCTAGTGCACATGGAACATTCTCCAGAATAGATCACATCCTGGGTCACAAATCACGTCTCAACTGGTACCAAAAGATTGGGATCATTCCCTGCATATTTTCAGACCACAATGCTCTGAAGCTAGAACTCAATCACAAGAGGAAAGTTGGAAAGAACTCAAATACATGGAGGCTAAAGAGCATACTACTAAAGAATGAATGGGTCAACCAGGAAATTAAAAAAAAGAATTGAAAAAAATCGTGGAAACAAATGATAATGAAAACACAACAGTTCAAAATTTGTTCGACACAACGAAGGCAGTCCTGAGAGGAAAGTATATAGCAGTAGAAGCCTTTCTCAAGAAACAAGAAAGGTCTCAAAAACACAACCTAACCCTACACCCTAAAGGAGTTGGAGAAAGAACAACAAAGAAAGCCTAAACCCAGCAGAAGAGAAATAATAAAGATCAGAGCAGAAAATCAATGAAATAGAAACCAAAAGAGCAGTAGAACAGATCAACGAAACTAGGAGCTGGTTCTTTAAAAGAATTAATAAGATTGATAAACCCCTGGCCAGACTTCTCAAAAAGAAGAGAGAAAACACCCAGATAAATAAAATCATGAATGCAAAAGGAGAGATCACAACTAACACCAAAGAAATACAAACAATTATAAGAACATATTAAGAGCAACGATATGTCAACAAATTTGACAATCTGGAAGAAATGGATGCGTTCCTAGAGATGTATAAACTACCAAAAACTGAACCAGGAAGAAATAGAAAGCCTGAACAGACCCATAACCAATAAGGAGATTGAAGCAGTCATCAAAAATCTCCCAACAAACAAGAGCCCAGGGCCAGAAACTTCCCAGGGGAATTCAACCAAACATTTAAGAAGAATTAATACCTATTCTCCTGAAACTGTTTCAAAAAATAGAAATGGAAGGAAAACTTCCAAACTCATTTTATGAGGCCAGCATTACCTTGATCCCAAAACCAGACAAAGACCCCATCAAAAAAGAAAACTACAGATTAATATCCTTGATGAACATAGTTGCAAATCTGAGAATTACGGACCAATATCCTGATGAACACAGATGGCAAATCTTGCCATTTGCACCAAAATACTAGCCAATAGGATCCAACAGTACATTAAAAGGATTATTCACCACGATCAAATGGGATTTATTCCAGGGCTGCAAAGTTGGTTCAACATCCACAAATCAATCAATGTGATATAATACATTAATAAAAGAAAGAATAAGAACCATATGATACTCTTAATAGATGCTAAAAAGCATTTGATAAAGTACAGCATCCTTTCTTGAGCAAAACTCTTCGAAGTGTAGGGATAGAAGGTACAAACCTCAATATCATCAAAGCCATCTATGAAAAACCCACAGCAAATATCATTCTCAATGGGGAAAAACTGAGAGCTTTTCCCCTAAGGTCAGGAACATAGCAAGGATGTCCACTATCAGCACTGCTATTCAACATAGTACTAGAAGTCCTAGCCTCAGCAATCAGACAACAACAACAACAAAAAAAAATTAAAGGCATCCAAATTGGCAATGAAGAAGTCAAACTATGACTATTTGCAGATGATATGATACTTTATGTGGAAAACCGAAAAGACTCCACTCCAAAACTGCTAGAACTCAGACAGGAATTCATTAAAGTGTCAGGATATAAAATCAATGCACAGAAATCAGTTGCATTTCTATATACCAATAGCAAGACAGAAGTTAAGCCAAAGACTATAATAAGA
This sequence comes from Enhydra lutris kenyoni, assembly GCF_002288905.1. Lineage (NCBI taxonomy): Eukaryota > Metazoa > Chordata > Mammalia > Carnivora > Mustelidae > Enhydra > Enhydra lutris. The sequence goes on along the minus strand of NW_019154088.1, from coordinate 36,246,117 downwards.
GATGAGGAAGGACACTATATCATACTCAAAGGGTCTGTCCAACAAGAAGATCTAATAATTTTAAATATCTATGCCCCTAACATGGGAGCAGTCAACTATATAAACTAATTAATAAGGAAATCAAGGAAACACATCGACAAGAATACAATAATAGTAGAGGACATTAACACCCCCTGCACTGAAATGGACAGATCATCCCAGCAAAAGATAAACAAGGAAAGAAAGGCCTTAAATGACACACTGGACCAGATGGACATCACAGATATATTCTGAACATTCCATCCCAAAGCAACAGAATACACATTCTTCTCTAGTGCACATGGAACATTCTCCAGAATAGATCACATCCTGGGTCACAAATCACGTCTCAACTGGTACCAAAAGATTGGGATCATTCCCTGCATATTTTCAGACCACAATGCTCTGAAGCTAGAACTCAATCACAAGAGGAAAGTTGGAAAGAACTCAAATACATGGAGGCTAAAGAGCATACTACTAAAGAATGAATGGGTCAACCAGGAAATTAAAAAAAAGAATTGAAAAAAATCGTGGAAACAAATGATAATGAAAACACAACAGTTCAAAATTTGTTCGACACAACGAAGGCAGTCCTGAGAGGAAAGTATATAGCAGTAGAAGCCTTTCTCAAGAAACAAGAAAGGTCTCAAAAACACAACCTAACCCTACACCCTAAAGGAGTTGGAGAAAGAACAACAAAGAAAGCCTAAACCCAGCAGAAGAGAAATAATAAAGATCAGAGCAGAAAATCAATGAAATAGAAACCAAAAGAGCAGTAGAACAGATCAACGAAACTAGGAGCTGGTTCTTTAAAAGAATTAATAAGATTGATAAACCCCTGGCCAGACTTCTCAAAAAGAAGAGAGAAAACACCCAGATAAATAAAATCATGAATGCAAAAGGAGAGATCACAACTAACACCAAAGAAATACAAACAATTATAAGAACATATTAAGAGCAACGATATGTCAACAAATTTGACAATCTGGAAGAAATGGATGCGTTCCTAGAGATGTATAAACTACCAAAAACTGAACCAGGAAGAAATAGAAAGCCTGAACAGACCCATAACCAATAAGGAGATTGAAGCAGTCATCAAAAATCTCCCAACAAACAAGAGCCCAGGGCCAGAAACTTCCCAGGGGAATTCAACCAAACATTTAAGAAGAATTAATACCTATTCTCCTGAAACTGTTTCAAAAAATAGAAATGGAAGGAAAACTTCCAAACTCATTTTATGAGGCCAGCATTACCTTGATCCCAAAACCAGACAAAGACCCCATCAAAAAAGAAAACTACAGATTAATATCCTTGATGAACATAGTTGCAAATCTGAGAATTACGGACCAATATCCTGATGAACACAGATGGCAAATCTTGCCATTTGCACCAAAATACTAGCCAATAGGATCCAACAGTACATTAAAAGGATTATTCACCACGATCAAATGGGATTTATTCCAGGGCTGCAAAGTTGGTTCAACATCCACAAATCAATCAATGTGATATAATACATTAATAAAAGAAAGAATAAGAACCATATGATACTCTTAATAGATGCTAAAAAGCATTTGATAAAGTACAGCATCCTTTCTTGAGCAAAACTCTTCGAAGTGTAGGGATAGAAGGTACAAACCTCAATATCATCAAAGCCATCTATGAAAAACCCACAGCAAATATCATTCTCAATGGGGAAAAACTGAGAGCTTTTCCCCTAAGGTCAGGAACATAGCAAGGATGTCCACTATCAGCACTGCTATTCAACATAGTACTAGAAGTCCTAGCCTCAGCAATCAGACAACAACAACAACAAAAAAAAATTAAAGGCATCCAAATTGGCAATGAAGAAGTCAAACTATGACTATTTGCAGATGATATGATACTTTATGTGGAAAACCGAAAAGACTCCACTCCAAAACTGCTAGAACTCAGACAGGAATTCATTAAAGTGTCAGGATATAAAATCAATGCACAGAAATCAGTTGCATTTCTATATACCAATAGCAAGACAGAAGAAAGAGAAATTAAGGAGTTGATCCCATTTACAATTGCACCCAAAACCATAAGATACCTAGGAATAAACCTAACCAAAGAGGCAAAGAATCTGTACTCAGAAAACTATAAAGTACTCATGAAAGAAATTGAGGAAGACACAAAGAAATGGAAAAACATTTCATGCCCATGGATTGGAAGAACAAATATTGTGAAAATGTCTATGCTACCTAAAGCAATCTACACACTTAATGCAATACCATCAATTTTTTTTCAAAGAAATGGAACAAATAATCCTAAAATTTATATGGAATCAGAAAAGACCTTGAATAGCCAGAGGAATGTTGGAAAGGAAAGCCAAAATTGGTGGCAATACAACTCCAGAATTTAAGCTCTATTACAAAGCTGTAATCATCAAGACAGTATGGTACTGGCACAAAAACGGACACATAGATCAATGGGACAGAACAGAGAGCCCAGAAATAGAACCTCAACTCTATGGTCAACTAATCTTTGACAAAGCAGGAAAGAATCTCCAATGTAAAAAAGACCATCTCTTCAACAAATGGTGTTGGAAAAATTGGACAGCCACAGGCAAAAGAATAAAACTGGACCATTTGCTTACACCACACACAAAAATAGACTCAAAATGATGACAAACATCAATGTGAGACAAGAATCCATCAAAATCCTTGAGGAGAACACAGGCAGCAACCTCTTCAACCTCAGCCACAGCAACTTCTTCCTAGAAACATCGCCAGGTGAGGGAAGCAAGGACAAGAATGAACTATTGGGACTTCATCAAGATCAAAAGCTTTTGCACAGCAAAGGAAACAGTTAACAAAGCCAAAAGACAACTGACAGAACGGGAAAAGATATTTGCAAAAGACATATCAGATAAAGGGCTAGTATCCAAAATCTTTAAAGAATTAATCAAACTCAACACCCAAGGAACAAATAATCCAATCAAGAAATGGGCAGAGGACATGAACAGACATTTCTGCAGAGAAGACATCCAGATGGCCAACAGACACATGAAAAACTGCTCCACATCACTGGGCAACAGGAAAATATAAATCAAAACCACAATGAGATACCACCTCACACCAGTCAGAATGGTTAAAATTAACAAGTCAGGAAGTGACAGATGTTGGCAAGGATTCGGAGAAAGGGGAACCCTCCTACACTGTTGGTGGGAATGCAAGCTGGTGCAGCCACTCTGGAAAACAGCATGGAGGTTCCTCAAAAAGTTGAAAATAGAGCTACCCTATGACCCAGCAATCACACTACTGGGTATTTACCCTAAAGATACAAATGTAGTGATCCGAAGGGGCATCTGCACCTGAATGCTTATAGCAGCAATGTCCACAACAGCCAAACTATGGAAAGAATCTAGATGTCCATCAACAGATGAATGGCTAAAGAAGATGTGAGATAGATAGATAGATAGATAGATACACACACACACACACACACACACACACATACATATATACAATGGAATACTATGCAGCTATCAAAAGAAATGAAGGGGCACCTGGGTGGCTCAGTGGGTTAAGCCTCTGCCTTCTGCTCAGGTCATGATCTCAGGGTCCTGGGATTGAGCCCCACATAAGGCTCTCTGCTCAGCAGGGAACCTGCTCCCCCCTCCTTCTCTCTGCCTGCCTCTCTGCCTACCGGTGATCTCTCTGTCAAAAGAAAAAAAAAAAGAAAAGAAATGAAATCTTGCCATTTGCAACAACATGGATGGAACTAGAGGGTATTATGCTGAGTGAAATAAGTCAATCAGAGAAAGACAATTATCATATGATCTCCCTTATATGAGGAATTTGAGAGGCAGAGTTGGGGGTTTGGGGGGTAGGGAAGGAAAAAAATGAAACAAGATGGGATTGGAGGGAGACAAACCATAAGAGACCCTTAATCTCACAAAACAAACTGAGGGTTGCTGCGGGGAGGGGGGTCGGGAGAGGGTAGTTGGGTTATGGACATTGGGGAGGGTATGTGCTATGGTGAGTGCTGTGAAGTGTGTAAGCCTGATGATTCACAGACCTGTACCCCTGGGGCAAATAATACATTATGTGTTAATTAAAAAAAGAAAAGACCCAAAGAAGAAAAAGTTTAGAAACCAGAAAATAGTTCCAGGAGTTCCAATAGCCATTAATAAGAAAACCAAAGAGAAAACAAAGAAAAAGTAGGAGTGGGTGGTTAGAGAAGTGGTTAATAAAGTAAGTAAATAATAAAATTTCCCAGAAAAAAAAATAATAATAAACAGGTTAACATAAATAGAATTTTAAATTTTAAATGACTCTATTTCTTATATTTTTTCTAAAACCATAAAATTAGAAGGGTGGATTGTTTTACAGTTTTGAAAATATCTGGCTTAAATTTTTTTCTAATTTTAAAAATATCTGGCTTTGAAAATGCCTGGGTTAAAAGAAAATAGCTGAGTTTTCATACTTGCTTCTACATTCAATCTGTTGAGAAATGTTCTGATTGAAGCATATGAGAAAAATCTGGCCTATACAGGTTAAGAAGGAGAGGACCTCTCAGACCTCTGGAACGGTCTTCCTTAGACCACCCTTTAACAACGGCAGCTTTCAAACAGTATATGTTAGCCAACATCATTTTCCCATCCTAATCTAGTACATACTTCACATATAAAACTGAAATAAATATTTCACATAACAATACTTCCTTAAGAAAAAACAAGATTCATTTTTTTCATTTTCTGTGAATTCTGGGAATATTCAGTTTGTATTAGCACCTTATATATGTCTAAAAACCAATCAGAACAGATTTCCTTTAATTTAATAGACCTGGCAATCTAATTTATTAATAACCCTCCAGAAGCAAGAAGGTATTTCATAGTCACCCCAAGAGATAAAGGCTTTTCTGAATCACAAACACACAAACACATAAATTTTGGCCCAGTTGTATGACTTCAGCTGCAGACAAAAGTAAATCCAGAAACACAAAAACTCACCAGTTTAGATCTGAAAAGCTGCTGTCTTTCCCAATGGTCACAAAATACTTTTCAATTTTTTTTTTTTTGAGCTCACAAGGAGGCAAACACAAAAAGATGAACAAATCAAATTTATCATACCCCACCCTTCAGAGTCTAGATCTCCATCATCCATTTGACAGAAATCACCAGTGGTCAGAACATAAAACCAAATTCCCAGCTATTGCTGCCCCCAATGGGGCATGATTTTATTGACCATGTAGGAACCAGAGAAAAGCAAAACCACAAAATCAATACAGAGAAAGAAAGAAACGAGAAACAGAGCATCAGCCAAGTTAAACTTCCGTTGCTGCTTGGCATCTACTCCAGGGGGCCAAGAAAAGACAGCCATGAGTGAGCATAAGCAGCTCATAAGGTAACTTTTCCAGCAAAGCAGGTCTTCAGTTGAGTGCATTTGGGCATTTCAGTGGATGATCTCCAAAACTATTACAAGAATCATTTTCAAAAAGGTGAAACCATGATTCTTATGCAAGTCAACATGAGCACTTGTCAGTGATTTTTTTAAACTCCTTAAGTAAGGAGAAAACCACTAAAATATGTTTTGTAAGGTTCAGTGAGAATTCAAGAAGGTAAGTATATACAGGTAACTTAATAAAGGAATGTTCAGATAAAATTGCTGGATATATTAAAAAGAAACCTGTTTAATGTCTTACAGTACCCTACACTGTATCCTGTGGGGTTATGTGTTCTATCGCACAGAAATTACTTTGTCTCTCCCAAACAAAAATCAACACCTCACCCTCAGCCACTACAGACATGTAGAATAGCTCAGTTAAAAGAAAGTCAAGCCCAACACTGTATGGAAAAAGCACCCAACAAACTCTTTCACCCATTTTCAACTTTAGGACTATTTTTTTCTGACAGTTCACACCATGCCTCAATACATCCTTTTTCAAGCATGCTACTGGACCTGGTGAGCCCTTTCAGTGTGCCGTTGGCTCTCTTTTTCAAATTTGGGACATTTCATGCTACTATTTATTGACTCTCTTTCTTCAGTTCCTCTTTCTCCTTCTGGAACTCCTACAATGAATATAATGGGTCTTATAGATCCAACTTTCTTTTCCCTAATGATTTCCTTTTCTTGATATTTTTCCACAAATTTCTATCTCAAAAATTATCTTCTGGGGTGCCTGGGTGGCTCAGTGGGTTAAAGCCTCTGCCTTCGGCTCGCGTCATGATCTCAGGGTCCTGGGATCGAGCCCCACATCGGGCTCTCTGCTCAGCCGGGAGCCTGCTTCCCTCTCTCTCTCTGCCTGCCTCTCTGCCTACTTGTGATCTCTCTCTCTCTCTCTCTCTGTCAAATAAATAAAATCTTTAAAAAAAAAATTATCTTCTCCTCCAGATCTGCCATTGAATCATTTCTACTTACAGAAAGTCTTGTTTGTGCTACTCTTGAATCTTCTTAAATACTGATTTTTTTGTTCTTGCTTAAGTTATCTTCTGTCTCTTTCTACAACTCTGTTTTGCCAAGCAAGTGTTCTATTTGTACTGACTACTCACCTTTCTTCTGCAAGACCCCTTAGATCAGTTGTTATTTTGTTATCATTGTTGATTCGTTGGAGCTCATGTCTGCGGGCTCTCCCAGCCTGCTGCCTGGGAACACTCGGGCCACTCCTTCAGCTGATTCTTGGCCTGCTGTGGGCTGGAATATCTGGCATACTTATACAAAGCTGATCTTGAACCTCCTTCTCCCTGTCTGGCAGAGTGTGAGGGACACAGTCCTCTGCAAGCCAAGCTCTTCCCAAGAGCCACTGCTTCATCAGAAGGGTCTCTCTAGTGTCGCTTTCCCAAGTGCTTACCCAGCCCACAGGGAAGAAAGGCCCCACCCACTCTTCTCACCCGGATTCCCACAGCCCCAGGACCTCACTTGGACCCAGCAACCTGTGAGTTCTACCAACCACATGGTTCCGGAGAGGCAAACAGATTAGAGTTGGACGTGGAGGCAAAGGAAGTAAGGATTCACTCATCATCTTTCAGAATTCTTTACCAGATATAACTCCTGATTCTTCTTCATTGATGTTGCCTGTAACCCCCCAAAGCTGCTGCTGATGTTAGCCCATGATGTTGTATGTAGCAGTGGGGAAGTGGGGAGGAAGCGGTAAGCTGGAGGTTGTTCTTAAAATCAACAGGAAGCATGGGAAAATTAAACTGTATGGAACTAGGAAGGCCAAACTATGTCTTCATTAAGCTTGAAAGAAGCAAAGTGGTCATGTCTAGATTCCCTACATTCCCAAATCTCAGGCTGGCATTAGAATTGGGTCCCCTCACTACCAATTGTGTATCAGCCAATGAACTTGTTAGCCTAGGTTCTTTAGTTTTTTGTTGTTGTTGTTGAATTTCTACACTTAAGAGGGTAGATTGTTTAAAGAAAGGATCAAGTCTAAAGCCATACTGAGCCAGGACAGACAGGGCTTTTGGTGAAATGCAGGAAAGTTAAAACAGGCTTACACAGAAGGAAGAAGCTGTTCTGGATTCGTGCTATTGGAATTCTTTTTGAAATTGCTTGTCTTTTTCTCCTGTGCATCTGTTGCAAGAAAAAGGACCTGGGGCTACATCATAATGGGTGGGTCCTCATCCTGGAAGACTTGGGTCCAGATGCCATAGACCAGCACTTTTCCAGGCCTTAGAACAAACTCTTCTCCTCTCTGATTTTAGGACAGTCATACTTGAGTATCTTTCCTCTTTTTGCCCACTCTGTGCTGAAATCCAGTGAGCTGGTATTAGTGTGTGGCTTAGGGGACAGACACCAATAAGGTCTCTTGGCTATTTTGTCATGGTCGTTGTGGGTTTTGTGTTTATTACCATTTATCTCAATCACTTAGGTCTGACTCCTCTGGATTAAAAACATCTCATGACATATTGTGGTACAGCTCAGCTCCCAAAGAAACTAGATTTAAGTTTGGAGTTAAACTTCCAGGATTTATAGGCTATCTGTACCTGAATTTCTCTCTTACACATCACCTTTTCACTCTGATGCCGTTAGAAGACCTATCACTAATGATGCTCTACTTAAGATAATAAGCCTTGCTTTGTAAAGGTGGGGAATGACATATCCTTTAGGATTACATAAGGCAACTCTAATGGCCCTTAAACGATTTTATAGCTCTGTAAAGAAGAGACAAACCTGAAGCATTATCAATATGATTAGAGCCTAGAAATGGGTTCAGAGACTCTCTTGCCTTGTTCCCATCTGACGTCCACAATTATTCACAGATGCAATAAGAAAACAAACCTGGTTGAATATTTGAACAGTACCTGATTCTGTTTTTCACCTTTGTAAACAGAAAATATTGCTTGTTTATGCTTTGATTTGCAGCTTTAATATCTTGTTTATAAAGATAGAAAAACAAAGGGAATATAAAAGTCGCCCATGGTCTCAATAACTAGTTAACCTCTGTTAACATTTGCAGAATTCACTTTTAGTCTTATATATACATATGTCTAAAGAGCTCATTTATATCTATATTTTCATTTTATTTAATTATCTGAGCAACATAGAGCTAATTTTTCATTAACAATCATTTTTTTTCAAAATCATATGTGAACTAATATTATTTTCTAATTCTAAAATCCAATAGTGACATAAATATTAGTTTAATGCTCTTTTATTTCCCAATCTTTGCCAGTAAAACCCAAGAATATGCACCTGAAAAATCATGGTATTGTTTTTTGTCCTTTTATTTTTTTGTTTTTGTATTTCATTTGGGTACCAATTTAAAACAATTAGCTGGGCCCCACTCTACAAATGTGTCTGACCTCAGTATTCTCATCATGGTCCTTTAGGGCAATCTGGGTTTTATATCCTTGCAAGTAACCTGTTTGTTTTTCTTGCTTGAAAACTTTAAATTGTTTTTATACTAGAAATTCACATTTTCACCAGCATATATGTAGGACTCCCCAACTTCATTTATTCTGCCTGGAACGTTTTCCTAGGTCTATAGTGTCAGGTAATTTTTCAGATCCAGAAACTTTCTTTATATATCTTTGGTTATATACTTAATTACAGTTTTTACTCTTCTCATTCAGTCTCTTTCTTAAGGGCACCAATTATTCATAGCTTTATATTCTATCTCCCAATCTATCACTTCTTTTTATAGTTTTCTTTTTTTCTACATTACATAAAGGATTCTGAATTAACTAACCCCAATACAGATTTTAATTCTGCAATGGAGTTTTAATTTTGATGTTTTTTTTTTCTTAATTATGGCTGTTCTCTTTTGATCTTTATCAAGTCCCCCTTCAAATACTCTTTCATAGATATTTTTTGTCTTTTAATGACTCAAAGCACGTGCATCCTAAATTTTCTTCTTTTACTATAATTTTCACACTTTTTTTTTATAACCATACAAATTCATTACCCTTCCAGTTTCTGTAGCTCAGAAGTCTGACATGGTCTCGTGGGTCTAAAATCAAGGTGTCAGCAGAGCTGTGTTCCTCCTGGAGGCTCTAGCGGAGAACCCATTTCCTTGACTTTTCCAGCTTCTAGATACTGTCTGCATTCCTGGGCTCATGGCTTTTCCATTCAACTTCAAAGCCAGCACTGCAGGATCTTCAAACGTCTCTTTCACCATTTCACTGAAATTCTTTCTTCCTTCTTTCTGTCTCTCTTTTCTTAATTTGAGTAGAGTCGGCACACAATGTGACACTAGTTTCAGGTGCACGACATAGTGATTCCATGGGTCTATGCATTATGTTCACCACAAGTGTAGCTGCCGTCTGTCCCCATACATCACTATGACAGTATAATTGGCTATTTCTCATGCTGTGCCTTTTACTCCCCTGACTTATTCACTCATAACTGGAAGCCTGCATCTCCCCCTCCCCTTCACCCATGTTGCCCAACCCCTTGTCCCCACTTCCCTCCTGCATCCATCAATTTGTTCTTTGTATTTATTGGCCTGATTCTGCTTTTTGCCTGTTTGTTCATTCGTTGTTGTTTCAGATTCCACATATAAGTGAAATTATATGGTACTTGTCTTTCTCAGTCTGACTCAATTTCACTTAGCATACTACCCTCTAGTTCCATCCATGTTGTCTCAAATGGCACAATCTCATCCTTTTTTATGAATGCCTAATGTTCCACTGTGTACATATACATATACATCTTCTTTATACACTAGTCTACTGATGGACACTTAAGTTGTTTCCATATCTTGGCTATTGTTAATAATGTTGCAACAAACATAGGGGTGCATTTATCTTTTCAAATTAATTTTTTCCTTTTCTTTGGGTAAATACCCAATAGTGAAATATTGGATCACTAATATTTGGTGATGTTTCCATTTTTAGGTTTTTTTTTTTTGAGGAACCTCCATATTGTTTTCCACAGTGGCTGTACCAGTTTGCATTTCCACCAGTAGTGTAGGATTCCTTTTTCTCCACATCCTCACCAACACTTGTTCGTTCTTGTCTTTTTATTTTAGTCATTCTAACAGTTGTAAGATGATGTCTCATCGTGGCTTTGATTTGCATTTCCCTGATGATTAGTGATACGGAGCATCTTGTCACATTCCTGTTGGCCGTCTGTTTGTCTTCTCTGGAAAAATGTCCATTCAGGTCCTCTGCCTATTTTTTAATTGGAATGTTTGGGGGGTTTTTTGGTGTTGGGCTGTAGAAGTTCTTTATGTATTTTAGATATTAACCCCTTATTGGATATATCATCTGCCAGTATCTTCTCCAATTCAGTAGGTTGCCTTTTTGTTTTGTTGATGATTTCACGCCTTTCTTTAAAAGTACTTTGTAGCAGTGGCTCTTATTTACATTATATACAATTTTTGTAAAGTTCTACATGTTTGGTGTTTTCCCCCTCTTACTTACACATCTTGAAAGAGGAGAAATTTTAACCAGGTCTAGTAATCTCCAAGCAGCAGAGGCAGTTTTCCCTTTGTTCCCACTCAGTGTTCCCAGCTCTGACGGTGTCTCCCTCTCAGCCCTTCCTCTGAATGTAGATGAACACAACCTCTCCACATGTTTATCTGAGACACTCTGCAGAACCTCAAATGCTCTACCTAAACTGTACTAATTCCTGAAGAATATGATCCTGTGTAGGTCTCTTATGTGTACCCAGAGAAAGTGTGTGTGTGTGTTAAACCTATATTGAACAAGTACGTTTCATGATGTACTAAGAAGCCAGCGACCCCACATTATCCCCTTTATTTAGGGTTTCCATTTTAGTTTCCATTTTTAGTCTCCCCTATTTAATATAAACTTTTAAATTGAAATGTAATATACATAAAGTTTACAAATTTTAACAGCAGCTTGATGGATTTTTACTGCACCAACTAGATGGAAAATTAAAGCATCATCAGCACCCCAGACACCTTCCTTGTGCCCTCTCCCAACCATTAATCCCACCCAAAGGTAATTACTTATATCATCATGGATTAGTTTCCCCTATATCTGAAATTTACCTCAATGGAAATATGCAGTATGTGTTCTTTTATATCTAACTTCCTTTGCTCAAGATTATATTTCTGAGATTCATCCATGTTGTAAGTAATCCATCATATGAACATACCACAATTTATTTACCACCCCCCCCCCAGTGATACACATTGAGTTGTTTCCAGTTTGGAGTTATAAATATGTTTTGGGGGTACATATGCCATAAGTTTTATGTATACAGAGTTTTAGCAAATTCTGCCCCAGAGTTTTTTGTAAGCAATGGATGGAAGTTTCAGTTACTCCAACTCCTTTCTAACTTTCAGCATTGTCAATTTATTTTTTTTATTTTATCTATTCTTATAGGCCCATGGTGATATTTCACTGTTTCATTTGCTTATTGACCATTTGAATATCTTCTTTTATAAAGTGTTTATTCAAGGACTTTCTATTTTGAGCCATCTTTTTCTCATCGATGTGTAGATCCTTTTTATATATCTGGATATAGTAAGTAGCCAGATATTTGCATGTAAAATATCTTCTCCTACTCTGTGACTAACATTTTACTCTCTTATTGGAGATTTTTTAAATATTCTATATTGAAATAATTTCAGTCTTCAAAAGAATTGCAAAAATAGAGAGTTCCTGTGTATACCTCATTCAGCATCCCCTAATGTTAACATGAACATTTAAATAGTTTGATTAGAGAAATCAGAGTCTTAACATTGATTTAATACTATTAACTTATCACAGATCTTCAGCAGAAGTTTACTGAGAGCCCCACTAGTGTTCTTTTTTTATTCAGGATTCATTGAAGAAACCAATATTTAGCTATCATATCTTCTGGTCTCCCCCAGTCTGTGACAGTTCCTTAATCTGCTTTTGTCTTTCATGATTTGAAAGTTTTAGAGGGAATATCACCAGTTTTTTTTTTCTTTTAATTATCTTCAATTTTGGTCTGATGTTTTCTAATGATTAGATTGAGGATATGCATTTTTTTAAAGATTTTATTTATTTATTTGTCAGAGACAGAAAGAGAGTGCACACATGCTGAAGAAGCAGCAGGCTCCCCGCTAGGCAGGGACCCCCACGTGGGACTCAATCCCAAGGCCCTGGGATCATGACCTGAGCTGCAGGCAGGCTCTTAACCAAATGAGCCACCCAGACATCCCAAGGATATGCATTTTGGGCAAGAATACCAAAGAAATGATGTTCTGTTTTCTCAGTGCATCGCATCAGAAGATATACAAGGTTTGCGCATACCACTGGTGATATTAACTGATTATTTGTCTAAGGAGGTGCTTACCAGATTACTCCTCTATAAAGTTACTGTGTTCCTCTTTGTAATTAATAACAATCTTCTGGAGAGGACTTTCAAACCATCAAATATTCATCTCTTCATTATACTTTCACCATTAAATTTAGCATCCATCAATGATTCTTATCAGCAATCATTATTATTTATTTCTATATCTGTCCAACTTTGTGCATATACATGTATATTACAAATCATCAGTTCATACTGACACTCTGGTATCTCTGATGTCCACAGTCTCTTTAGCTTTCTCAAGTAGGCATGCGGCACAGTTCTCTTCACAACTGATCCTCTTGAAGCTCCCTCTCTAGGCACAGCGCCCTGCCATCCCCAGACTAGGGGAGGAACTTACACCATTCTGACACACCAGTTTGGACAGAACTTCAGGGCTCCCTTGGCAAAATCTTGTCCAAAGAGCCCAGGAAATGTGGAATGCCTTATAAATCTATCTCTGAAGAGGTTTCCTCTCACACTCACTGTTGCTGCCCTTAAAATTGAGGCACCGAAAAGCCCAGACCGATGGTTTATACACAGCCTATAGATTTTCCCAAGGTCCTGACTGAAGACAAAGGAATAGCTTCAGCCACATTAGAAAGCAACCATGATCTGGGACAGAAGGAGTCTCCTGCCTGTGACAGTTGTTTGAGATAGAACACAGCACATGGACAGCTGCTTTTTTCCTACTACTTCCTTGCTGGTGATACACTAATCAACATTTTTTTTGGTTTTTTTTTTTTAAGATTTTATTTATTTATTTGAGAGAGAGTGAGAGAGAGCATGAGCGAGGAGAAGGTCAGAGGGAGAAGCAGACCCCCCATGGAGCTGGGAGCCCGATGCGGGACTCGATCCCAGGACTCCGGGATCATGACCTGAGCCAAAGGCAGTCATCCAACCAACTGAGCCACCCAGGCGTCCCATTTTTTTTTTTTGTTTTTGTTTGTTTGTTTGTTTCTCCAAAGAGAGCATTGCTCTGTTTATTTTATTCCATTTTATTTTACTTTATTTTTTAATTTTATTTTATTTAAATTGAATTAACACATAGCTTATTATTAGTTTCAGAGGTGATTTTTTCAGTCGCATAGAACACGAGTGCTCATCACATCACGTGCCCTCCTTAATGCCCATCACTCAGTGACCTCATCTCCCCACCAACCTCCCCCTCTCCAGCAAGCATCAGTTTGTGATCATTCACACAATAGAGGCAATTCCCCCAAATGTTGCCAAATCAGAAAATCATTTTTAGGTTTCCACAACACTCTGCCTCAGCAATGGCACGTACTTTCATAAATATCTCAATGGGAAGTTTAGGAGGTAAATAAAATTTAACTAGTTGATCACCATCACACATTAGAAATCTCTATGTATTTTCCCAAACATATATAACTTTTTTTTAAAGGTTGTTTGAGGTTTTTTTTTTTTAAAGATTTTATCTATTTGACAGAGAAGGAGTGAGAGCACACACAAACAGGGGGAGCTGCAGAGGGAGAGGGAGAAGCAGGCTCCTTGCAGAGCAGGGACCCTGATGCAAGACTTAATCCGACGACCCTGGGATCATGACCTAGGTCGAAGACAGAAACTTAACAAACTGAGCCACCCAGCTGCCCCCATTGGAGGTTATTTTTAAGAAACATCTTTAAGATGGAGTAGTATAAAAAGAGATGGAAATAATATCACAAACAGGCATAATTAACCAAATTTTATTCTCTCCTGGGTAAATTCATCAAACAAAATGTATAACTGATGGGGTGCCTGTGTGGCTCAGTCAGTTGAGTGTCTGACTCTTGATTTCAGCTCAGGTCACGATCTTGGCATCGTGGGATCAAGCCCCACATCGGACTCTGCACTCCGTGTGGAGTTTGCTGAAGATTCTTTCTCTCCCACTTCCCCTGCCCCTCTCACCTCTCACCCCTCTCTCTAAATAAAATTTTAAAATATATAACTGTTCCAATTTCTGTAAGTGGTTTCTTGTAACTTTTTTAATTAAAATAAGAGCCAGTTCCCTCAATACTTTACCAGAAATTAGAGGACAAGTCCCAGTGAGTAGGGATAGTCAACTGAACATCTGGGGGCTGTCAGGATTAATAGAATCTCTGCTTACTGGGACAGTTTACCAGCTTTTTGGTGATGATGGAAAAAGCCTTGTTTCACACAAACAACAAGATAGGATGGCAAACACAGTTACCAGTAACGATTACAAAGGCCAACAGTAATAAGAAAAACTGTTATTGATGATGAACTTTGGTCTTCATCTCTTCCTGGTGGACCGAGTTGCTAAAGGATGAGCTCAAACTTCCGTCTCCTTAGCTTTTACCTTGATAGATGTTCCCTCCTCTCCTCGAAGCAGCCCCTGTCCCTCATTTTCATCATGAATATGGTGGACAGAGGAAAAACATTATCTAAGTTGAATACACACAGAATATATTCTCTTTCTGACTATATTCTTATGCACAAGAGCATGACTAAAAAGCATGATGTTCTAAATAGAGATGCTAAAGCATTGATGAGCTGTTTACTTTCACATGTCATCAATTATCATGGCCAATAAATCAATTGTACTGATTGGCTCCCTACAGCACGGTGTAGGATGTATTTCTTCATACATTGATACATTGCCAGTTATCATTACTCTTCAATTATCATTGCATGGCCACTTTCCAGTGCCCAGTGAATTGGCAATGCTTCAAAAGTGATCTGGAATCAAATTTTCCTGTATCTATTTTTTTTAATTCACTTAACTAACTTAATTTCCATTTACTAACCTTTATTCTAAGAACCCTTGTAGGCTTTGTGGTAATTACATAACAGTCTTGGCTTTCATAATAAAACAGAAATAAATATTATCTCAGCTAGTGTTTACAAAATGCTGTGCAAGGAGCATGGTAAAATGGCAAAGTGATACAGAAGTAGAAATACATGTTTCCACCCCAGATTAAGAAAAGTTTCTTAGAGTACTTAGTATCCAAGATTCTCTATAAGAGTAGGTAGGTTTTGAAAACATGATATTGGGAGATAAAAGGACACTCCTAGTAAATGGAATAGCATAGAAAAAAATAAAAATATCCAAAGACTGGCAAGTGGCTTAATTTGACTGAGGGCTGGGGTACTTAAAGACAGAAGTTGTAATTTTGGAAATGTAGGCCTGAACCAAGTCAGGGAAATCTTTGAACGCCAGGCTAAAAGGTCTGGATTTTCTCTTGCAGTCTCTTCAGCAAATAAAATCAACTGTCAAACTTTATTTACTTAAAATATTCTGACTGAAAATTTGCCAACTATTATATCTGAAATTAGTTCTTATTTTCAAGAGAAAAAAACTGTTTTCAAAAGCTACAGAGTTCCTGTCTTACAATACCAACTGGGTGATTTTTTAAATAAATTGTAATCTTGTAGTTTCACCAAGTACATTATATGTTAGACAGCGACACCTAATGGTAGTATGTTACTTTACAGCCAATTCTAGGAATCTGGAAGAACACCAACAAAAGGCAAAGAATAAAGTCCAGTCCAAAGGGTCCTCCCAGCAGGAAGACTGCTCAGGACCATAAGTGACGAACTTAGCTAAGAACAGTGAGAAGAGATGCAGGGTGATTGGGAAGGACTCAGAATTTCCTGAATTACTAAGTTCAGATACAGCCCCAGTATCACTCAGCACCTGGGACTCTCCATGACCATGTTCCCTGAATCTGCCAGATGATGACCGGCTTAGAGCATTTTTGACTAAGGATGGTAAGAAAGTGAAAAATTCTATTTGGTTCTTGCAGGTCCCTGGGTATCAATGCATGCATGCCAACAAGACAAACCCCAGCGTGCCTTGTTTAATACCACACGCAACAGAAATGTATAAGAACTGTCTTATGTTCTTATTACTGGTGTCTTTCTGGGGGAAAGAAAGAAAGAAAGAAAGAAAGAAAGAAAGAAAGAAAGAAAGAAAGAAAGAAAGAAAGAAAGAAAGAAAGAAAGAAAGAAAGAAAGAAAAGAAAGAAAAGAAAGAAAAGAAAAGAAAAAGGCCAAGTGTCATAAAATGTCTTCAATCTCTTTGTTGCTGTTCTATCACTTTCCAGTTCAAAGGTCACCGCAGCATCTGACTGCAGAGGGTCACAGATGTGTGTTGGAAAGCCTTCTCTTCTGATTACATCATACAAAAAGTGTGGGGAATGATCTCGCTAGGATAAACTCTCGCGAGTACATGTGCATGACAAATCCAACCTATTAAAGAGGCAGAGTCTGTCACACTCCTACATGACTACGATAACGTTCAAAGCATACATTCCCTTGCTCACCCTTTAATATTGGCAAACTCAGGAAGAAAATGTTCCCTTGTTTCAAAGAAGGGGAACTTAGTTGTCATTTACTCTTTGCCGGTGTTTAATATGAAGATCTGTCGTCACTCTGACTGGGACTCCAGGCTGTGATCCACTGTATCCTAGACTGGAGGGGAAAAAGTAAAAGTTAGTGTAAAACATCCAGGTTATTTTAGGTTTTCAGTTTGTCAACCTCACAGCACTACAAAAAAAGGAACACAAAAGAATCCTCTTTGCTTCTATGATTCTAATTGGGTACACTTCATTTCAGCTTTTAGCTCAAGTTTTATAATTTTAGCTCACACAGCTTTGAATTATTTTTCTAATTAAGATACAGCTTTCTGGATATAATTCATTTCTGTAAATGACATTAATTTAATGCCATGTATTGAATATCTGTTCCAGACCATCACAGACTTAGATCCAAGGAAGAGGCTGACAAAAAACAGGCATACTTCGCTTCCAACATCAAGTGTTTGTTTTTCCACTGCATTTGCATCTTAAGAAAATACTTTTTTTTTTAAGATTTTATTTACTTGAGAGAGAGAATGAGAGTGAGTGGGAGGGAGAAGGAGAGAGACTCTGAAGCAGACTCCACACTAAGTACAGAGCCCAAGGTGGGGTTCGAGCCCCCCACTATGAGATCATGACCTGAACCGAAACCAAGAATAGGGCACTCAACTGCCTGAGCCACCCAGGCAGTTTATTTATTTGAGAAAGAATGAGAGTGAGCAAATGAGAGAGAGAGCATGAGCAGGGGGAGGAGCAGAGGGAGAGGGAGAAGCAGACTCCCTGCTTGATCTGGGGACCCCTGGATCATGACCTGAGTGGAACGCAGACGATTAACGGACTGAGCCACCCAGGTGCCTCTCCTAAGAAATACTCTTATGTACCTTCAATTTACTCAAATTTCTTACTTGACTTATGATAGATTTGTATTATATAGTGGCTAAAGAATACTTCCAAAATTTTCAATTCCTGTTGTTGTCTATACCACAATCTCCGAAGAACATACAGAAGTGGGGGAAATATCAGAGGAAGAGAAGGTTTCATATACGGGGTGTGTCCTAAGGCATGTGGCAACACAAATGGAAATCATGTGTTGAGTCTGGAGCACTCTGATGAGAGTAATCAGGGTAGATGAGCCCTGACTGCTTTGTCCAGCCCCCAGAGAGAGGGCGCTAGTGTGGGTAGAAAGACCTGATGTCTTCCACAGGGACCCTGCCTGCTAATGGCCCTGCAGGGACAGGTTCCTCGGTGAGCTGTAAAGAGACTGTCAGGCAGGATAAATTCTCCCAGGGAAGGAGCCTACCAGCTGTCCCACCACTGGGTTCTTTCCAGCTGGTTGGAAGTCAGCCTCCTCCACAGGACAAATCCTAGAGAGACCGATTTTCCATTTCTCCTTCCTGCTTCCCTCACCTCCAGCACAATAATGTTCCCAGTGAGAATCACAGAAAGATAGAGATGCCCTTTGTTCACAAGGCTGTTAATTTCCTTTAGCATGAACCCCAAGCCCAATCTGTATTCTACTCCAAAACCACAGCTTGATAATATCCTTCATAAACTTAGATAATAAGCAGCTACATGAAGTCCATACCACATGACTATCCTGCAATCTTTTGGGGCCACTTTATAGGGCATGTATTTCTTACAGAAAACCTAGTGTATGTTTTTAAACTCATTCTGAACTTTTCTGTCTTTTAGTTAACGAATGTAGCTCGTGCCCATCTTACATGACAGGAGATACACATACTTTGCCCCTTTCGTCTGATTTTAGGTTTCCTATTTATTGTTCTTTGTTATGGATCCATCTGTCCATAGTGGCTTTCCAGCCACACGGTGGAGAGAAGCACCATCCAAAAGAACATTCTGTGATGATGGAAGTGTTCTAGATCTGCGCTACCCAATTCAGTAGCCCCGGCCCCAAAGAGCTATCGAGCCTTTGAAATCCCATTAGTGCAACTGAGAAATTAGAATTTTTATTTTATTTTATCTTGGCTAATTTAAATTTAAATGGTCATGGTGACTGGTGGTTCCCCCATGGGTTGGTGCAGACCAGAAGCTTTTTTGTCAGGTCGGGTGCTACGCGTGAGAACCCACTTCAGAGGCAGATGCCTGGAGTACGGGCTGGTGTGGCTGAGTCCCGCCTGCTTTTTTGGCAGCTCTGGAGCAGAAAAAGGTCTCCAGATAGCAGAGAGAAGAAGAAGATTGCCATCCCGAGGAGGCTCAGAGTCAATTTTCCAGGTGTCCTCGCTGCAGACTGATGTCATCAAAAGCACTGAAATGTCTCATATCCAGGACTCTGAAGGTTTCCACAGCACCAGAAAGCTCTCTCAGGCTTCAATACTGTAGGTCCTGGGGAGCCTTCTAAGTTTCCTCCTTCAGTTGTTTTAATATTCCATAAAAGAATGGGAAGAGTAGCTCTCAAACCTGTCCTATTCCAAGACTCACCTCCAACCAATCCTCTGAAAATGTTGTATCCTGGCAAAGACTTTGCAAATGACTGCACCGAATGACTAGGAAGTACTAAATGCTAGGCCATTTTAGCCTGGGTCCCAGAAGCCTGTTCACCCACAGTTGGCTGAAACTTTTCTGAAACTTAGCTTTTCTTACATTCCACTTAAGGTAATCTTTGCCACCTCTAACCGCAGAACCACAGGGGACCAAACTCTGCCCTCTGTGGCACCTCCCCGCCCACCCTCTTTTTTTGTTTTCACTTTTTGGAATATGCCCCATTTATTATGAACATTTTAGAACTACAAAGGGACTAAAGATCTTCTAGTCTAAGCCCCTAATCTTACAGGGGAAGAAAAAGAATCCCAAGAAGGACAAAGAGAAGGCACACACACTGCCACTCTCCCTTCCCACACATGTGGCAGAAACCACCGTTCAGTTCGAGGAATTTTTTCTACCCAACCTGGATGTGGCCTTAAACTCGAGCTCAACAGAAGGCTCCAGGCAGCCTCTTCATATTTAATCACAAACATGATTGGCATCACACATTAAACCCATTTGTGGATGCAGTGTTAAATGATGTCAAAGTAATTTGTGGCAGAACAGAAATTGAGACCTGAACCCATGTCGCCTGTCTCTCAGGCCACTGACCTTTCTGCCACATCACAGCGCTGTGCTGACGTCCAAATGTCATGCTTTACATTTTCCCAGCAAATATTCCATTTGGGTGTAAATTTCCAAAAAAAACATCTAATCGCGTTTTTGGCTTTTAGCTTTTTTTCTTCTTGATTAATATGCCTGCAGGGCTTAGAAACCAAAGCAATATAAAGGCGCACCCCGAGAAGTCATGGTGTCACCCTGCCTCCATCCACTCCATCCCTCCACTTTTATTAGTTCCTTGTTTACCCCTCCAGGGTTTCTTTGTGCAAATACAAGCAAATCGAATATATATTTTCATTTTCTGCCCTGGTTATACACAAAAGGTAGCACAGTATATACAATTTTAGCAACTTGTGTTTTTTTTTTTTAACTTAATATATTCTGGAAATGGATCTCCCTCATTTTTGAGCAGGTACATAATCATGTCACCTTTGACATTTAGGTCATTCGAACAAGATCCAATCTGCAGTACATGTCTTCTTAAGCCCCACTTTTGTTTCTGCTAGGATTTCTTGTCTTTCTTCAGGCAGTTTGTACCTGAGTCCTTTCTGTTTAAGTGTAAAGATCATTCATGGTCCCCCTCAGAATGTAGGTGAAGTTTTTCTATTATCCATCACACAATATGGCCAACATTTTTTTAATTAACTTGTTAAAAACACCACCCCATTGAGAAACCTTTTTTCTTTTTTTTTAATCACAGAGACACCTATAAAGTATCGTAATGGCATTGGTCAAAGCTCAGGATTTTGGAGTTGCCAAGTATAAACATGGAGGCTTCGAAATTAATTTTGAAGACTGAGCCCTGGTTATTGGCTGACATGCTGTCCATCCCACTATTAGAAAGCCAGGGACCCCTCTGGCTCTCGGGACCTTGGCAGAGCCCCTTCAAATCTGTGACCACCCTAGAGCTGACCCACTTAGACTGGGCTCTGATTAAATGGACCCCAGCGGGCTGGCCCACACTCTTGTGTCAGCTGCCCTAAGTGAGCAGGCCTGATCTATCACAGGAAAGTGTGGAGTCTGGTCTGGGCAGCATCCGTGCACTTGATCTTGATTACCTTCTGTAGAGGTACGAATCACCAGGGTGCTTTCCAGTTCCTTTCAATTGCCTGATAATAAAGAATGATCCTCCTGTCTAAGGAAGCCAACATCCCTATGGGAAAACAAATACTGAGGAATTTATATAAAGGAAATATTGGAGGACACAAAGCCTCCTTCCCTTCACAGTACTTCCTTGGATGGCAAATTTCATTGGAAATTTTAGAAAACCAATTTCGGCACGGTGTGGATGGAGACAATGTATTGCAAGACCTTGAAGCTTGCATTTTTGAGGCCAGAAAGGTGGAGACGCCATGTGGAGACTATTTTTGCCTTTTTCCTACCACAGGTCCCTGGAGAGTCCTCTGAGGGGACCACACTGGCAATGTTGCCATGTTTGCAGCCTGCAGGGCTCAGGACGGGGCAGGGCCTGGTCAGTCCACCTAAATGCTAGACAAGAAAATTAGCCCTAACAGCACTAATTAGTAATTTATTTCTTCCTCATACAGCTGAGCACCTAATGACCCAAATCTCGGCAGGGAACAGGGTAGTTCCTTGCTGGACGACCCATCTCGACTTTAGAAGTTGCTATTGGGGGCGCCTGTGTGGCTCAGTGGGTAGGCCGCTGCCTTCGGCTCAGGTCATGATCTCAGAGTCCTGGGATCGAGCCCCTCATCAGGCTCTCTGCTCAGCGGGGAGCCTGCTTCCTCCTCTCTCTCTGCCTGCCTCTCTGCCTGCTTGTGATCTCTCTATCAAATAAATAAATAAAATCTTTAAAAAAAAAAAGTTGCTATTGTTTTTACATTACTCTCAAGTATTATCATTAGGTGGTGAGCAAAACCAATTTTCTTAATCATCCCCAATCTCCCCAACCTCCTCCACTAGAATAATAACATCAACTAGCTGTACAAAGCGGGCGTCTGAGATTTAGTTGAATTAGTAACACCTCAAAGATCATTTAAGGCTGCAGCCATCAGCCTCCAATTTCATCTAATTAGAGAGCAAGATGATTTCCCTAAATCCTCACTAATATTTTGAGTTGACAAACAATGAAGCCATCCCGATAAGGAGAATAAATGAGTTTCATAAAGCCGCCGCTTTTTTGCTCCCTCAATAACCTGACCGCTATGTCGCATGTGCAGATTTAAGTGGCAAAAACAGAATAGATGAGCATCTGTCACAATAGTCATTAGCCAAGAAACCTCCAAAGAAACTCGCCTGAATCATCAGAAACACTTAAACCCTGGAGCCGCCGTCCACCAGGAACCTTGCTACTGCTTTCGTGCTTAAATTCTTAAACACTCAGGGACAGTGACGAATCTTGCTTGGTCCCTTACCATGAGACTACTGAAGTATTTACCGAAGCTAATTTCTGCCAATAAATTATGGCTCATTCCCCAGAGATGTTGTTTCTCGAAGATGCTAAGGAGCATCTAAAAAGAGCGGTCAATAAAATGTTATGGGGAAGTGGCGACCTGACAAAACCTGCTCTCACTTGGTAAATGACAACTTTTTCCATCTGAGACAACATTTGTAGATATGTCTACTTTGAGCACACATAAGGATATTAAAATAAACACAAAATTGTGGACACAATGTTGGTGAGTGTGCTCTATGGAACAAGACGGGAAACACGCGCAGGTGGAGAATGAAGACAAGAGCAGAGAGGGACGTGAACGGAAAGAAGACGGAAATGAAGAGAAAGGTTAAGGGGGAGAGAAACTGCTGAGGTCGGCCTGACAAATGGCACGTGACCACTTACAGCTCCGCGAGGGAACCTGCTAGGTCAGGGCTTGGGCTGACTGAGTGTCCTGGGAATGTACCTGGCTTTGTCCCAAAGCTCTTCATGCGGTGACCCTGGCAGGGTCCTTCTCCACCTCAGCTTACCTGGCAACATTCTGGAAAGAAAAGAGAAAAGCTGTATTAGAGAAGCAGTATGGAAAGGGGTGTCCAGTAGGATATCGGGAAATGCTGGGTTTCCTCTCCTTTAACAGGAGGTCAGGCAGTGTCCCCTTCACATCTGTCCTCAGCAAAATAAAACGTGCCACGCAGTCCTGCCACTTGCAACAAAAAGAATACCATGGACAGGATTTGCAAAATGCTTTTTGGAAGCTTAAAAGTGTCTCATAATTTATTTTCAAGTGAATAACTCACTTGGAAGTGTACAAACTTCTATTTCCTAGGAAGCTAGGAAAACAACTAACCCCCTTGATTTTCTGAGGACCAGCAGTATAGCTTATGAAGGCAGAGGTCAGCAAAGCAAAGAGGGCCTGTCTGTTGTTTTCTCTCTCCCCCACAAGTGCCAAGAACATCCCAGCAGGAGTCTGCAGACCTGTTTGTTTTCAACCAACAAAGGTGATGGTGCTTAAATGGAGGGGCCACATCTGAGCTCCACTGTGTGGCACTTTCTTGGCTTCCACTCTTGTTCCCTGCCCTCTAAGCCACACACCAATCAGTCCTCTGATTACTTACTGAACCCCATTTGTCAAACTTCACAGATACTTGAGAAGTGCCAAGATGGGGGGTCGGGGGGTCGTGCTTTCCTCCTGGTGACAGGAAGCCGGTGGGCTGTCCCTGCCTTGGGTGAAGTAATCCCTAACTTGGGGAAACTGAGGATCCATTTAAGAGCTAACCTTGATGAAACACCTTCACTATATGCCAACAGTGTTCTCAACACTGCATGTAAATCAGCTCTTTTAGCACAACTACTCTAAGTGGTTAGCCCTTTTACAGATGAGGAAACGGACTCCTAGAGAGGACAAGTGGCTGAAGGCCTCACCACAGGTGAGTGGTGGGTGCCTGAGTGTGGACTGTGGCTCGAGCCACCGTCTGCTTGACTTCTCTCTCTCCTTTCTGAAGCTTGCTGATGTTTCTTTAAACTCAAAGCCCCAAATACTTAGTTAAAAATTGGTTTAATACATTTTATCATTGTCATCTTCTACTAAATTTGTACTTTTTTCCAAATGTTATCCTGTCTTGCCAGTATTTTACTTTTTTTTTTTTTACTTTAAAAAAAAAAAAAGGTTCATGCAGGATGCTATAGGATCTCCCTCTTTCCTACCACAGCCTATGCAGATAGACAACCCCAGAGACAGCCAGGACTAAAGGTTTGGGGAGGTGGTGTGCATGATTCTATGTATTTATCGTATAATATCTGTTATATTATATATTATTTATTTATAATTATAAATTATAATTATAATTATAATATATAAATTATATTATATATTATATATTTTATATAATATATAAATTATATTATATATTTTATATAATATATAAATTATATTATATATTATTTAAATACACACACACAAACACACACGCATACACACCTTTTTAACGTAAAAGGATTACACCGAAGATACAGTTCTGCAACTTGTTATTTTCAGTAAACAAAAGGTCTCGAAGTACTTTTAACTCCTCTGTGTGTAGATATGTCATTCTTCCAAGAGAAGCGAATAATCAAATGTCACCTTATCGGTGGGCACCCCCCACTATCCTATATAAAATAGCACCCACTCGCCTCGGTCATTCTCATCCCTTACTTGGCTTTGTTTTCTTCTTAGCTTTTATTAAGCCAAGACGTATATTGCTTTGTTTATTTTCTACCTCCCTCCACAGCGAGAATAGGACTCTGTGTTTTCACAGTTATATCCCCAACCCATAGATTAGCACTGCACCTAGGAAGCACTCAAGACATATTTTTTGAACGAATGGCATGAGATGACCCTTCAAAAAGACTTTATCAGATTACATAACCACAATAGTGTATGCATGTCCATTGATCCGCCTAATGTTGCATATTATACAACTTTTTAATTTTTGTTAATCCGAGTTTATTTTAATCCACATTCCCAAGAACTTCTTGAATAAATTACCTGTTCAAATCCTTTTTCCTTTATCAGATTTGATGTCTTATTTTTTTTTAAAGATTTTATTTTATTTATTTGACAGAGAGAGATCACAAGTAGGCAGAGAGGCAGGCAGAGAGAGAGAGAGGGAAGCAGGCTCCCTGCTGAGCAGAGAACCCGATGTGGGACTCGATCCCAGGACCCTGAGATCATGACCTGAGCCGAAGGCAGCGGCTTAACCCACTGAGCCACCCAGGTGCCCTGATGTCTTCTTATTTACATGGAAGAGCTCTTTATACACGTGGGCATTGATCTTTTGTATCTTATGTGCTGAAAGCATTTAGTCCTATTCTGTCCCTGTGTGTCCCTGGTTAGGCACAAAAGCTTTTGGCTGGCTCCCCAGGGAGCCCCGCTTCTAGGTGGAGACCAAAATTCTAAGGACTTGACACCACCACAAATTGGCTTGTTCTGGATAACCTGGACCTTCCAGAACCATTCAGTCGGTATCCACCATTCACTGAGTCCTACCCTGAATAAGGAAGTTTCCCCAGATTGTGCCTCCTCTAAGGCCTCGCACAGTTGAATTAGCTGCTGTCCATCTCTCATCAAGTCAAGATAAAATATTTAAGGAATATGGCTGGAGGACCTGCTGCCCATCCAGGCCTTTATCTATTCTATCCAGCCTAATTATCTGAGAGTTGAATTCTTGGCCTCTGCTCTCCTGGAGTCAAACTAGCTGACCTCCACTTATCCAGCTTGCTGATTAACAGATGTTCCCCTGTTCCCTCTGAAAATGCACCGAGGAAAGCTCACAACCAGCTGAATGCTAGCAGCTAGCAAATCCGGGCATTTCCATCTCTCTGGTTATTTGCTTGCTGTGGCTCAGTTGTGTTTTCTCTCAAAGCTATTTATATTAGTTACTTTCGTTATTATAATTTACAATTCGATTAAATATGATATAAAGTGATCAAAATGGGGGTGAAAAGAAATCAGTTGTTTCTGTGAAAATTTAGTTGATTGCTTTGGATACGCTCAGTAAATTAGGTGCTAAAAATTGCTGTCTTGCTAGTTTATATGAGACAACTGTAAAGAATAGGGAAATTTCCAAAAATGCCAAGTTCAGAATTCAGACTGCATTGTAAAGAAAAATCCCTGACTTTACATCAAAAATAGCTAAATGATGGCACCTTTAGTTAGAATAAAATGAATATCGTATGCATCTCTTTCTGATTCCCTGCTTTAATACCTTTCTCTAGTAGCTGACCCACTCAAAGTGCATGCGGCAGCCTCAGTGAAGCCTATTAGCAATGCAGGACGGCAAGCCCGCCCCAGCACCACTGATTCAGGATCTGCATTTTAATTAGTCCCTCCAGTGACTATATGCATGCTTCACTCTGAAAAGCCCCACCCTGCAGAGTGTTTTTCCTCTGCTTTTATAAGGACGTTAAAATAAATCCGTGGAGGTGAAGAATTTTCTACGCACGGCTTAGCCCATGTCAAAAATGTATTTTAGGGGCGCCTGGGTGGCTCAGTGGGTTAAAGCCTCTGCCTTCGGCTCAGGTCATGATCCCAGGGTCCTGGGA
The DNA here is from genome assembly GCF_002288905.1 of Enhydra lutris kenyoni. NCBI lineage: Eukaryota > Metazoa > Chordata > Mammalia > Carnivora > Mustelidae > Enhydra > Enhydra lutris. The sequence continues at coordinate 36,219,502 of NW_019154088.1, read as the reverse complement.
TCGAGCCCCACATCAGGCTCTCTGCTCAGCGGGGAGCCTGCTTCCTCCCTTCTCCTTCTCTGCCTGCCTCTCTGCCTACTTATGACCTGTCAAATAAATAAATAAAATCTTTTTAAAAAAAATTATTTTAAATTTGATGCTAAGAAAAGCTTTTAGAGCTGGTAGCTTCTTCCCTGCAGACAGTAATAACTATAAAATCAAGCTTGCCTTCCTTTTCGCTTTGACCACAAGGAAGCTCATCCACAGAGCTTTTACTCTGCTAGGTTACCTATTCTTGTGTCCTTTTTAAATTTATAGTTCTCCTAGCGTGGTAGTTTTTCATTATGTTTTATTATTTCATTGTATATGTTCCTTAAAATTTATTTGCTTTATGCTTTCCCTAATATCATTTTTGGAGAAAGGGGGAAGATGGAGAGATATACACTCCTCTAGCCCTGAGGAACTGAACTTAACCTGATCCTTACCTACCTTCCTGAACTCAGCTCCTGCTCCCCCACACCGCATACACAAACAGCATATCCTAACCCAACTATTCACCCCTTTCCATTAGCCAGACATTAGCCTTTTTTCTTGAACTCTCTGATCTTCCACAGCTCAGCCCAGAATTTACACCTCTCTTTTTAATGGTTTTCCCTGGTCATCAGCAGAGATTTTTCCCCCTCTAAGCTCTAAAGATCACTCTGTAGTATCCCCCAATAGAAATTCACATTTAACCAAATATTGCATACATGGCTTGCAAGAGTACATTAAAGAGAGGGGGGACACATCCTTTGGGTACTCTGAAGAGCCTAGTGTGTGGTAAATGCTACCATAGTGAATGAATAAATTCTACGTGTAATATAATAAAGTACATATGACAAGAATTTCATTTGGTTTAAATTTTTTTTAAAAATTGACAGAAGTAGCCATTCTGAAAGGTAAAATAACCCATTATTTTTACATTTTCTGGTTTACTCATCATCTGAAAAGTTTACTCAATATTTGTAAGATAACAAGTACAAATGATGTGAATTTTAAGTCAAGCCAAGTAGGTATTGAGATGGCCAATAGAGTGAGTCAGATGTCCGAGTGACAGAAGAGATTTGGATGAGTGCTAGAAGGGATTTCCATTTTTCCCAAACCACACTGCTCACCTAAGGCTTCTGGAACCACTTCTAAAGACTTGAGAGCCTTTAGCCAAGAGTTTTAGGGCCAAAAGTTCCCCACAGACTGTCTTACAAGGATCTGCCAGGGAATAAGGTAACGTTAATTCTACACTGCAAGGCAGAGCAATGCAGCAGCAGACAGACAGCATGGCACCCAGCCATCCAAGAAAATGGGACATCTGTGTGTGAGCCAAAACATCCCACTGACCTTGAGCTGAAGGGATGAGCCTCTGGCAAGGACCATTAAAAGGCTCAGATTCCCTAAGCAGAAAATGAATGGCCCAGACAAGTACAGGAGAGTGGCCCATGCCACGTTCACCAGTCTGGGACATAGCAGTAATTAATAAAGTCAACTTAATTAGGGGACACAGGGAATAATAAAGTTGATCAATTCTCTCTTCTATTGAGATCAGTATAGTACTGTCTGAGAGAAATGTAATTCAGGCTACAAAAGTAATTTTAAAATTTCCAGTGGTTGTATTAAAAAGTGAAAAAGAAACAGGTGACACTAATTTTAATAATATGCTGAAAATAATAAGCTATATTTAACCTAATATACCTAAACTATTAGCATTTCAATATCTAATATGTAACATATTATGAGTAAGATATTACATCCATTTTACATAACAAGTCTTTGGGATCCACATCTTAATTTGGACTGGCCACATTTCAAGCACTCAATAAACACCTATGGCCAGTGGTTACGATACTGGACAGTGCAACCTTTAGGTCCCAAAAATACAAAAGTGGTGAATTAAGCACCTCTAAACAATGGGAAAGGTCCCGGATTGCAGACCAAAGCTTCTGGCTTTTATTTCTACTCCTTGGCTTAACACTGAGCTCTAGGCACTGGAAAGGCCTTCTAACCTCGCTGAACCTTTCCTTATCCGGAAAATGTTGATGAATAATCCCTACCTTTCAAGTTTGCTGGGATGAATGTATGCAAAGTACCAAGTGTGCCATAGTCCCCTGGAGGACACTCAATAGCAACAATGTACTGATAACATACCGAGAAGGACTGTAATGCTAACTGCAGTGAGAGGGAGAAACCCCTCTAAAGCAAGGTAGAGCCTCATATTTTTCCTGGTTTAAAAATCACAAGAAGAGGAGGAGTGTTTCATCCTAATTTTCCTTAATTTTAAAGTACATTATTCCAATAGATGGTATTCCTTTGATGAAAATACACAGATTGGAGGAATCCATGTGTTCTTACATTATCATCTTCAAATCAAAGAGCCAAGACATTTTGAATGTGCTGCAGAACAGTATTTGGAGAAATTGGAAAATAAATACCTTTCACCAAGAAATGTTTTACCTCATACTATTACTCACACAAAATGATTTCATGATCAAGAAATTTAAAAGACAGTGTCTAGGGGTGGCTGAGTGGCTCAATTGGTTGAGTGTCTCCCTTTTGCTCAGATCATGATCCCAGCGTCCTGGGACTGAGCTCCGCATCAGGCTCCTTGCTCAGTGGGGAGCCTGCTTCTCTCTCGCCCTCTTTCTCTATCAAATAAATAAATAAAATCTTTAAAAAAATAAAAATAAGTAAACAACAGTGTCTATTGTCAAGTGGTTAAATAAAATACCTGAAAATGTTCAGTCTTCTTGAGACCCACGACACTGCTAAACTTAACATCTCATGTGCTTCATTGTCCTTTTGTCTTTGGTCCTTCATGGGTGTAATTGGGATCTTGGGAATTCAATGCACATTTTTACTTATTCAAAAGTAGTATTAGAAAATGTCTCAGAAGAAGGGGAAATGAGTTAGACATTCAGGAATTAGGAAGTTATTCTAGAAGTGAAGAGTTTTTTTTATGTCAATTTTAATTAAAAAAAAAAAAACAGATTGTCAAGAGACAAATTGCGAAAAGACAATTTCCTGGCCTTAAGCAAAAGTAGAAAAGAATCAATTTGGTAGATAGAAGTGGAGCTTGGGCAATATAGGAATTCACTGTCCTCCAGAAAACTCTAAGGTCAAAATAATTACTAGAGAGCCTGGGGAAGAATATATGTTATGAAATGAAGACACAGGGTGCAGAAGGGCAATTTCTCAAATCACTGCCAGGGGAAAAAAGGAATAGTTTTCAAAGGACAAGCAGAGCAGGAAGGTAAGAATATGAAACTAGAGGGGAGATACCAGAATGTTTTCCTGGAAGGCAAGAATAATTAGAAAATGGCAGTAGTTTCTCTCTTCAGAACAGAAACATAACTCCTGGAATGCATCTAGAAGACGGTGGGTCAAAGACACTGCAGTCCTTGAAGAGGTCAGATGTGAACTTTGGCTGACTGCTTCCACCTAAGTAAATGAAAAAGAGGGGCTGATGGACACTGAAGGCAGAGGGAACAGAATGACATCCTGTGTGGTAAAGCAAAGAGCAATCTTGCTTATGAAGCTATTTGAGACAGAATTCTTATAGGCTGACATCATTCACTAGTAATTGTTAGATACTTGTTGCATTCCTGTCTCCAGCTCTCCACACTTCACCTTGCTTTTTTCTTTCCTGTTGCCACTGACAACAATTCAAGCACCAGCTCTTGCTTCCTAAGAATGAGGAAATTCTACAGACCCAACATATCAAATGGTTAGATTAGAAGGTACTGCTGGCAGGGGCGGGGGAGACACCTTGGGAAAAATTCCTTCCATTTAGCAAAATTCAAAATAGTATTTCTATAAGATTGATTATTTGCCACCTGTTTTGTCCTTTTTTTCTTTAGGAAGTTTTGAACGACACAGATTTTCCAGAGGACTTGTAAAAGTTGTTAGCCAGATCTGGAACTAGTTTCACCACATGACTTCTTGAGGCTAAAAGGAGTAAAGTGTGGCTCTTAGAAAGGAACTCCTCTCTCCTCATGCTGTTTGGCACAGGCCACCATTTCATGCCTCTGCAGCCCCACAGGATGAAGCCAAGATAAACTCCCCATGCAATCTTACTCTGCCGTGTTTATAATCTAGACTCACTACAATGTTATGCGTTTCAAAATTGCCCAGGGTCTTTTTGGCAAGTTACTATCTATCAGGACATCTGGAATCAGTAGAAGAAGACACCACCTAAATCAGTGGCTTTTCAACTTTTTTTTTTTTTACCTTGACCCATGGTACAAAATGATTTTTATATCTTGACCTTACACACACATTTGTAAACTAGACAAAAATATTCACAAACTGAATCAAGAGAATCATGAAACAATACTTTCTTACCCTGATATACCCCAAAATTTCAATCCCAGCTCTATTTCATTAAAAAATAAATAAAATGAAATTGTTGCTGCACACTATGTTGAACACTGCCCTTCAATGGGTCATATGCTTATTTGAAAAACACTGGCCCAGGAGCTGTGACTGCGCTTCCCAAGTTGCAAGGCCTTCCACAATCTCATCCCATTTCCCTGTTTTATATGAGTTCCCACTCTCCTAACACAGCTTTAAAAATAATACGACGGTTTCCTTTTATTGGGCACCTACATTGTGACAGTTTATGTAGAGACAATACATATAGTATCTCTAATACTCATTACCCTGGGATGAGAGCATGATTTCCTCTCAAATAACAAATGAAGAAACTGAGGCTTAGGGAATTTGATCAAGTGAGTGACTGAGCTAGAACTTGAACTAAACTGGGTATAATCCCAGAAGCCCTTCTCTTTTCACAAGAACACAGTGGCCTGTGTGTCTCCCTACAGTCCCTCTGCTCATTTTGCCTGGAACCCACCATGTTCATGCTGTTTCTTTACCTGGAAAGCCCTTCCAGCTTCTGCCTCTGAGATTTCACAACTGTCTAGTCACATTTCTGGACCTACCTCAAAATCTGCTTTTTCTAAAAAACCACCCAGATGACATTGGCCCATGTTTTACTACCTTCTAATTCTGGTAGATAGTAAATCTCAGAGGTTAGAACTCAAGCACAGGAACCAGACTGCCTGTTTTGAACGCTAATTCAGTCACATAGAGCCTGGTGATGGTATTAACCATCTGTGTCTCCATTTTGTCCTCTGCAAATGGGGAGAATTACTGCTGCTACCCTTTAGGGTTTTTGTCAAGATAAATGAGTTAACAGTTAACAGACACAGAGTGATTTTTATAGAAGCTGGTGGACAGTAGGTTTTTAATAAATATTATCATTACTCAGTTGCACCACAATGAGACTTCCTATCCCTTATTTAGGTATTCAACATGTATGTGTCTTATTTCTCTGACTAAAATGTAAGCTCTTCCTGGGCAGGACTGGACCACATTTCTATGTATAGTTATATCCCAGAGTTACATAATCTCTGGCATGCCATATGCGTTTAACAAGTCAGAATTAAGCATTTCAAAACTGACCAATGCCAGATGAAGAAATTTTTTTTTAGCCAAGGAACAGCCAGTGAGGACCTAATAGCCTTCATATTTCTGAAGGTAAATATTGATGACATTTGGTGATTTTTTTTTTTTTTTGAGAAACTCACCAGGATGGTTTTGAAGGTCCCCACGTAGAACAGCTCTTGGGGAGATCTGTGGTGCAGATCCACTGTACCCCATTCAATGACTAAGCAGACATAGATTTCATAGATTATGTACTGAGACTGGGAGATACAAAAATTTACATCTTTTTATTTTTCCCAAGCTGATGTTATTTTAGCTCTTGAACTTTTATTTCCATTTCATTAAGTTGACTTTGTCTCTTCAGAGTAAAAGCTGTCATTCTAACTGTGATTCCTACCCCCTCACTTCACTTTCTCTCCTTCTTGACCAGGGTAGTCTAAGTTCCTAAGCCCAATTGGGGCAAGGACGGAGTGAGACATAGGACAATAAATTCTGGAGGTTTTTGCCACCTCCAGGACTTAATGAGCCTGCAAACATGGCACCAAAAGGTCAATGTATCATATGGGCCTCTGCAGAAAATAGGACATTTTAAATTCTCTCAATACAACCAGTTTCTTTGCCCATGGTTTTCTTTTTTAACCTCACCCAATGTGACCCATTCTGCAAACACCTGCCCTTCATAACAAGCACTTTGCTGTAAGGAAGTGACAGTTACAGCAAAGGCACAGACCTCCAGCCTGGCTGACTTTAGCTACTAGTCATAATGGAAACACTTTTTTTTTTTTTTTCCCTCACAGAAGCGCAAAACAGCAAACACAGAAAGAGTCACAAAGAGAAAGCCCACAGGAAAAAGCATTAGGAACATCAAAAGAAAATCACATATCTTACTGTATTTATTATCTTTTCCAAGAAGTAACAGTGTGAGATCCCTTAGACATCTGCCTGTAGGGAAAACATTTCTGTTCCACTAACAAAGCCTTTATTGATTTTGATGGAACCAAAACACTGCCCCCCTCTTCTAGAATTTCACTTGTTAAATGTGGTCCTCAGAATGTGGTTCTGCAGTCTTGCTCCCATATTTGTTGGCCTGGTTCAAGGAAGATTGGTTCAAGGAAATATGGATAGAAATGACAGCTCCTTGGGAAGCAGCATATTTTTTTTTCTAGAAAGCTACTTGAATAAGTTTCAGCTGAAGGGTAAATCATCCTCAAACTCTACCTGCTCTATTGATGGCTCACAGAAAGTTCTAAAAGAGCCTGGACACTCACTGGTTGCTCAGAATTCTTGGAGTTATAACCTTGTCTGACTGATTGTCTGATTTCACTCCAGAATCTTTCAGTGTGTTATATTGCATGTGCTTCTATTGGTGCAAATAGAAATATATAAATCAGGGTACAGTCAGCCAGGTCTGAGGATTTTATAGCATCCTTCAAAATATTGGTAGCAGACTAAGATTGTAAAATCATATTCTTGGCTTCAATCCAAAGCAGTAGGTACTGGGGTAATCAGGATAGTGCGAAATATGAATTTGGAAAAATTTCTTTTAGGAACCACATACCCACTTTAGTTTGTGTTCTGAGACTGGTTCTCCCAGGCTTCTTGGGACATCTCTGAAGACCAGATCTGCTACCACCGAACAGCCACAAGCTCAAGTAGCCAATCAGTTTGGCTCATTACAAACCCAGTTTAGGGGTCCAGTGGGGCTTATGACAAAAACAGATGTTAAGTACTACATGTTGGTATTACTTACAAAAAATAGTTATGTTTGTTAAGAAATCATAAATAACAAATTTCACTAACTAAACAATTATTCAGTGATAATAAGACAGAACCAAAGAAAACAAAACAGAGTAAAATCTTTCTGATGTACCAACTTTATTCTGATGTCTCTTTCTCACAATCTCCATGTAATTATTTTAAAAGTAAATCCTATTTCCAATAATAAATTAATGTCATCTTTCCTCTACCGTGCTAAAAGTTCTAAAATGAGATCGGCCTGCAAGTCAGTTTGCTAGTCAATTTTTAGGGTTTCTAAATAATCTGCCTGTTCCTTCTAGATATAAGTACCTCCTCCTGCAGTAAATTTTTTTCAGCAAAATCATACTTTTGAGATTCTTCTTTTCAAAGCAGAGCTCTCCCTGTGAACTTCCCTTTCCAGGAATTCTACCCAGGGATGAACCAGTGTCTACTCTAAGCCTATTGAAAACTATCCTTAACTTTTACATACCAGAGGCTTATTTTCACGAAATAAGCATCATTGGATATAGAGTTAGAATACATTATGAGGAAAGAACTTCAGAAGGTCTACACTGGACCTATTCACTCAAATTTTGGAGCAGGGGGCTGGCGGGGGGGAAGAAAGGACCTAATTCAGGGAGTTGATGAAATCTGGGTAGCCAGAGGCTATAGTCCTGTGCTCATGGAAAGTGAGGAAGAAGGAGAACTAGGTGTCCTTTTCCATCTCACTGGGTGTGGTGGGATATTGCCTGTCCTAGAACCCTGACCTAAGCTGTTTAGCTCCCTGTGAGAGGTCACAACAGATGAGAAGAAAGAGAGAAGGACAGTGATGAGACCTTCCAAAGACTCAGAGACTACACTTAAGTCAAAAACTAGGTACTCCCCAAAATGGCTCCATGGCCCAGAGATGCTGGGTCAGGTTCAACCTGCATGAACAACAGCATGTTGTCCTAACGACAAGATGATGTCATGTTACTCCCTGGTGTTCAACTCTCCAGTGGCTCCCTTTGTTCTCATGATGAATCACCAAAATGTTCCAAGTCCTATTAAACCTGCAGATTTGGCCTTGTCATAGCTCACAGGCTCCCTTTCAGGCGACCTCCCTCTCCATCTTTGTGCTGAAGCCACAGTCACTTTTCTGATATTCCCACTCAGTTCCTGCTCCTCTCAGGACCTCCTCTATCTAAAATGCCTATTCCCCCCAGCCCCACCAACTCCAATATCATTTGTGTCATTTTTTCCTGGAAGCCACCTGATCTTTCATCACCCTAACACCTTCTCCTTAGGCACTTGATATATTTGCTATTAAATTATAATTTGTCTAACGGCTGTCTTCTGCATTAGACTAGAAAACAGATGAATGCAGGAAGTAGATCTGCCCTGAATTCTCAGCATCTAAGACAATGTCTGAGTCCCAGAGGGCACTCGGTAAACCTTTGCTGAGTGAACACCTGAGAATGAATGAAGTTGTGTAGGAGGACATGGGAACACTTAAGTCAGTAACATGGTGCATTTCTAGCATTCTGTAAAACCCCCACATTAATGTTTCCTAAATACCCGCTGTAGAGAGATGTTATAAATTATAAACAAAATAGATCTCTTAACTTATAGAATAATTTTAGTCTATCTTCGAAGCCAGAATGTAACACTTCCATTAACAATCATGGAAGGCAAAGAGAAAAAATATGTAGAAAGATTCAAATAACTGTCCCACAATTCATGTGCTATGCCTTTCCACCATTTAATTCAGTGGATTGGTGGATTAAGTCAATTTTAGCTTAGTGGATTTTTAAAATTTAGAATGTCATGTGTGCTATCTCCTGCTTTGTTAGTATAGGCAGTACTCACGGCTGAAATGGAACAGAAAAAACTGTCTGGGCCAGAATTCATCATGACCAAGGGACAGGACTGGAACAGGTGTCAGAGTGATCAGAGATAACTACCAAAGTAGATACAACTGATCCTGATTCTTTTCCCTACGTGTAGTTGATTTTCATCAAGAACAGCACTTCTCAAACTTTCATGTGCATTAGAAAGGGAATCTGGTTAAACAGCAGATTCTGATTCAGTCAATGAGGAGTGAGGCCCAAGATTCTGTATTTCCAACAAGCTCCCAGGTAATGTCTATCCGGTTAGCTCAAGGATTACGGTTTAAGCAGCAAGCAAGGGGCTAGAACAGACAGGACCGGTCACAGGTAGGCACAGGTCAGATGGCACCATCACACTCTGACACAAGTGTGAAGTGAGGATTCTCCTCACTGAAAGGTAGTGTCAGAAAGTGCCAAATATAACATATTTTAGAGGCTAGCTAGGCCACTTGACGCTGTGAAGAGCAAAGACCATCTGTCACCAGCAGAGGGAAGCAGAGGGCAGGGTAAGTGGCACAGGACTCCCCAACAAGCCAAACACCCCCGAGGGCAATTCCACTAATGCTCAGAGACTAGGTGAGAGGGCACCCAAAGAGTCCGCAGTGTGGAGAGAGGTTCACATGGATCGGAATAAATGCACAGGACAGAGCACTTTGTAGCAATGGAAGCAACACCCATCACTGAGTCAGGAGACCCAGGATTCAATTCCGACAGAAGCTGAAACCCTTTGGGGCAGTCACTCACCATCAGCTGGATTCCTTCGTCAGTAAAACAGGAAGGAGTGTGAAGCATGGTCCCTAATGGACGTTTCCATCCTTCACATTCTGTGATGAGTGCTTCTTATTCAGACTTTGAGGAAAATGGAAGGGTCCCTATCCTATAGGCAAAGGATGGAAGTCTGAGGGAGGACAAAGCCTGTGAAGAAATGGCTGGTCACCGGGAGGCAAGTCCCAAAGGGCACATGGACAGCCAGTGATTGGTTTGGCCTAAAGGCCGGGGCTTTCCTGAGGCTGTGGGGTTTTTATTGTCAGTTTTAGATTTTTTTGTTGTTTTTTTCTTTTTTTAATCAAAGATTATGTGTAAATTGGTTTTAAAAAGCCAAAGAAGAGGCATCTGGGTGGCTGAGTCAGTGAAGCCTCCAACTCTTGGTTTCTGCTCAGGTCATGATCTCAGCGTGGTGAGATGGAACCCCACATGCGCTCTGTGCTCAGCGCAAGTTGGCTTGAGATTCTCTCCCTCTCCCTTTGGTCCTCCCTCTGCTCACACTCGCTTGCTCACTTGTGCTCATGCTCTCTCTCTCTCTCTCTCTCTCAAATAAATAAATAAAATCTTTTTTTAAAAAGCCAAATAGGACAAAAAGGCTTATAACCAATAGTCTCTTGTCCACATTATCCTCCTCATCCTTTTCCCCAGAAACAATGTCTTTTAATTATTTTACTGTTTCTTCTCCACATTTCCAAATAATAGGTACAATATAATCCTGTTACTTGACTCAGTAGCTTTTGACTTTTTCCTATGGTGGATTAGGATATTAATACAATCATACCATCTCTTCCCTTCCATTATTCTCCAAATATAGTATATCTTACTTTTTTAGATTATATCTATGTTCACTGTTTCCATTATTATGTCTATATATTATTTAAGTAACCTACTGTGTCAAGTAAAATACTGTGATTATACTTAATATTTTGTACAACTATCTGTTTTCTCTGGAATAATTTTTTTTTTTTTTTTAATTTGCTTCGTTTCCTTTGACCAGCTGACTAAATTTCCCACACTCTCCAACAGCTCTGTAAAATGTCTCTTTCAAAGACAGTTTTCCACATTGGGGAACTGTCAGATTATTCTCAGGTTCATCTTTTTTGTGTTGGATCCTGTTTGTGAATTCCATCCTTCCTCTTGGGTTTTTTTCCTATTTTAGTGGAGCATATCCTCTGGTAACATCCACCAATCTTTGTTTCTATGCCAGAGTGCCTCTCTGGGCATTGTGGTTGCCTAAGGCACATTCTCCAGTGGCTTTCTCAGGAAGAACTCACAAGGCCAATGCCTCTTAAATTATGGTCATGACAGCAGGTCTCAGCTCTTCTATTTGAAAATAAGTTTAGCTGGAATAAAAACTCCTTAGCTTACATTTTCTTTCCTTGAATATCTTTATTATTTTCTTCCATTGTTTACTGGCATCATACATTGTTCTTGAACAGTCTGATGGAAACCGATTTCCTTTCCTAACACATGAATTATCTTCTAGCCCAGACACCCAAAGGATTTTCTTTCCTTCGTTCTTTCAAATTCAGTATGTTTATCAGACTATGTATCAGTGGTGGCCTTTTTTGGGTCAGTTTTCCCAAATATTTTCCCTTTTAATCTGAGGCTTGAAATCATCTTTTACTTCAAGAAAGTTTTCTTGAATTACCAATTTTAGTTTTTGTTGTATCCATTTACTTGGTTTCCTTTTTTGAGGATTCCTATCATTCATATATTAGGTCTTCTTTACTTATCCTTTTATCTGTCCCTTGCTCTCAAATCCTCTCTCTTCATTTCTGATTGATCCATAATTTTTTTCCTTTTCCTTATTCTGTTTCTCTAGAACAGTATCCATTGTGTTTGTCTTTTGTTTTCCTCCTAACTTTGTCATTTCTGAAATTTTTCTTTTATTTTTACTTCTTTTGTAAGTTATGCTATTTCTCATTTAATGTTCCTTTTCTCCAATTATCTCACTCATGGGTTTTTCTTATTCTGATTGCTGTTATTCTCTCATAATTTCTATCAATTTTCTTTATCTTGTTTTAAAATATTGGTTTACAATTGTCATCTGCTCTGTGGGTATATATATTTCATTGAATGAGGACATTTTTCTACTTCTTAGTCTCCTTTTTAAAATAACTTTGTATTATTTCACTCACAACATTTTTCTGGTGTTCATTTGTCAAACAGATGAATTTTACTGAACTTTTAGGAAGCAAGGATGAGTTGGTAGCTTTTGTAGTTTCATAGTCTTAGAGTTCCTTCTTCGCTGTTTTAGAAGCAGTAAGTGCACTGCCTTGAGCTTTCTGATATGTGCCTCCTCTGTGCCCCTCTTCCATTTCCAGCAAAATTTCTTGGTCCTTTGTGATTATTCTTTCTATTCTCAATTTGGATTCTACTCTCATTAGTTTCTCCTCAATCCAAAACTTTGCCTCTGAATGGAGCTTTGGGTTTTCAGTTTCTAGACTTGGTAGAACCCAGACTACACTAAATGCTTTCGTGTTAATTACAGCCTTCAGCTCAAGTCACAGATGGAGCTCAGACTCTGCTACGGGAAGTCTAAACACTACTCTTTTCACCACGCCTCCCTGTAAGTCAGAAAGGCATGGTGCTGGTTCCACTCTGTATCCTGTTCCACTCCCGGGGTTTCTTAACTATATGTCACTTTTAAAGGGGAAGTCTGAAAGGGAAAGTAACAAAAGCATAATTTATGAATCTCCACATAAAACCTGAGAGAGCAACTATTACCCTTGAGTTTTAGGTTCTTACCAGTATTATTTCCAAAATGCAGCAACTGTTTTTGGATTTCTATACTAGTTGTTCGATCTGAGTACTTGAGTTTGAGGGGGGTCTGTGATCTTGGGCTTCTATAATCCACTATTTCACCATTTGTAAATAGTATAAAGAACAATAGCCACAGAGTTATTGAAATGATAAGATGAGGTGATGTGGAATTTGAAGAGATGAAATTGCCTGTGATTTAACCTGATATGTAAAAATTTATAAACTGTAAAATGATGCAGCATTGCTAGCTATTTCAAAATAGATTTATGAAATATGTGAAAACCTATGGTTTTAACTGCACTGTTTTCACCTTATATGCTATGTATTTCTGTCTTTTCCCACCAGAATATAAGCTTCATAAGAGCAAAGATTTTTTCAAATTTTTTTCACTACCTAATACAGTGCCTGGTGCACCGTAAGCACTCAATAAATATGAAAATGGCTGGTATCCAAGGTCTATAAAGAACTTCTCAAACTCAACAACCAAAAAACAAGTAATCCAGTCAATAAAGGGGCAGAAGACATGAAGAGACACTTTTCCAAAGAAGACATTCAAATGGCTAACAGACACGTGAAAAAATGCTCAGCATCACTAGGCATCAGGGAAATACAAATCAAAACCACAACCAGATACCACCTTAACACCAGTTAGAATGGCAAAAATTAACAAGACAGTAAACAACAAATGTTGACAAGGATGTGGAGAAAGGGGAACCCTCTTACACTGGTGGTGGGAATGCAAGCTGGTGCAGCTACTCTGGAAAACAGTATGGAGGTTCCTCAAGAAGTTAAAAATAGAGCTACCCTATGACCCAGCAATTGCACTATAGGTGTTTATCCCAAAGATATAGATGTAGTGATAAGAAGGGACACATGCACCCCAATGTTCATAGCAGCAATGTCCACAACATCCAAACTGGAAGGAGCCAAGATGCCCTTCAACAGATGAATGGATAAAGACGTGGATCATGACTTCAATGGAATATTACTCAGGCATCAGAAAGGATGAATACCCACCATTTGCAACCACATGGATGGGAACTGGAGGGGATTATGCCAAGTGAAATAAGTCAAGCAGAGAAAGACAATTATCATATGGTTTCACTCATATATGGAACATAAGGAATAGCATGGAGGACCACAAGGGAAGGGAGGGAAAACTGAATGGGAAGAAATCAGAGAAGGAGACAAACCATAAGAGACTCTGGACTTCGGGAACCGTACTGAGGGTTACAAAAGGGAGGGGGTGGAGGGATGGGTAACCGAGTGATGGGCATTAAGGAGGGCACGTGTTGTGATGAGCACTGGGTGTTATATGCAACTAATGAATCGCTGAACACTGCATCAAAAACTAATGATGTACTATATGTTGGCTAATTTAACATAATAAAAAAGGAATAAAATAAATAAATACTTGATGAACAAACTAATCATTTGTGCTAACTTTGCCTTAAAGCCTATCATGCAGGAGATAAAACAAATGGGCAAAAAAGACATTATTCTTCAGCTGTTGTTGAATTAGGACTGTGTAACATGCTCTGCCAACCCATTTCCTTCACCATTTTAGTTTGCTTTGCATTCTTGCCTAAAAATAACACCCCCCCCAACCCTCCCCCACCCACCAACCACCACCCCCTCCCCATGCTGTAGCATAGGGACTCCATGACACCCAGAGTGCCAGAAACAGCTGCTGCTGAAAACGTGGCAGCATTGGCTTCATGCCTCCATCCTCTGGTCCAAGACATAAAAAATTGGAAACAATGTGGAGAATAGCTGGGCAGAGAACAAGGAAGAGCATTGTCCTCTCTCACTGATGTTTGGAGAAGTCAGGCAGTCTGTTTTTAAGTAAATAGACTTGCTCTAATGGAGCAATCTGTCAAAATAAGCTGGGCTGCTTAGAGGGGATGGGAAGGTGCAGCACCACTTCCCTCTCCCCTAGGAGCTATTTATTTGCAAGGGATGACAAATGAGAGCAAGGCAGAAGCCTGCGGTAATGACACTCAAAGCGAGAAAAATAATGGCGTGTGGCTTAGGATGGGCTCATCCTAACTCGATGTATAGATGGGTTTTGTGTGTTTAAATAGCTAGCCCTTCCATTTGCATCTCAAATGCTCCAGAGAAGGAGCAGACAAATGCAGAACCATCACCAGGTGGTTTCTAGTCAGTGGGTTTTGCAAGGAGGGAGAGGGGGCACAGTGAGCAGATTAATGGTGAGAAGCTAAGTCTCTGCAGGTTGTCTCCCTCTTTACTAATGGAGGGGGGGACAAACCAGAAGTTTGCTTTGTCACCACACAGTACTTGACAAAGGAGTACCATATTTACATCCGGAGGTACATGCAGCAGGGGTGGGGTGCAGGGGGACGTGGAGGGGGACAATTACCAAATGCTCACGTGAAAACTCATATTTTGGACTTTACCCACAATACTCGCTGCTGGTGAAACAACACAGTGAAAGGGCCAGGTGTAGGTTAACTCTTTTAGTTTGTGCCAGAACCTTGAATTCTCTGGAAAGAAGAAAAGGATTTAATGTAAACTACAAATGCTTTAATCAAGTGGCTTTCTTCGCATACCATGAAAGCATTTTGAAACATTCACATAAAAAAAAATTCCCTTATTTTCTGAAAATATAACCTCTTAAAACACCAAGGGCGCTGCCGGACCAAGTCCCATCAGGTAACAAGGCACAATAAGAAGCTTAAAAGGGGTAAGGATTAAGTTACATTTGTATGAATAAGCTCTTCTTTTGTTGTTCAGGTCTCAATCCTTAAATGATCCTATCTCCTGCGTGGAAGGTGTCTCCTCATTAAATTATACATTTAAATCCTCAGTGTGGGTCTCAGACCCAGAAAGTCCCCAGGGCTCACCAACCTTTGGAGACAAATACCTACATCAATGACTGTAATTCAGAGTTTGCTAGCCCATTGTCCCCACTGGCAGGATCCTCCCCTCACCCCAACCAGGTGTTACTGAGATGCCCAGGACTGTGTCACATGTGCAGAGGAGAAGCCTGCACATGCTGCCCGCCCATGAGCACAGAGACAGCCCCACAGTAGGCACCCTCTGTGGGGGCGCCCTTCTTGCCCCGGTGGTGTCCCCAGGTTCTCAAATCCGCAAAGCACACCACTGCCTAAAGATGCCCATCAGCTTCAGGCCTCACTGGTCAATGCCATGCTGGTTCCACAACAAAAAACTGAGAGTTTTTTGTCCCAGTGCCGTGTCCCACTTTGTTCCTTGGGCCTTGAAACAGCCTGATGGAGGCCCCACATTTCATAAAAATTTTTCATGAAGACATCTTCGCCCGCTTCTGCCTTCTGCTTCTCTCTCTACCTGTCTCAGATTGAGACCAAGACCCCAGGAATGGATAAACACCACTCTTCCATCACTCGAAGGCGCCCACATGTCCTCCTTCCCAGAAATATTGAAGTACCCATGTAAACTAATTCCCTGAGGACTTCCCTCCCATTTTACAAACTTGCCAAGATCTATTTGAACCTTAACATCCTGCTTTACCTTGTCTCTCACACCCAGGGACCAGGTCCTGGAAATTTTTGCTTTATAAGTCTTCACCCCGATGTTTCCTTCCCTTTCCTTCTCCTCTGCCTCCATCTTCATTCAGGCTCCTCTCTCTCTCTCTCTCTCTCTCTCTCTCTCTCTCTGCTCCTGGCTTACCTCAGAAGTTTGCTAACTGGAATCACTGCTCTGCTAATTCAGCCTAAAAGCTGCTCCTAAAACAATAATCCTTAAATGCCGCCTTAAACACATAAACTTTTTGCTGTAGTTTCTGACTTTCAATTGGCCATACAAATCAGGTACGTTACAGTGGAGAGAATGCTAGCCTTGGAATCAATCACCGTGTGTACAAATCTTCTGTGCTTGAATAATTTCCATAACTTTAATTGCTTAAAATTTAAATTTCATCATCTGTAAAGTGTGATATTAATATGTGTTTCATAGATCTATTGTAAAAAAAAGTTAAATCACGAATACGAAGTTTTTAAAAAATGTGAACTACAAATGTAAATAATAATGTCATAAAAATTCAAGTGCTTCCCTTAGAACTGAAGTCCTCCATAAGCTGGCAACCACCCACTTTCCAACCTTTTCTCCAATTACTCCCATTTCCAACCCTCCTGCCTGGACTCCTTTCTCTGTTTCTCATCCTTCAAATGTTTCTTTCACTTCCAGATAACGCTAGTTGCTAGAACATATAAACCAAAATGTCATTGCCTTAATATGAGAGCAGTTTATTGCTTGCTCACTTAAAATCCAACACAGGTATTCCCACTTGGCATGTGGGTCTCCTCCAAGTGATCTTCAGGATCCTTCTCTCTATGGCCCCACCATCTTTAACATGTGGTTTCCAGGGTCACTTGAAAAGGAAAGAAAACATGGAGAATCGCACATGAGAGGTTCTTCTGGGTCAGGCCTGGAAGGGGCTCAGGTTAGAGTTGAGTCACAGAACGGCATCAAATGTGGGGCAGTGGCATGTCCAATAAGAAGAAGATACAGATTTGGAAGACAGCCAGCAACTCTGTGCCACTACCTCAGATACACAAGTAGAGAATAGTTGCCAGAATGTGTTCCCCAAATATATCCTCCAATGACCAGTTTAGACCTCACTTCATTCATGAAATCCTTTTAGAGCAATCTAGCAGATCTCATTCTCCAAACTCAAACTCCTGACACATACTGATTATATTATCCTTTGACTTATTAGCCTCCTTTTTGTTAAATCACAAAGACATTTATCAGATCTCTTTCTTCTCAAACTCTCTGGAACATTTAAATCTGACTCTGACAGATTTAATGAATCTGTCGGAATCAAGGAATGCTGATGAGACACCTCCCCACATTGATGTCCATAATTTTGGCCCTTCTCCTGACCCCAGGGAGCTCTATGGCTGGCTCAGTTCTTTTTTCCATTGCATAACTGTGAGAGTCTCCCAAAGCAGCATTCTTCTGGCGAAAGAGGCTGGGAGGATGTGGTCTGGCCTCAGACCTCACCTCTGGTTGGAAAGAAGCCGACCCCTCCCCAGAGATCTTCCAATGCATCTAAAACCTCTTCAGCGGTTGAGTTGCATGATGTTAACAACACAGACATAAAACATAATAGCATTTATACTTGTCAGTAGCCAATGATCCACAGTAAGAAGTTGGTAATATTGACTATAGAAATAGTAGTAATTAAACATTTAAGTAAGTAAGGTGGGGAAGAATAGAAAATGTAAAAAATGTTTCTGTCTACTTTTTATAGCATTCATTGGTCGGACAGTGAAATTTATATAATGTTTTCTCCCTATCGATGGCAACATGTGTACTATCCACCCTTGTCTGTTCTTCATTGGTTTGGGGAACAAATGAGACTCTACGAGATGAAGATAAGAGTATGATTTAGAGATGGAAGAAAATTAAGGAATTCATCAGTAATTGCTTACAGAACTTTGAAATATGAAAAAAAAAAATTACCAGAATTCCAAAAACCCACCTGCAATTGTAAAATAGCCTCCAACTCCCTATCCTCTCCTTCACCCGGGAGGGAACTCAGATGCCCAGAGCTCCCGGGACCATTTGGAATTCCCTACTGTGAAATCTCTAGAGCAGCTGCTCCCCCACGGCTCTGAACAGCCCCGTGGTGAAGCCTTGGGGTTCTCTGGGCAGAGCAGCGGGCTCAGCCCATCCTTTTGAAGAGACACAAGCCTCACTTCTCGTTCCGCTGGTGACAGCATGGAACGGTGTAAACGAAAGGCTCCTTCACATTTATTCATGCAGCTCAGCTCCTGGCCTGTTGACGTTCCCGAGCAGATGTGCAAGTGCCCAAAGACAATTAAATTATGATTCATGCTCCCGGACGCCTGCTAAGGCAGGCTGCCTGGCCCTGAGCGAACACCTATTTTAGCAGTAGCTGATGTTTCCCTTTGGTTGAGGACCAAGTCGGACCAGGCAGGGCTTTGAAGTTATTTCTGTCTCGGTGGATTAGAGGTATCAAAAGAAGCAGCTCCACAAACCTTTTAACAAATATTTACAATCCTGCGCTAAACAGCCTCCACCGTACCTTAACCTTTACCGTCTTGTGAAACGCTTGCCAACCTCCCTGCCAAACTCCCGCGCCTGCCAGAGCGGGAGAGAGGGCCCCGGCTCGGAGGAAAGCAAGTACAAAACGGCAGGGCGTCTGCGCTTTCCGCCCTGGGGGGGGCACACGGCCTGTGGGCGCTGCCCGGCCCAGGAGGGGCCTCTTCCCCGGTCCCCCCTCCCCACCTCGGAGGGGTACTGCTCTGTCCCTGCGGGAGGGTTCCCCTTCTCGGCCAGGGTGGCGGGAAGTGGTGTATTCACCTCGGGGGGCGTCGTGGGACTGCCCTGAAGCCGGTTTGCAAATGTGCTTGAGGGTGGGCACAGCCAGCCCAGGAAAGACAAGACAAGACAGGGAAGCTACAAGGAAGACGGTTGGGAGGCTGGAGGCCGGAGGCTCTGGGTTTTAGTCAGTCAGAAGGCTACAACACTGGGCGTAATTTCTAATAGGCCTCCTTCCGTGGGAACTGCTCATCCCAGAATTCTTCATTTGCTTCCTAAATGCTCTAGGGGTTAATTAAATGGATGACCGATGTATTTTTATTTTTTATATTTTTTTAAATTTACTTAGGACTCCTCACCTCATAAGCACGAAAACCTCCCAACAAAAATAGATGGAGACCAAAAAGATACCTGAAGGAAGCCAGCAGGCGGGATACCACGGTGACGGTAGGGAAAGAGCAGTGGTCCAGTCCCTGGCTTATCTCCATCCCCACTTCTCTGGGGGTATCCGTGACACCACACCTGTGGAGTCAGGCTGGAGTCAAAGGAAACTCAGCACTGGCGAGGTGCCCCAGGTGGTTTTCATCAGCAGCAGAGGCCTCCATCAGAGAAATTAGCCAAGGCAGAGCTTTAGAGAAACTGATGGCAGCTGCTGACTTAAGAGCCACCGCGGTTTTGCGGTAAAGCCCTGTGACGTGGTGCCCACAGCCCCCCAGAACTTACCGTGAGACCCTGAAGGGACCTAGAAGAGGCCTCACAGCAGCGACAAAAGCAAGGGCACGAAGTATGCGTTATACTCTTCACAGGACCAGCAACTGTTACCTCCGGCTGCTGTAGCCCAGGACATGCAAATTAGAAGCATGTGAGCTCAGAGGTTTACTGGCTGTGGTCATGGCCAGGCATTTAATTCATTCGTTCGTTCATTCATTCATTCAACAAATGTTTATCTTTCAAGGCACTGGGTTAAGTATCTTGTGAAACAAAAATAAACTACGCGTAGGTCTTGCCTCTAAAAGCTTACACTAATCACTATGGTAAATACACAAATAGCTATAGTACAGGTTAGAATGGGTCATCACGTAGTCAGAGTGTGCATTGTCTCAGGTGGCAGAGAGGGACGGGACGATCTCTGTATGGGGGGAATTGGGAAAGATTTTACATGGGAGCTAAGGGTTGAGGTAAAATTAGCATGCGAAGGTGACGCAGAATATATTCTCAAGGAAATGCAGTGTGAGGGATGGCATTGAGAAGGGAAAGTGTGGACTCGCCTAAAAACAAAAGCAAGTTGTTCCATTTGACTGGGCAATAATGAATAGGAAAGGAAATATTGGACAAGTGGTCAGGAAAGCGGGTTAGGAAATGGAGAGCGGAGTGTGCCAGCTCGGGAGTCTGATTTTCAGGATAAAGTCATGGGAAGTCATTAAAGGTTCCTTAGCAAAAGAGTGAGTTGGTAAGATGGATACTTCAAGAAGATGTGTCTTCTTAACAGCCAAGAAAACTCTTGTACACAGGGCCAGGGTCACGACCAAACTTTGTAGTAGCTTCTATTACAGTAATACTCAGTAGCATCAACAAGCAAGGCGATCATCTGTTTTTAACCCCAAACTGTGTCCTCCTACTGCCCAGAGTACTCTTTGAGGCTACCAAATTTTCTGTGTGCTTAGGGAGTAAAAACTCATGTAAAACAAGTCTGTGCCAATTAAAATTAGAAAGATCTGCCTGCTGGAGGGAGGGGCAGGACAGAGCACAGTGAAGAGTTAATGATGATACTTAAAATGATTCTTACCCACGATTACCAACAAGTGGCACAACCTCCAGAAGCCTTTCTGAATGCCCTACAATCTCTCCTCACCTCAAATGGATTGAGGGGACTGCTTTCACAGCCCAAAATTTCCAGGTACATATTCTGAATTTACTCAGGTAACTTATAAAGTTTTTGATGCACCACCTCATTTCTGAAAATTGGTGAAAATATCTTTTTCTACAGGAGTATTTTCCTTGGTAATTACATAAAAACAATGGTAATAGCACATAGACATTGGGAGTCTTATTTTTAGGCATTAAATATATGATAAACTCAATACACGTTATTTCACCCACTTTAAGAATAAGAAATGGTGGGGGGTGACCTGGGTGGCCCAGTTAAGCATCCAACTCTTGGTTTTGGCTCAGGTCATGATCTCACCGTCATGAGATACAGCCCCGCATGGGGCTCTGTGCTCAGTGTAGAACCTGCTTGAAACTCTCTCTCTCCCTTCCCCTCTGCCCCTCCCCCCTCCTCATGCTGTCTCTCTCTCTCTCAAAAAAATTAATATATCTTTAAAAAAAAAGAATATGAAATGGGAACAATGGTCATCACTCTATAAGATCTAGCCGACACCTGTTGGTTATACCCAACGTGATCATGTTTATTTATAGAAAATGCCTCCACAACTCCTACAGCAGTTAATAAATATTTGCTTTTAATTTCAGAATTGAAATAAAATATAAATAAATTGAAATAAAAATAAGAAGTTGAAAATTAAATGAAGTTGTTTCCTTTTAAAAATGTAGAAAATACATTATTGTTTTAACAAAATTAGGAAAATATATATAAACAAAATAAAGAAAAATCTTTAATCCTTTAATCCCACCAAGGACAATGACTGTTAATATTGTATATATTCTCCTACATACATATGTAAACAAAAGCATATGTGCACATTACTTTGTAGTTATATACTGCGCAATATATTGTGAATATCTTTCTAGGGAAAAATATTTAGTTATGACGTACAGTACTTGTTAATAGAGAAATAACATCTTATTGTATAAATATACCATAATTCATTTAACTTATATGTTTTTGTTTGTTTGGATTATTTCTAGCTTTTCCACTTTAAAGGCAGAACTTTTACGAGCATGTTTTCTAAATATTTGCTTACATTTGTAATCATTTCCTTGGAACAAATTTGTATAAGTCTAATTTCTTGGTCAGAAGATAAGCATATTTTAAAACGTTTTGATGAATACTGACAAGTTTTCCAGAAATCTTAGGCCAATTTATTTTTCTTCCTGAAAAGAATGAAAGTGGCTATTTTCTTGAAAACTGGATATTACTATTACACTGTATTGTTTATTCAAATATTTTATAATGCGTATTATTCATGTGATTTCTTTCTTTTTGAGTTATGTTATTTGCCCATTTTTAAATTTGTCTATTTGGAATTTGTAATTCTTATGTTTAATAACTCTTCATATTTATGTTGCAAATATCTTTGATATGTTTTAGTTTACCATTTTTTACTGGTTTTGATATAGTTCAAACTCTGTACATGGTCAAATCTACCTTTCCCTTTTACAACTTCTGGATTTGTCCCTTTTATGGCTTCTGGGTTTAAAAAATCTAGCATACTAGATTCTATAAGTAGTCATCAAAACTTTTCATACTATTCTTATGAATTTTTGACATTTTTAAATTTCTTTAATCCATTTGGAATTTATTTTGGCATGTAGTGGTAAAGTAGTTGTTTGTCCCTATGCATTTGCAAGTAGCTAACCCAACACTATTTGGTAAAACGTCCAATCCTTTTCACTGTGTCCCCCCTTTAATTACATACAAAATTTTCATAGATGAATGAGCCAGTTTAAGGATTTTCTATTTTTTGAGTCAGAATTCCATTCCTCAGCCAATACTATGCACTTTATTAATTTAGCTTTTTAATACCTTGTAATATCTACTATGGTGTTGTGAGGTCCTCATGAGTGGTTTGTTTTATTTTATTCAAATAGAAATTGAGCTAGTCTCACCCATTTATCATTTAACATTTTTCATATTTTATGAAATTTTTCAAGCATTTAAAGAAGCATATAGAATAATAATTAACACCCATGTGCGCACCGTGATTCTAAAGATTCTTTTGAATCTATTTACAACCTATGTGTGCAGATATATACACTTGTTTCTAACTTTTAATTAAAATCATGCTTTGAGGGAGCCTGGGTAGCTCAGTCAGCTAAGCATCTGCCTTCGGCTCAGGTCATGATCCCAGCATCCTGGAATCAAACCCCATGTCAGGCTCCCTGCTCAGCGGAGACTCTCCTTCGCCCTCTCTCCTTCTCCCCCACCCTCTCTGCTCATGCACATTTTCTCCCTCTTTCTCTCTCAAATAAATAAATAAAATATTTTTTTAAAAAGTTTAAAATCATGCTTTGAATATTATGTCTCCATTTTTTTGTTGATGTTGTTCAATATGTTCATGAGGTTTATGCAACTGACATATATATCTAGCTCTTTCATTTTCATTGCTTCATAATATTCCAATGTATGAATGGAATGTATAAATTATCTATCCATTGCCTTGTAAATGAGGTTTTATGTGCTTTCTTTTGCTGTGAACATTCTCGTCCATGTCTCTATATATGCATATAGGCATTTGTCTAGGAGGAATATAGACTTATGAGTAGAATCTTGGAGTTATGGGATGCATACCTCTTCAGCTTTGTTTTGGGTATTGTCCCGGTACTCTCCAGAATGGCTGTATATTTACTTTGTTACAATTAGTGTGTAAGAGTATCCTTTGCTCCACAGCCTCACCAGATCTTAGTGTCTCCAAGTTTTTAAATTTTCATCAATCTATCAATTTATTCTTCCACATGAACTTTAGAATTCTGTTGTTGAGTTCTAAAAAACCTAGCTCAATAAGATTTTTAATAGAATTTGTAACTCATATATTTATTTGGAAAAAGTAGTACCTCTATATGTAATGGAAACTCTCCCCATCTCAGAAGATAATTTTCTTTCCAGTATTTTCTTTCGCCTCTTTCTAAAGTTTTGCATTTTTTCATAGTCATGAACATTGTTTAATTCATATGCATTGCATATCTTATTGCTATTGTGAATGAACTTTTTTCAAAAGTTGTTTTTTTAAAGTCAAAATTTATTTTATTCTTTTATTGACTTTGAATTTAAGTAGATTAGTGCCCCCAAAAGATGGAAAATATGTTAAGAACAAATAGCTGAGCACATCCATAGCATTATCTAAAATGTCAAATAAAAGGTCAGCACTGAAATTAAACTTCAGTACTATTATAAACACTGCTGGTCCCCTTCATCTGATATGCCCCACTCTCCAGAAACCCTATTAAAAAAAAAAAAAGTTGGGACGCCTGGGTGGCTCAGTTGGTTAAGCAGCTGCCTTCGGCTCAGGTCATGATCCCAGCGTCCTGGGATCGAGTCCCACATCGGGCTCCTTGCTCATCAGGGAGCCTGCTTCTCCCTCTGCCTCTGTCTGCCATTCTGTCTGCCTGTGCTCGCTCTCTCTCCCTCTCTCTCTCTGACAAATAAATAAATAAAATCTTAAAAAAAAAAAAAGTCACTTTCAATGGCTCCTCCTCCTAGCAGACTAGTAACCTCAAAATGATCTAGAATTCATCACATGAAGGAGTGAACACAGAGTAGGCAATTCCTATGGGACACTCCTCTCCAGGGCAATTTGCACCATCTTGCAACATCTTACCAAGTTTCACTAGCAGTTGTAAGGACAGTGTTTAATCCTTAGCTCTATGTTCAAAACTCAAGGACACAGGGGAAGGTAGGAGTACAAATGGGGGTCTCCTACCTCAGTGCTCCTCCTTACCTTTGTGAGAATCCACCCTTTATCATCAGGTGTTATCAAGCTCCTGTCTGCACCAAGCGCTGGGTCCAATGCTGCTGGGGAAAGGGAGACAGTAGGAAAAGAGCCTGAGGCATATTTCCTATCCTCAAGGAGCATACAGGTCAGCTGGAAAGAGAATTCATGTGCACACAGAATTAGAGAACAGTTCAGAACCTCTAAAGAGTCTCTCATTCTTCACTACTACTCTCGGCAGTATTCAGTGATGGAGATAAATGGATAGATAGATAAACAGACAATATAAAATATCTGGGGTATTTTAGTTTCTCTGTTACTCTGTGAATTGGAACAATGGACAACACCATAACTGGACAGAGGACCTATTTTAATGCTGCTGTGTCTCATGAGTGATAGCCAGGTACAAAGTATGCCATTATTTCCCTGTGTGCTTATAGTGCATCCCATCTGCTATCACCACTCACTGGCTCTCCAGTTGTGGGTTGTTCTGAACTACAGCACTTTCCTCCCCAAAGATGTTATGTTGAGTCCCTTGCTCTGTTTAAGCAATCTCTGGTATGAAAGAGTAAACTAACCTGCTTCTCAGAACTTTGAAAGGGGTAGGAAAAATGTCCAGAACTCTGTGTACTTGGGATTAATTTTTACCTCAGTTGGGGGGGAAAAAAAAGTTCCTCCCTCCATCCCATTGCCTTAGAATGACACTTGGGAAAAAAAAAAAAAAAAGAATGACACTTGGAGTAACATCTAGTGAGAGAGAGATTAGTCTGTTCAATTGTCTTGCGTTACGGTGTACAACATTAAAGACCTAAATACAAAAGATATATACACAGTCTTGAAGATTAAAAGTAAATTGCAAGCTATTTTGGTTCTTCAGAGGGAATTAATAGTATCACATTCCTTAATCTTTTGTAGAGGATTTACAAAGTAGTTTCATAAATATGATCTCCTTTAATTCCCACAACAACCCAGTTGGGTAGGTTGAACAGGTAATATTATTCCCATTAAATCCATGGATCTTAAAGCTAGAAGGGACTTGAAGTGAAGATAGGTCTTCAGAGCAGCCAAGTTGACATAACTGGTAGAGATGGGACTAGAAAAATCTCATTCTGACCACCAGACCCGTTGCCTTTCTGTTACATCATGATCTCTCATATATGTCAAGTACAGAAAGCTGAAAGGGATGATTTAGTCTGCAGATGATCACAAGGGAAGGCAGAAGAACAAGGTGTTCAAGGGTTTCAAATAGTAGAATGTCTCTGTTTTATAACCACATCAACTGAGACCCCCACATTCAAAGTTATGGAAGTGTGAGGTACAGAACCTCTTAAATCTCTGAAGGTATATGTGCCAGTGTGAAAGCTGATGAAGCAGCAAAAAGCCCCACATTTAGCCTCTCCAGCTGCAAGGGAGCATTGGTTTCCAGTCAATGCATCCCACCTGGCTTTCTCAGGGGATACCTCGGTCTGAGATTTCAGAATCCCTGAGGAGGAAGGTCATCTCTAAAACTTAAACTATGCTCCACAGGCTCCAACTTTAATCCAAAATCTTGAAATCCCATTAGAACAAATTCTACTTAGAAACCAAATTGTACAGTTTCTCCCCACAAACAACGCCACAGAAAAGCTCCAAAGCAAGGACAACTGTCTAGCCCCTCTCCTCGGAATAACCCTTGGGTTAGCCCATAGATGTACTGACAAGACTAGGCAAGGTGACAACCAAGCTGGGAAGGGGGAAAGGGGCCATTTATTTTATAAGGAGACCCCTGTGTCTACATCTTCATATTCAATAGCTGACATGGGAGATGCAAGGTGAGACAGGTTGCCCAAGGATTGTATCGCAACCTCCTTGCCCCTTGTGAGGCAGGGTAACGTGTGGCCGCCTAGCTAAGCTCTTTATTTGGCAAGCCACCAGGCATTTGGAACAGACAACTGGGTCACCATGCCCCTGTGACATCAACACTGTTCAGACACTGGAGCAAGTAAGACAGGAATTTGATCCAAAGATTGGTTTTGGACAACCACACTCAGACTGGAAGGCTGAGCCCCTGAAAAAGATCTGTCTCGCCAGCTGGCCAAAATAAATACGTGCGAAAAGAAAAGAAAAGGGGAGAAAAGCAGATTATGAAAACTTTTTCCAGACATGCAATTCTAAACCTTAAGTCCAGATATGCACTTTAGAAAAAAAAAAAAAAAATGCCCAAGTCTTTTAAACTATTACATCCCTGGGAACGACCTTATTTTACTTTCTATTTCCTTTGATTCAGAAAATTGACATAGAACGAAATCAAGGATCTTATATGCATTTATGTAGAAGCTTATGATTCTGAGTATTAAAGCACATTAGTACAAGGCTGAAATGCATGTCAGTTGATTACCGCTGATACAAAACATGCATGAATACCTTCTATATCCTGGGAGTGAGCACTGCCTTTTTGTTGCAAATTACTGAAATCCATGCTCACATTTTAAATTGTTTCTTTTCTGAGAGGTCAAATCCACCCCCCCCCATGTTGTTTTACTTATTTCAACAAACACACATCAAATACCTACTCTTTGCTGTGTAATTCATTACTGAATTCAAGACTTCTTCTTTTTTATGTTGCAGCAAGGAAGAAGAGAAAGAAAATGAAGTTCCCCATGGGGAAATAGCTTTGAGACCTGATTGTTCACAATGCTAATCTTCATGTAACTTAGAAAAAGTACATATTGAATTTGGAGAAGTTTTAAGACGCCCATTAAGATGAGATGGGTAGAGTTTTGTTTCCACTCATAATGAATATTGTCGTCTTATTGTATTTTGAAATGGTAGCATGCGTTGGTTGTTTCCAATCCCACAGTCTCAAATAAGAACAACATCAGTGAAACAAATTTGTCATGAATAATATATTAATTATTATGTGCCAGAAGTTTAGCAGCAACAATATTAACTAGTAAGTAGACCCTTAAAGTCATCAATGATAAAGAAATAATCGTCAAAATACTACAATACTATGGAAAAGGGAAAAGATATTCCTATAATTAACTGCTGTATTCCCCTGTTCCAGTACTCCAGGGCCTGGGAGAGCAGAATGTTTATAGCCGGTATTAACATTCATATCCTAAATAGCTTTTTAATGACACTGTTCTTCTTTGGTTAAATTATGTCACATAAAACCTCCCAGAGAAATGGAAAAAAAAAAAAAAAAGGAATAAAGAAAGAAAACCACAGCAATGAACAAGACATATAAAGTTCCCAAATTCCTTCCATTGCCTTGCTGATACCTTGCCCATTACCGAGCATGCTTTCAAAGCAGCCATTCTGACCTTTCTAATGAGTATCTTCTGAGAATCACAACTGTCATAAAAGAAAAGAGATCTTATTAACCAAGAAAGTTCATGTTCCACGTAAGCCTCACACATTAAATATTGCATAATCCTTTCACTAGGGAGCAGAAAAGATCAATATTCTAAGTACAATGATCTTAGATAAGCTTATTTTTTGTATTTGGATAATAATGACACACTCTAAACCCTAAATTATGAGTAAACATCTGAATGCAAAACACATAAACACTTTCCCTTATTTTTGACAATTTATTTAAAACTGTTAATTATGCCTTTGATGCCTGACCCATTTATATAAAAGTTACACTATAAATGAAAGACAAAGAGAAGATGCCCTTATTTGGGCACCACATAGCATAACTAATTTTCCGTATCAAAGGATATTTATTCTTCTTTGGGACAAAATTAGATTGATTGGCGAGGTGCTCAGGAGTATCAGTCTTTATGTAACCTGCCCAGGGTTAATGTTAAATACCAAATTTCTCTATGCAAATAGCTAAAAATACCTTGTTTTGAAAATTCTCAAATCAAAGAAATGTGGATAATAGGGGATGAATAAAACAAAAACATTCAAAAATAAATCCACTCGTGTTGATGCTGAATCTATATGCTTCATATGTTTAATTATGTCTTAATATCTGCTTACCCACATCAATCATGTCTGGCTCTGTGGTAAAGCTCAGATTCATTACACTTCTTTAATAGCATCTAGCACAATATGATGCCCCTATTATAAGGACCTTTGATGACCGCTACAAACCCCCAGCTGAACTCCCAGTTACCACAAGAGTATCTTCCCAAAAAAAAGAATTTTTTTAAACAAACATAATCACCAATAACAACAGATTCTTGCACTGACTTGTCACTGTTCTTCAGTACTCTTTCAGTCAGAAGGAAATTCTTCTGAGTAATGCAGTATTTCTCTAACTCGAAGGTGCAGACAGAGCATCTGCAGATCCTGATTCTGATCCTGGGGGGAGGCCCAAGATTCTGAGTTTTTAACCGCTCCCTGGTGAGGCCAGCGTTACCAGTCCTGGAAACACACTGCGTGTAGCCAGAACAGAGAATTACCTCTAGGATACCAGTAAAAAGCCTCGGTATGCTACTGGAGCATGTTTTGGATTTTCCTATAAAGGCGCTCATCCCAAACACTACCTACCTTCTTAGCTAAATTAAAGAACAACTTTCATTGCTGTGACAACAGATCCTTCAAGTGGAAAAATGTAAAGCATTGGAACACCTGGGTGGCTCAGTCGGCTAAGTGCCTGCCTTTGGCTCAGGTCATGATCCCTGAGTCCTGAGATCAAGTCCTGTACCAGGCTCCTTGTTTGGAGGGGAGCCTGCTTCTCCCCCTGCCTGCCACTCTCCCTGCAGGTGTTCAAGCACTCTCTCTCTTCCTTTCTGACAAATAAATAAAATCTTTTAAAAAAAAGAAAATATAAAGAAATAACAGTCTAGCCCTCATTTAAAGGAATTAAACATACCCTTTTCCCACTGAAATATTCATCCATTAATCAAACATCTGTTCAGCATCAATGGAGTGCCACTGCCAGGCAAGGCAGAATAAAAAAGGGCACAAACCTTGTATTTGAGGAGTCTGCAGTATAGTAGGAAAGCTGAAACATCTTAACATCTTCCCCAAACACTGTTAACCGCGCCCCCACATAGACAGGAATCTGTCCTCCCACAAGTGGAAAGATGAGGGGGGTTAAGGAGGGGCTGAGGAGAGAGAGAGCTCAAAATTGTGTGAATCAAGGATACCTGAAGGGGGTGGGCGTCGCCCTCCGAAGATGAGCTGAGCCCAACATGCAGAGAGTTGGAGAGTGAGGAATGGTCCCCCACAAAGGCACAGAGAGAAATTTGGGTGTTTTTGTTAACAGTTTTCTTTCTACAACCAAAATATTTGACATTTTAGACCATGTTTTCTTAAAAGGTTTTTTCAGGACTTCAAAGATTAGACTAGAACTTCTCAAAGCTCCAGAGTTCATGAAGCAGGATTTTTGAACCAGTAGCATTAGCAATACCCAGGAACTCCATAGAAATGCAAGTTTTTGGTTCCCTTCCGGGACGTACTGGATCAGAAACTCTGGATCAGAGCCTGGGATTCTGGTGAAACAAGTCTACAGCAAAATTGGAAAACCACGGGGCTAGACCTCCTCTGCTTCAGTATAGAAAGGAATCTCTCAGGAGCTTATTGAAATGCAGAGTCCCCAGCTCCACTCCAGAGATCCAGATAACTGAGGTAAGGCCTCAAATATACATTTGTAATAAACATTCTAGCCTATTTTGACCCACATGGACCACAGGCCCCATTTTGAAAAGCAGAGAGTTATAGTTTCAAAACAGGGTATAAGGGAAGGGAAAAAAAGGTGTGAAGAGAGTCAACAAACAAACAAAAGGAGAAAAGGAAGGAAAAGAAAGTAAAACAGCTCTTTGTTTATCAGTATGTAACCAGCCAGTAAGGAAAGGGTTTGATTCTGAATGCTCTGGAAAAAAAAAAAAAAAAAAAAATAGATCCAGAAAGCTGATACCTAAGTAACTCACACATTTCATAAAGTTTGATGGACAGTTCTGTGAGGATTTTTCAATAGCTATAAACAATTCCTCTTTTATAACAGAGGTCTCTGAGTAGGGCTCCTCTTGACATTACAAGTGTAGAGAAATCACTCGAGTTCTTTCTTGCTTGATGCCCAAGATAAGCCATTGCTGTTTTTTAAAAGACTGTCATTTATTGCTTGTGGGTCATAGGAGAGCTGAATGGCAGAAATTATTCTTAAAGCCTTGTCCTATTTAGAAAGCTAGGTCAGCATTAGCCATTTCTTCTTAGAGCGTCCTTTCTTTTTCTCATAAACTTTCAGGGATAAATCTCAGAGATTTATCTTAGTATCTAGAAATAAAAGTTCTAGTGCAGTAGAGGCTACAACCTTATAGTGTACTGAGGTTAGATACTAAATGTTAGGGTTGAATTGTCCTCTCTAATCTTCCTCATTTTAAAACAAAATAAAACAGGATGAAATCAGAGAGGGAGACAAACCATAAGACACTCTTCTTAATCATAGGAAATAAACTGAGGGTTGCTGCAGGAGTAGGGGCAGGGAGTGGGGGATGGGGCAACTGGGTGATGGACATTAAGAGGGGCATGTGATATAATGAGCACTGGGTGTTATATAAGGCTAATAAGTCACTGACCTCTACCTCTGAAATTAATACTATATTATATCATATGTTAATTAATTGAATTTTAATTTTAAAAGGGAGTGGAAAAAGCCAATAAACAAATAAATAAAACAAAATTATATTGCCACTTTGGGCCTAGGTTATTGCAAACAGAAGATAAGGCATGGAATTCCTGAAGTCCTCACAGAACTGTATAGTTTCTGGAGTGTCAAGAGACAGTGTTTCCAGGGCACAGATCCCAAGACCTGCAGACCCCTGCCAGGTAACTTCTCTGTATTAGTTGGGGCCTCAGTGTCTGTCCTTTGAGAGACAACTTAGACTTCAATAAAAAACCAAGGCCCTGCAGATTGTTCAACCCCTTAACTGATGTGTGGCTTAAGTAAATTACCTAGTCTGTTTTCGCTTCAGTCTTCTCATCTGTAAAATGGGCATGATAATCACAATAACTTCATGGAGCACTTGTAATAATTAAAGAGATAATACATATACAACCTTTAGAAAGGGTCTTGACAGTTTGTAAGCACTTAAATATTATTATTCCACATATTTTATATAGCATAGAACAGATCTAAGGAGACATGAAGATAGTACTTATAATATTAAAATACAGGTATCACTGAAAGTTCTTTGAGAAATGAATTACTCTAATCAAAAATACTTTCCTTCAGAATCAAAAACAAAACAAACACCTCAAAGAGAGGAGCTTCAGCCTTTTTTTTCTGCCTGTCTTGGTATTTTCATTCCGAAATATTCCTGAAATAGCATTCCTCAAATTTCTCAGATTGCCTGGGTTTTGTATTAAGGCTCCTTCCTTAAATGTGGGACCTTGGTGAACGGCCTAATATCCCTGGACCCAAATTTCTCCATCTGTAAAATAGGCCCCTGAGCACCTGCTGCGGAGGGATTCTCAGGAACGGTGTTGCTGTGTTGTGGCGGCAGTGGCTGCTGCTATCTTGTGGTCCCCAGGAGCACGGAGTGAATGCTGACCTCTACAAGTCTGTGGTACATCTCCAAGCAGCCACTCAAAGGGGTGAAATGTCTTCAAAGTCCTTTGTTTTACGGTTAAGATTCATGTGAATTTTTAAAGTTCTATTCCATGACTTAGTGGTATCTTTTTATGTGAAACTGCTTAAATTGCTTTCCTGTTAAATTACTGTAATCTTTCTCTCCTCTCTCCCTTGAACACTCCCCAAGTAAAACTGATATTCTTTGGCTACCCAGTTTTTTCCCTCGTGGTAAAAACATCCCAGGTTCAGAACCCTAGAGGAAAGTTCTGTTCAAAACTCACATTTTCACAATCAAGCTTCGACAAGAAGTCTAGTCTATTAAGGTATTTTCTGGATTGCCAAGGATGTTCGGTTCTCAGACATTCTTTCTCCACCTTGACTCACCATTAAAGATCCAATATAGTAAACGTACAGCCTAGGAATTGAAAGCAGGAGATGCGGTACAGGAGAAGCCAGAGTTCCTCGGAAATGAGAGTGTGCCGCAGAGCTATTACACAACTCATACATTATTCAGGGTCAGTTGCATCCAGAAAAATTGTGTTGAGATGTCTCCCACATTTCAAAGGCAGAGTTGTACTACAGAATTTGCAAATTTTCTGAATGGGATGCCAAGACTTTAATAAAATCATTGTTCTGTTATTTTTAAGGAAAGGAGACCTCATTTCTAGCTTTTGTGTAATAAATCACCTTAACTGAAACACTAAAATTCTTATCTTTCTCTTCAAATTCAAAAGAGAAATTTGTTCCTAGCTTATAAAGCAAACATACCTAAATGGCAGTCTCCCATTCTAATAAATTCAGAATATTGTGATTTATAAGAAGCTTTTTAAAAAAACTTACTACTGCGTAACGGTCATAATGCCATAAATTATGAAGCTAAATTCCCAATTACCTTTTCTTTCTTTAAATAGAAGTCAAGCTAAGTTGATTCATAGACTTACAAAGGTCTCCTTTGGGAAGGTTATAGAAAAAAAGAAATGTTTCATGCAATATAATTAGAGATTTATTCCTCAGGCCTTAGAACTACATAAATAAAAATCACACTTTAAAGTATCAAATTATATATATAATATAATATATATATAGTGGCAATAAATGGAATTGTCTAACCTAGTAACCAACTGAATTAACATTAAGGAGAATTTTTCTATCTGGAATGTAAATGATGCTTTTTCCATTTTCCAGTTAGTGATTTATTCCTTGTAAGTCGTGGTTATAAAATTATAAGTATCATCAGCATAAACCACTAGTCAGTTTAGATTCCTTTCTCTATTAAAATTTGTGTCATGAAGTTGACACAAATATGTAGAGGCAAAGTTTTCAGTGATTAAGTTTTTTTTATTTTCATCGGAGGCTTTGTAGAGCTTTCTACTTGCAAAGAAGCATCTCGAGTAAAACAAAATCACCATATGGGTACATTCAAACTAATACCCTCTCCTTTTGCAGATAAATTAAAATTGTGGTGCTGGGAAGATAAAAGATTTCAACTGAATCACAGGTTTAAAAAGCAAATTTTCTGTTTTTCTTGGAAATTTAAGTGACTATGATCACTACACTATATATTTTAGAAGATTTTTTTTTTTTAAGGCTATTTTTTGGGAACAGATGGTCATGGTGCAAACATGGACTGAGAAGCTTCATGAGCAGGACCTGCCTGATGCACATGGACCTCTAAAGGGGACCTGCCTTCCAGCTCTAGCTCAGAGT
The DNA here is from genome assembly GCF_002288905.1 of Enhydra lutris kenyoni. Taxonomy (NCBI): domain Eukaryota; kingdom Metazoa; phylum Chordata; class Mammalia; order Carnivora; family Mustelidae; genus Enhydra; species Enhydra lutris. The sequence continues at coordinate 36,185,798 of NW_019154088.1, read as the reverse complement.
CCCCTGTGGGCACCAAGGGAAAAAGAGCAATGTGTGTCTTTCATAGTCTTAAGTATTGCCTCAAATAAGCTATTTAACCTAGGGGACAGGGACATAACTTTATATCTTTTCTACTATAAAATCTAGACATGCCCAACAATTAAAAAATAAATCCAAGAATGCAGGAGCATCAAAAGTGAAAAACCAAGGTTCTCTTAAATCTCCCACATACCGTCTATCAACAAAGCCTACACCAGCAATCTGCTTTCCACAGGTACTCACTGTTACAGGCTGGTGTAAAAAATCGTTTAAGACTTTTATGAAAATGCAATAGGCATATTTTGTATATGTACAATTTTACAATAAAATGGGATTATACTCTAAATGTTCTACACGTCCACATGGGAAGCCAAATTATCACTAGAAGGTTTCTTTGCTAGAACAGAATCTGAAAGAATAGAAGTAGTTCAATTGCCTTAGTGGTTTAGTCGATTAAAGTTATAACAGTGGTATGCTTCATTTACTTTATGGGAATTTACCAGGTCAGGATCCCAGGGTTGGGCTCCCTGCTCAGCAGAGAGTCTGATTCTCCCTTTCTTTCTCCCTCTGCCTTTCTCCCTGCTCCTGCTCACGCACTCTCTCTCTTTCTCTCAAACAAATAAATAAAATCTTAAAAGAAAAAAATAAGGTCAAAGATCAGAACATTCCTGTCCACTCTCTAGAGCACCCATTCAGCAGAGCTAAGAACACACATGTAAATGTTTGCGGTCAGACCATTCCCTCCCCCATTCTAGGTTCAATGCACACCATTTCCCCTTGATTAGCATAAACTTCCTCACAGAAGAATCATAATTAAAAATTTGTTATAGTCTTTTATTCATTATCCTTGATTGGGTTATAACTTGATTATATCATAGCATCACCCAATTATAAAAATTACAATGATCAGCCTGAGATGTTGAGACATGATGATTTCAGACATTTCGCCCTCATCACCTTGACCGAGATGTTTTTCACCTGTTATTTTTACCGAAGTCTGATCTCATTCATTACATCTGGAGGTTTTCTAACTTCGTGTTCTAAAGCTCTTCATCTTCTCTTGTGGTTTTGAGGGTACTGTGCGTGTATGTGTGAGTCAGGCACTCTAAGAGCTGTGGAGGCTGAAGATCTCTCTGCTCACAGAAAGTGTGAAGTAAGAAGAGCAATGATGTCATTGCTTTGACCTTTGAAGAGTCTGGGCTTGCCTAGAATCTCACGGGATACTCGCTTTATCATAGAAATGAATAGTCCTCTGTAGCCTTAGTGTGTTGGGTCATAATGTCCTGCGGGACACAATGTTCAGGACTGCCTTTTATTTAAGTAAACTCATCAAATATGTATGAAGCACCTGCTGTGTGCCAAGAACTGTGGTAAGCTTTGGAGATAGAGCAGCAAACAAGGGAGACATAATCCTGGCCCATGCACAGTTTCTGACTAGTGGAGAAGACACCCACTAAAAAAGAGTGGACATATATGAAGCATGTTCCAAAGAGTAGGTAGGGTAGAGCAAAAAGGTCTAAGCTACCACCCCACCCCCCACAGGAAGGGGAAAATGTCTCTTCCTGAGAATAAATTAGCCAGGCAAAAGTGGGTAAGGAGACAAAGAGATGTTGGACATTGGGAGCTCAGCATGGATAGTCATAAAACGCCTATTATTCTAGGAGACCAAAGATTCTAAGACATTGACTAACATATTTTATGCCATTGGAGAACCTCTCAGAGTAAGACCTTGTTATTACAAAATTCTCAGAATATAGACAGACTCTCAAAGTGCATGATTATTGCTTCTGGTTCTGCTCTGCCTGTCCAGACACCAATCAGCTTCTGCTTCTGGTTCTTCCTCTTTCCCTCCACTATCTCAACTAGGCATTATTTGCTTTTTCCTCCCTCCCTCTGATCACTCTTCCAGATGCACTCATCAACCACCAGTACTGTGGAATACGGTGTTTCCCAAATTGTAATATGTGTAATACCAGCATAAAAGGAGATTCTTTTAGGTAGAACAAAGACAAACTTTTCATTAGTTACACATTTATTTTTACAAATTTCTTCTTTTTAAGTAAATTCAATTAATACTAGTAAGTCTATTTAAAGAAATATAGAGAGTAAACAAAAATGAAACAAGGTTTGGGCAACATCATTGAACTAGAGGTACTCTAAATTATTCTTTAACCTTTCTGTACCTCATATTTTTCTCCTATAAATGGGAATAACAAGATCTGCCTCAGTGACAATGGTGAAATAAAAATGTCCATAAGCCACACCTGAGTTTCTGGTACCTAATAGGTTTTTAACAAATGATAATTGTCTGTTTCTTCCCTTTCTTACTGCCTACATATCGAACTTTCTACTGTCATTCCTACCTGGCTTTTAATATTAAAGATAAAATGTTAATATTAAAGATATTATTAATATTAAAGATATTAATATTAAAGATAAATAAATATTGCCCATTAGACTATATTTCAAATGAAAAGCTCAAGCTAACCTCACCACTATCATACCATTTATCTAAGGCTAAGTTGGATACGAGTACATAGACACGTTGACAAAGATATAAATATATCCATAGATATGCCAGTACAAAAGAAATGTTAAAGACTGGCAATCCTTTTACTGCACTAATGATCATTAGGCAAAAAGCTTTAACACCGGTATGATAAAGATTAATAGACTATGAGTTAATCTTGTTTGACTTTTCTGTGGTGAAAATAAGAAGGAGGAGCAGTGACTTTTTTCAGGGTGGGGTTTGGTTAGAGGGAGGGAGAGAGAAAGAATCTCAAGCAGGGTCCAGGCCCAGCTGGAGCTTGACACCAGGCTCAATCTCAAGACCCTGAGATCATGACCTGAGCTGAAATCAAGAATCTGACACTTAACCAACTGAGCCACCCAGGAGCCCCAAGGAGTAGTGGCTTTTAAAGTAGAATAGAGGGAGGAGGAACAAGATGGCAGAGAAGTAGGAGACCTAAATTTCATCTGGTCTCAGGAATTCAGCTAGATAGTTATCAAACCGTTCTGAACACCTAAAAACTCAACGGAAGATCGAAGAGAAGAAGAGCAGCAATTCTAGGAACAGAAAAGCAACTATTCTCTGGAAGGTAGGACATGTGAAGAAGTGAATCCAAGGTAACCTACTGGAAGATTGACCGTGGGGGAAGGGGTCGACTCCTGGCAAGTGAGACAGCAGCAGAGTACAATATCAGAACTTTTAGAAGTCTGCTCCACTGAGAGACGTTGCTCCGCTATGCGGAGCGTAGCCCTCACAGGGACAGTGTTGTCTCAGCACTCTCAGGTCACAGAAAGACCGGGGGTGTCTTGAGTGTGGTAGATCTCCTAGGTACTGGAGCTGGGAGGACGGCTGCAGAGATGGAGCCGAAGAGGGGGCTCTCAGCCTGGGTTTACCTTAACTGTGATCCAAGGCACAGTCGGGCCACTGCTCTTCAAGCAGGGACCCCACAAGTGGCAGATTCGGGGATCTGGGCAGATCCTTCCTCCACTGGGAGAAGTGGCACAGGAGAGTGCTGTGGGAATCGGCTGGGTTTTGAGACTCCAAACAGGGCTGTGCGCCAGAGACAGAAACGCTTGGTCACAGGCTGAGTGAGCACAGAGCGCAGCCAGAGACCAGGGAGATGGGAGGGATTGACTGCTTTTCTCCGAGGGCGCACTGAGGAGTGGGGCCCCGAGCTCTCAGCTCCTCCAGCTGGAGATTGGGAGGCTGCCATCTTCATTCTCCTCCTCCAAAGCTGTACAGAAAGCAGAAAGCGTTCAGGGAACAAAAGCTACTGAAAGTGAACCGGAGCAGATTACTTAGCCCGGCCCCTGGCAAGGGCGGTGCAATTCCGCCTCGGGCAAAGACATTTGAGAATCATGGCAACAGGTCCCTCCCCAAGAAGATCAGCAAATGGGGCACCTGGGTGGCTCAGTGGGTTAAAGCCTCTGCCTTCAGCTCAGGTCATAGTCCCGGGATCCTGGGATCGAGTCCCGCATCGGGCTCTCTACTCAGGAGGGAGCCTGCTTCCCCTCTTCTCTCTCTGCCTGCATCTCTACCTACTTGTGATCTCTGTCAGGTAAATAAATAAAATCTTTAAAAAAAAAAAAGGTCAGCAAGAACATCCCTCCAAAATGTTTGACCTGATTGATGAGAAATGGTGTTTTGCAGGGAAATACAGCACATAGAATTCATGGCTTTTTTTCCCCATGATTCTTTAGTCTTTCAAAGTTAAATTTTTAAGATTTTCTTTTTTTTCCCTCTTTTTTTAAATGTACAATATGTGCAATACAATGTCTTTCTCAAGAAACAAGAAAGGTCTCAAGTACACAACCTAACTCTACACCTAAAGGAGCTGGAGAAAGAACAGCAAAGAATGCCTAAAACCAGCAGAAGAGAAATAATAAAGATCAGAGCAGAAATCAATGAAATAGAAACCAAAAGAGCAGTAGAACAGATCAACAAAACTAGGAGCTGGTTCTTTGAAAGAATTCATAAGATTGATAAACCCCTTGCCAGATTTCTCAAAAAGAAAAAAGAAAGCACCCAAATAAATAAAATCATGAATGAAAGAGCAGAGATCACAACCAACACCAAAGAAATACAAACAATTATAAGAACATATTATGAGCAATGATATGCCAACAAATTTCACAATCTGGAAGAAATGGATGCATTCCTAGAGATGTATAAACTACCAAAACTGAACCAGGAAGAAATAGAAAACCTGAATGGACCCATAACCAGTAAAGAGATTGTAGCAGTCATCAAAAATCTCCCAACAAACAAGAACCCAGGGCCAGACGACTTCCCAGGGGAATTCAACCAAACGTTTAAAGAAGAATTAATACCTATTCCCCCTGAAACTGTTCCAAAAAACAGAAATGGAAGGAAAACTTCCAAATTCATTTTATGAGGCCAGTATTACCTTGATCCCAAAACCAGACGAAGATCCCATTAAGAAGGAGAATTACAGACCAATATCCTTGATGAACACAGATGTGAAAGTTCTCACCAAAATACTAGCCAGTAGGATCAACAGTACATTAAAAGGATTATGCACCACAACCAAGTGGGATTTATTCCTGGGCTGCAAGTTTTGTTCTGCATCAGCAAATCAATGTGATACAATACATTAATAAAAGAAACAAGAACCATATGATACTCTCAGTACATGCTGAAAAAACATTTGGCAAAGTACAGCATCTCTTTTTGATCAAATCTCCTCACAGTTTAGGGAGAGAGAGTACATAGGTCAGTATCATAAAAGCCATCTATGAAAAACCCACAGCAGAAATCAGTTGTATTTCTATACACCAAGAACAGGATAGAAGAAAGAGAAATTAAGGAGTCAATCCCATTTACAATTGCACCCAAAACTGTAAGATACCTAGGAATAAACCTAACCAAAGAGGCAAAGAATCTGTACTCAGAAAACTATAAAGAACTCATGAAAGAAATTGAGGAAGACACAAAGAAATGGAAAAATGTTCCATGCTCATGGATTGGAAGAATAAATACTGTGAAAATGTCTATGCTACCTTAAGCAATCTACATGTTTAATGCAATCCCTATCAAAATACCATCCATTTTTTTCAAAGAAATGGAAAAAATAATCCTAAAATTTATATGGAATGAGAACAGACCTCAAATAGCCAGGGGAATGTTGAAAAAGAAAGCCAAAGTTGGTGGCATCACAATTCCAGACTTCAAGCTCTATTACAAAGCTGTCATCACCAAGACAGTATGGTACTGGTACAAAAACAGACACATAGATCAATGGAACAGAATAGAGAGCCCAGAAATAGACCCTCAACTCAATGGCCAACTAATCTTTGACAAAGCAGGAAAGAATGTCCAATGGAAAAAAGACTGTCTCTTCAACAAATGGTTGGGAAAATTGGACAGCCACTTGCAGAAGAATGAAACTGGACCATTTCCTTACATCACACACAAGAACAGACTCAAAATGGATGACGGACCTCACTGTGAGACAGGAATCCATCCAAATCCTTGAGGAGAACACAGGCAGCAACCTCTTCAACCTCAGCCAAGCAACTTCTTCCTAGAAACATCACCAAGGTGAGGGAAGCAAGGACAAATATGAACTATTGGGACTTCATCAAGATCAAAAGCTTTTGAACAGCAAAAGAAACAGTCAACAAAACCAAAAGACAACCGACAGAATGGGAGAAGATATTTGCAAATGACATATCAGATAAAGGGCTAGTATCCAAAATCTTTAAAGAACTTATCAAATTCAACACCCAAACAACAAATAATCCAATCACGAAAAGGGCAGAGGACATGAACAGACATTTCTGCAAAGAAGACATCCAGATGGCCAACAGACACATGAAAAAGTGCTCCACATCACTCGGCATCAGGGAAATACAAATCAAAACCACAGTGAGATACCACCTGACATCAGTCAGAACGGCTAAAATTAAGAAGTCAGGATATGACAGATGTTGGTGAGGATGTGGAGAAAGGATAATTATGCACACACACACACACACACACACACAAAAACAAAAAACCACGAGATCTTGCCATTTGAAACAATGTGGATGGAACTAGAGGGTATTATGCTAAATGAAATATGTCAATTAGAGAAAGACAATTATATGATCTAACTGATATGAGGAATTTGAGAAATAAGACAGAGGATCATAGGGAAAGGGAGGGAAAAATGAAACAAGATGAAACCAGAGGGATACAAACCATAAGAGACTCTTAATCTCAGGAAACAAACTGAGGATTACTAGAGGGGAGGAGGGTGGGATAGGGTAGGTGATGGACACTGGGGAGGGTATGTGCTATGGTGAGTGCTGTGAAATGTGTAAGACTGATGAATCACAGACTTGTACCCCTGAAACAAATAATATACTATATGTTAATAAAAAGAAAATAATAGAATAGGGATGGACTCTCAGCTCCACTGTTTACACCTATGTGACCTTGATCATGTAATCTGATATTTTTGTGCCTCAGTTTCCTCATCTAATGAAGCCTACTACCTTGTAAAACTGTTAAGAAGATAGAGGTGAGGTATATACCTTGCTTGAAGTAAATGCTAAAAATCGTGATTATTATATTGTTTTCAACTTTGACCCACTATGACCCATGGCCAAACTAGAAAATACCTCATTGCAGAAAAGATTCTATTACTCTGATCCATTCATGAGAAAAGAAAACCTCTCCATTTTTTCTAAATCTTCGAAACTGTATCAGAGTTAAGCCAAACATAAAAGAAGCCATTCTTGAAATTTTAAGCAGAAAGAGTTTTCATACAAAGAGAGGGGTGCTCACATCACTGTTAGAATGTCTAATGAAGTGGCTTCTAGATTGAGCCATCAGAAGAGCAACACAAAATTGTTTAAACTTAGGGAATCTGCTCTGCCATAAAGAGAAAGGTAGAAAATCAGGAAAAAGGCACAGCAGCTATTGGCTTCAGAAAAATGTACAATTCACCCAGGATCAGAAAGCCATGGCCATGAGGGTTGGCTGCAGAGCAACATTGCTAGATAAGACAAAGGACAGTTAAATTTGAATTTCAGAACAACAACAAAACATTTTTAGTGCGTGTCCCGTACAATAATCAGGACATATTAGACTCAAAAATGTGTTGTTGACCTGAAATTCAAATTTAACTGGGTGTCATGCGTTTAAGCAGGAATCCTGAATTACCCCTTCTTTATTTGAAATTAAAATTCAACCAGGTGTCCTCTCTGTTTATTTGCTAAATCTCAAGTTCTGCTCTAGAGACACCCATAGCCTACTGCTTTAAGACCAGCATGATGCAGCTTCAATTCAGTCTCATGCGATTGTGTCAGATCGGCAGAAACTAAATCACATCAGGAACTCTGGCTGCAAGGACATTTGGGAGACATAAGTCTTAGCTTTTCAGTCTCTGTATTATGGCAGGCATGGGAGAAGTGTGAAGGGGCATGTGACAAGCCAACAATTCGCCGGAATAGCTGCACAGTAATATTGATTCATTGCCTTTGTAATTTGTTTTATTTTGACAGACATATATTGAACATCTCTTCTTTTTTGGTCAGTATAAGTATTAAGGATATGGCACGAAACAAAACAAACAAACAAACAAAAAATAAATCCTTGTCCTCATAAAGCTTAGATTCTAGTGGAGAAAACAAAATGATTAACAACAACAACAAAAAAACCCACTAAATTACAGAAATTGAAAATAAAACTGAAAGTAAAAGCCACTTGTAATCCTACTAGTCTTCTTCGAGCTTTATGTAACAGCAAACGTTAAAAAAAAAAAATCTCCTTACTCTTTTCTCCCTCCAATTTTATTTCCCAGAGTTTATAATCAGTAGTTGTATGTGTGTGCTTGCATATTTATTATAAATAAGTTAAACATGATTACTAAGTCCCATGATGGTAGGAAGGATATACCTCAGTTCATCTGCTGAAAAGCTCAACATTGCTCAAGCTATTACAAAAAAGACAGAATCCAGGAATCTCCTTCTTCCTGCCTTGGGGTCTTCTGTGCCTGATTTAGCTCCAGTAGTTTTCTGGAAATCACTTTCTCCCTTCGTCTTCATCCTCTCTCCATTTTGCCTCTATCCTGCTGGGTCTCCTTTACCTGCCTTGGATCTTCTCAGAAAAGACGGACTCACTTGGAGTCAGAGTGGAGCACATACAAAACAGGGTAAACCTCTCTCTGCAGAGATCTGATTAATTTTCATACATCCAGTTTTCACCTGGAGATGATCAAATGTCCCCCGTACATTAATGTGAGGATGGAGGGAGATGAAGGGAATGAAGGGAATAGAAACCTATCACTCTCCCACCCCACCCCTACCTTATACCCCACTCATAGTTAAGTCTTAACTCCTCGTTCTGTCTCCTTTGTCTAGCACTAAAAATTCTTCATGTCTGACTCTATGTGAGCATGGTTGCCTGCCACCATTTCCTCACAAAGACCCTGCTCCAGCCACTCTCCAAACATGCTTTATTTTCCCATTTCTATCTCTGTCCTGACATTCAGTCTGTATGGATGGCCTTCAATCCAACACTTCTGCCCATGGGCACTGACCTCTGCTCAGGTTCTGGCTTCAGTGCCTCTTCCTCCGTGATGCCGCCTTAGATTCGTTCCTGCAGAAGCTGACCTTGAGACCAGGATTTGAGGACAGAGGTTTATTAGGAAGGGGGTTCCAGCAAGTTGGTGTTGAGGAGGAGAGAGTGAGGCAAGAAAGAGGAAAACCAACAAAGAGTATGTTTTGAGGAGGCTGTATGGTCAGCAACAGAATGGCTGGGGGGGGGGGGAGGCGGTGGGCAGTGTTCAAGCCAAAAGCTGAAGTGCTTATCCCTCACCTTCCATGGGTGATTGCTGAAGGTGGCTCCTAGTGACATGAACTCGCCGGTCGTTCGGACCTGGCCTGTGAGTGGACTGAGAGAAATGCCTCAGGTAGAAAGTGCAGGTGCGTGCAGGAGGACACTGCCAGTGTGCACAGAAACTGGGGGCCAAGGGGATGTGGACAGGGGGACGTATAGCATTTTGACCAGTTGGACATGATTTGGGCCATTATATTATTATGGCCTTTGGTTTCTATCAGTCCTGCCTCATGTTATAAGTGTTTGTGTGTGATCAGGAAAAAAACGTTAAATTACTCATTATCTTAGCCTGGTTTATCCCAAAAAGCAGAACCAGAGGCAAATGCTTCTGTGCTATGACTTTATCAAGAAAAGCAAACTGGGGAAAGTAGGAGCAGCGACAAAAGGGAGTGAGGCAGGGAAGGCAGAAGCGGGGACACAAGGTATGTTTTGAAGGTGGCGGCTGGGAGCGTCCTCAGGGAAGCTATATATGCTGATTGTCTCAAGACACCCCACCAAGAGAAGGGAGGGAGAAGACTCTACCTACCAGTTCCTTTCTCCCATCATGAGAGGTTCATTTGACAGGGATTTAGGTCCCTGCACATCCGCAGTACAGTTGGGGAAGTGCTGGCAGCATCCCGCAGCAATCCAACACCCCAGCACCAAAACAGATGCCCTGGGGCAGGGGCCGCGTGAAGCACGAGGCAAGGGGCTGTCTGTGGGGACATGCACTTGGTCTGAGTCTCATCTGTGGCCCAGGCTGGGCCAAAACTGTCTGGAGACAAGTGAAGGCAAGAGATCCGAAGTGGCTTATTAAATGTGTCGGACTCACCAACAGAAACAACTCACTAGGGGTGACCCAATCCTCATGTGGGCCCCACACATCATGCCTAGAAGATTATCTTCAAATAGTGTGAAGCATCCCCACCGTGGCTTACAAATGAAAAGCAACCTTCTATTGTGAAAATCTGGTACATCAAAATTTTAAAAAAAGGAAACTGAGTGGATAGAGGTATTCTTTCCAAAATGTCTGATTTCTGGGAAAACAAGTCTCTGAGGAACTAGAGATGTACTGGAAGAATGAAACGAAGAAGGAACATAAATGAGTGAAGCAAATGTGGGTGAAGTTTTGTTTTTATCAGTAAGATAAAGTAAAGGGGTTCTCTGGTTCACCCAAGGATCCTTTATAGACATTCTACACAGAATTTTTAGCTGTCTTTAATTTTTACTCATTAACTTCTTTGAAGCACTAATTATAAATGTATACAAAGTTTTTATATATGTTTATGAAACTTTCATCAAAGGGGTAAAAAGAACTATATCGAGGAAACGGGAAGGTCAAAATTTTTATAGGCGCTGTGTTGGAAGGGAGGAAACATGTAAAAGAGAAACGTGTTTATCCAGTGGAATAACCCAAGTACCAGGAAAAATAGGGGCCTGTGTAGACATTGTTTACAGGAAGAGAGAAGAAATGTACTTAATTTCTTTATAGTCATAAGCTCTGCATTTATTTTTTTTAAACCTGGATACTGTCAACTACATCATGAACAGGTATTGATGAAAAGATCAATGATACCTTTTCTATAATCATGAAGATTATAGTGTTTCAAAAGGAATTATTTTACTTTAAAGAAAATATTTTAAATGTTAATATTCCCAAAGAAACATTCCAATTTGAATTCTGCACCTCATGAAGAAATTCAGTTATTACTAGTTTTTTCAAATGTGCAGAAAATGATCTAGAAGTCTTAGAATTAATATGTAAATATATTGTTAAAATGAATTAAAGTGTTATACAGATAATAAAACATAATGAATGCAATAATTAAAATAGTGCAACCTTTGAAACAACAAATAAGTTTCAATTTCAGGAAGAAGAGCTGTGTAGATTGCTACAGAAACCATGGTCCCTGTAATCATATCCCTGAGGCATATTCTTGAAGGTTGAGTGCTTGAATATAGTCAGCCACAGCTTCCTCAGTCAGACCTATTTTACCACGAACCTCAGCTCTAAGTTTATACACTAGAGCGTCGTCAGGCGTCAAAGACAGGGCTGTAAAAGGAAAACATTTTAAGATATGTTTTATGAGGACACTGGAAAATATCCCCTATTTTAAAAATAAAAATTTTCTAAGAACTTTAGCACTGCTTATTTGAAAGCATTTTTCTTCAAATGTAAATGATTATTTAGTAAAATTAAATATTAAACCTTTCTAAGAAAACTAACTTGAGGAACACAGTACAATGTCTTTCCTTGGACAGCTGGCATTGTTTATGTCCGGTTGCCCTGATGATTTTCTGTATCTCAGCTTATCCACACTTTAAGTTATTCCATAAAGGAATCTATATTGATGGCATTAAAGATAAGATATATAAAAGCCTTAATTCTTATGTAAGCTTACCAAGACAGACAGACCTGGTGATTTTCTCCTTTTATTGTCTAAAAACAAATATATCAACCACTGTGATTTCCCCCCAAAATTATAAAACAAAATACCTTGACTTAGGTCTTCCTCAGCTAGTTCATATTGCTTTAAACAACAGTAGAAGTGTGCTCTGTTAAAATATACTGCGGCCCAGAAGGGACAGCTTTCAACCACATGTGCAAAATCTTCTTTGGCTTCTTTGTATCTTTCTAATATTGTATTTGCAATCGCTCGATTCATGGTAGCATATTCATTTTCTGGATCAAACCTTAAAGCTTTTGAGAAGTAGTCACTGGCCTATAAAATGTGAAGATGACGATAAGTTGAATATATTTTAATTGGCAGCTATATAGCGATCTGAAGCACTTTTGCTTCATGTATAAAACTGGTTAAATTTAAAGTGTATTTGAACTTTGTTCTTTCTTTCTTTCTTTCTTTATTTCTTTCTTTCTTTCTTTCTTTCTTTTTCTTTCTTTTTCTTTGTGTGCCTATGGTTCTATTTCCCTGGAACTGGGCACACATTAGCTGGGCAAATATTTCATCTAAAATGTGTCCAGCCAAAAGTCAGTTTGTTTTTTGTTATCACCATGTATTGGCAAATCTCAATAATGTCAGTGATAAAAATGCTCCTCTACTTACCCCTCAAGTCCCACACCTTTACACAGTACCAGAAAAGGGTAAAATATAAATCGGAAAATGTCACAACATGATACAAATATGTTAGAAAATTAACATTATTCATATACAAGCAGAGTATCTAAGAGCTAAAAAGGTAAATGAATTCTCCAAATAAGATTCTAAACCATACCACCAGGCTCACCCACCCCCCCCACCCCCCCATGGAGCACTGGGTGTTGTACGTAAACAATGAAATTTGGAACACTGCATCAAAATCTAATGATATATTTTATGGTGACTAATATAACGCAATAAAAATTTTTTTAAAAGATTCTAACCCATACCAGAAAGGGATAAAAACTTAGTGATACTATGAAAGTTATGAAGAAGGAAGAGTGAGGGAAAAAATCAACTTGTCAAGAAGATCGAAGACTCTAGATTATTCTCTACTCATCATCAAGCTGAAAAGAACCCTTTCAAGTGTGGTCTGTAGATTGGTTTTGGGGTCTTAGTCTGAGAAATCATTTCCTACAGCTCTGTAAAGAGTTTAAGTACAGAAACTGCGAGTAAACCATTAGTAACTTTTATAGCACTTTGACATAGTTATGACATTCCAGGACATGAACATATTTCTAATAACTTGTTTATGTTGTGTTTTAGCAAAATATTGATGAATAATAAGTTAGAAATTTTTAAATGGTCTTTCACCACAAATAGCTTCAGATGCTGCTTAGACATCCAACTAGACATCTCTTCTCTAATTCCACGAGGGTAAAAATTTGGTTCCTACTTTAAAATTTACTTCACTTAAAGGAAAAGTCATTTTTTAACAATACAGGTTGCTCTCTAATTTTTTACCATTCAGTTTTTCCCAACACACCACTGTCTTGCTTCTATCTATCTTCCCCAATTTTGTGAGTTCCACTCTTGCTAAGGCTGCAGATGTCCTCAAGCCCAATGGACATTTTCTAGTTCTTTACTTTCAGGACATTTCTGTGGCATGGACACTCTTGATTTCTCCTTCCTTTGTAAAATTCTCTGTCCTTGGGACAGAGCATCTCTCTGGTTTTCTCTTACCTATCTGTCACTTTCTCTGTCTCCATCACTGAACTATTGTTCTCTATATTTCCCAGGGATCTGACTTCAATTCACTTCCATCATGAGTGAAATGGAATACTGGTAGCATGGTGGCCAAGAGCTCAAACCATGGAGCTAGATTTCTAGGTTCAAATCCTGGCTCTACCACTTGTCATCTCTATGTCTTGGGTGAGTAGATAAAGCTCTTTTTGTCCCCAGTTTTCCTGTCTGTAAAATGGAAGTAACAACTAGAACTCTACTTCCAGTTTTGCTTTTAGGATTAAGTGAGGTTAGTATATGAAGTATATACAAAATATCCATCTATCCTAAGGCAATTCTCCATGAATTTTGCTGCCTCTGACTTTCAAGAGGCAATTCGTTCAAGATTGTGTAACCCATCTCATTTTTGGATGGAACTATTCAATGCGCCAGCGAAGTGCGGTAAAAGGATCTGTTAAGGGGATGGCAGAACTGACATCCTCCTGTGAAGGGCTTAAAGAGAATTCACTCTCAGACAGAAGACTGGACTCAGAATCATCAGAAATGAGGCAAGGAAATGACTCCAAGCAGGGCCAAGACTAAAAAGTAATTTAGGCTTCATTTTAATTAACCAGTAAATGATCAATAAAGGCCACACTATTCTACATCACAAAACCAGGACTTCAATCAGGTAGGAGTAAGTGCCTACCTCAGCTATGATAAAAGAATTCAGTAACGCACAATAATGTGCCTGTGAACAATTTAGGTTTCTCTTATAGCTTCCAAAATATATTGCTGAGAAAATAAAAGCCTATCCATTTCATGAAGTAACTTGAAGTATAGGAGTAATGGTTGTGATGCAGTTAAAGTCCAAAGACACCTACCACAATGATGGTCTTGATTTTTTAACAATTGGTCTAATGCCCTAATAACTGTAATTAATTAAAAAGCAGATCCAGTTATCTTTTTAATGTCACTCATAGTTCATGATGCATGCACGTGGCTCATCCAAAAGTGATTTAAAATTATTAAGTCACTAACTAATGCTGAAAGAAGCCAGAACATATCTAGGTTTGAACCCTCTAGAGATTATTTGATGTATTGAGGGACCCTTCTTCCTGTCCCTAAATCTTCCTTCCAGAATAGTTAGAAACAAAGGTTGAGGAGGTGGGGAGCAGGGGACAGAAGCCATTTTCTCCAAAAAAAGGTCTGTCTGCATTCAACTGTGCCCCAAGTCTCTGCCTTCCCTCATGGTATAATCAATAACGTGTCCTGCTCCCTTCAAAGACCACCCCAGAAACTTCCATACTTTAACCTCAGTTTCCTAAGATTTTGATCTTAATCATCCCTGCCACTTTCCTTCTGTCCCAACAATTTCTTCTTTTCTATTACATTTTTTATTAACACGGAGCATGAATCACTATCCTTCATATTTACAGAATTAAGAGAACTTCTTACACACTCTACCTCATTTCACTACTTCTCATCTCATGACTTCTCTTCACAGGACCTCCTGACCAGTTGAACTGCTTAATTCTTCACCTCATATTTCCTCCACAACCTTTACCTATCTAAGTCTCTGATTCACCACGGCCGCAACAATGTTCTTGCCAAAATCATCAGTGACTTCCTCCAACACCCTCTTCCTTGACTTCTCCCAGCAGCACTTGACACGGGACACTTTTCCCTTCTTAAAGCACATTATTCTGTCCTGCTTTTCTTCCCATCAGCCTGGCTGGATGCTCTCTTCTCAGTCTACTCTCTGGCATCTCCCCTCTGTTTCACTCTTAAACATTGGTGTTACCCCCCGGGCTTGCTCCTTAAACCGCTTCTCTCCACCTATACTTACCTATCCAGGCAATCTCAGTCTCAGTCCCGCACATATGCTCACACTGATAGAATAATGCTTCTGTGAGACTGCCTTAGATCTTCATCACTACTACTATTTTCTTGTTTGTTTTCTATTTGTTCCTCCAATAAGAAGTAAGTTCCATCAGAAAAAAAAAGTCTATCTTGTTTAACTCCATACTCTCAGGGTATTATTAATGCCTCATACATGGCAGGTACGTCATAAATATATGGAGATTGAAGGAATGAAGAGCTAAGTGGTATAAGGAAATATTTGCTGAACTTTTCCAGGAAAATAAAGACAAGAACCATAGCCTCTTGGTACATAAAGATGACTCAATGGATCATTTTATTAAGGGATCCGGTGGCAGTATTGGTGGCACAAGATAACACAGAGGTTACAGGTCTCAGAAAATGCAAGCAAAAAAACACACACACACAAAAAGAAAACCCAAGCCTTTTTAAAATGTGTACATCACATCAGGGGTGGTGCTTGGGTGGCTCAGTCAGTTAAGAATCTGCCTTCAGCTCAGGTCAGAACCCAGGGTCCTGAGATCAAGCCCTCCATTGGGCTCTCCGCTCAGCAGGGAGACTGCTTCTCCCTCTCCCTCTGCTGCTCCCACCACCTTTGTGCTCTCTCACTCCTTCTCTGTCAGATAAATAAATAAAATCCTTAAAAAATAAAAATAAAATAAAATGAGTACATTATCTTTGAAGGCAAGGATTGTGGAAAGTTCTGAAAAACACAGAGCTTGTGGTAGAAGCCTTCCCAGACTAGCTAGGCTAGAGAGGACATTTTGTAAAGTCCTTTGCCATAGCATCAAACGGAGCACAGGTTGGAGTTACCATGGCTCATCACCCTGCTCTCATAAGAATCTCTGCTATTTGACAAGGAACAAAATTTATCTCATCCAAATGTAACAGAAAAGTAATTTGCCTGCCTTCATTGCAAAAACAAGGATGAAAAATAATAGCTTAATTTTTGGAAAGAAAATAAAAACTCACCAGATAAAAAAAAGTATTGCTACAATGTAGATAAAAATTATAATATAACATTTCCAAATGAACTAGGAAAAAAATGTTAAAGGAACTATTGCATTTAAGAAAAAATAAATCAGTAATGAAGGATCTCATCAGAAATGAGGTGGCCAGGAAGGTTTGACATGGGAATGAGATGAAACTAGGAAAAAAAAAATTTTTTTAAGAAACCTGATCTATAAAGTCCACAAGGGATAATAGAGATTTCAGAGAACACAGGAGAGATTTAGAAGAGAGATGTGAAAAAGGCAAAGAAAATGAAACAAAAACTAAGAGATAGAAAACATGAGAAAAAATAATTGGTATATAGAACTCAAAGGACATCTTAGATATAATAATTGGCATTCATTCCCAATGAAAAGAAAAATGAAACAAAAAAAATTTATACTGAATTCAACAAAACTTTTCTGAAATCTACATATTGAAAATGCACACTGTAAAAAAAAATGCACACTGTGTACTATGACGTACTTTGGCAAAACTTTTTACTTAAAAAAAAATCTTTCATCAAAGATTTTCATCTTTTCTTGACAAAAAGAAGTCACGGATAAAAGAATTGAAAGTCAGGTTTGCAACAAAAAGATCATATTTTGACACCAACATACACCAGAATATAGTGAAACAATACTTAAGACACTCAAGGAAAAAAAAAGTGAGTCAGAATTTTAAACCCAGACAAGCTGCCTTAAGTTGTAAACATTGCAGGCAAACAGCTATGAACATAAAAAAAAAAATTCAAGGAATATTGTTCTCATGAGCCCTTTCTCAGGACTCTGCTAGAAGACCAATTTCAGGCAACTGAGAAATGAGTGGTCAGGAGGGAAACTTTGGCAAAAAGCCTGGTGATGAGAACTGAATAAACTTAACTGGAGAACTAAGACTAACATGTGAAATAAGGGTAACAAAATGGTATGCAAATATTAAGTCCTTTGGTGGTAGAGGAATAATGAAACTCACAACAAAACGGGAGAGTAGAGACAGAGTAGAAGGCTGGCACCAACTGACACTGTAACACATTTAAGAATAAAAATATAAATATTATTTTTTAAGATTTTATATATTTATTTGACAGAGAGAGACAGCAAGAGAGGGAACACAAGCAGGGGGAGTGGGAGAGGGAGAAGCAGGCTTCCCACTGAGCAGGGAGCCTGCCATGGGGCTCCGCCTGGAACTATGACCTGGCCAAAGGCAGATGCTTAACAACTGAGCCACCCAGGTGCCCCTAAAAAAAGATCAGTATTTTTTAGAAAAGAGGACACTATTAACTAAAATCAACAAACAGATGAAAGGGAGGAATAAGGGAAGAAAAGATTAAATAATTATTTTATTGTTGTTCGTAATAGAAAAACTAAAGAAATAAGGAACTAAGAGTATAAAGATTACCTTTATAAAGGTAATCATTAAAACAAAGCTATAAACCTTCCTAAATATCAGAAATCCTTTAAAAATAATTAAATAAACCACAGAATAAAATACATCAAATATAAGTACACTGTGACATTAAATAACAGAACTAAATCAACCATGCCAAAATTTTACTATTATTATTATTATTATTAAAAGCTAAGTATTTTCAAATTGCCATCTAAAGCAAAATGTAACTGTATGCTGTATAAAAGAGATACAAGCTGGAAATAAAGTATTCTGAACATTAAAAATAAAGGGAAGGGCAAAGGAATACCAGGCAAAAGCAAACCATTTGAAATCAGAGGTTATGATCTTTGTATCAGATGAAAGTGAATTTATACCTAAGAGCATTTTAAAGGAACAGAGGGCATTTGAAATGCATTCACAATGCATAGGTAATGTATTTGAATATCTGTACATAAAATAATAATGTGGCAGCACTTTTCATAAAGCAGAAATTACAAGAGATGTAGAGAAAATTATAGAGGGCACACTAATTTAAACCTTTCCCACTCCAAAATCAACCAAATGGAAAACAAGCGTGAATACAGGCTAAATTAAAAACATAATTTATAACGTAGATCTTATATGGATATTTTTAACTCTATATCCTTATAGTAGAAATTCTTTTTTTTGAAAAGTCCCCTGGAGTACTTTTTTTTAAGTTGGCATGTACAAGAACACATTAAAACTCAATAAACTCCAAAATTAGAAAATGTAAAGCCTTTCTACCTGGACATTTTAAGTGTCCTATTAATTTATTCTTCAGTCAAAGGGGAAATAACATTTCATGTGTAACATTTTAGGAAAACAAAAATAAAAAACATTACAGACCGAAATACGTAGGATACTGCTAGAAGCAGTAGTTAGAGAAATGGCCTAAACTTAACGCTCATCACAGTACAAATTAAAGGGTGACAATAAATGAATTAAACTTCTGACTCGGGCACCGGGGTGGCTCAGTGGGTTAAAGCCTATACCTTCAGCTCAGGTCATGATCCCAGGGTCCTGGGATTGAGCCCCACATCGGGCTCTCCGCTCAGCGGCAAGCCTGCTTCCCCCCCCCCCGCCTCCCCAACCCTCTGCCTGCCTCTCTGCCTACTTGTGATCTCTCTCTGTTGATCAAATAAATAAATAAATAAATATTTTAAAAAAAAGATTTAAACTTCTGACTCAAGGATAGACAAAGAGCAAGATAAGTTGAAGATAAAGAACAAAAGAGTGAATATAAATAAAAAGTTGAAGTTGAGTTTGAATTATATAAGTGCATTACAGCTCAAATAAAATAAATTCAAAATATAAAAAATATCATCTAATAACCCAATAGTTTCATTTCAGACATTCTGAAAAGATTAAGATGTTACATAATCAGAACTGATATCCTTACCTCCTCACTCCCAGTCAAATGCTCATGTGACTGAAATTTAGAAATGTTAGCAATTAAGATGAGTTTGATAATCACAGCAATGAAAAAGAGTCTTGAAGGAAGTCTGAGATTTGTCTAAGTGGGGGCACAGAGAGAAAGAATTTTAGGCCAGAAGCTGACAATAATGGACAGCAAGGCAATGGCCCACACTTGGGGAAAGTCCAGAACAATGTTTACTGGACAAATGTTGAATGGTTGATGATATTGAGGAAAATAAATCCATAGAAATGTGAACATGTAATAAATAATTACAAACATTCTTAGGAAAAAGAACTTTGTTAAAAAGAGCTAATAAATGATTAGCCTGTGACGTAAGCATTGCTCTTTGGAAATTATATATAACAAAGAAAGCATTTAGTGTCAAAAAGAAAATGTTAAGGAAAACACATTACCTGGGAAAACTGCCTGTGGTGAAAATAGATATTTCCTGCATTAAAGTAAGCCAGTGAATATGTGGGGTTTAGAGAAATTGCTGCTTGATAGTCTCTCATTGCATTCTGTTTTTGACCCATAAACTCGTGAATCACACCACGATTTGTTAAGAATTCTGCTGTAGTATTGATCTGCAATATAATAGTGTGAGTATTTAGCATCTAGGAACAGTATTTATCTCCAATTTCATGTCTGTAAAAATGAATGTTATGAAATCTACTTGTAGGAAACGAGTAATTTTATAGTGCTGGTGAAACCCCATTAGAGCAAATATTTTGGGAAAGGGCTTGGTGTGAAGTTGATTCATTGTCAACCCTTTGTTGATTTGGTTGCAATAAAACAAATAATCTTACTGCTATACTCAGTTCCTTTCGAAAGGATAGACGCGGTTGGCAGGAAGCTTATCTGTTTGACTCAGTTATACTAGAGAATAAATTAAATAGTTAACATGCTTATTTGTCCTAGGTAGTAGCAATTATCTTTCCATTCTTTTCTTTTTTTGGCAACTAAAAATTACAAAATCTGCCTATTTGTACAGAAACAGAATCCAAAAGCTAGAAGAAAAGGTTTTCTGTCACTGTATACAAAACCTGAGGCTTTTGTGTTTCGCATTCATTTTTATGACAAAATAATATTGATGTCCCATGAAACTATAAATTACATTTACTGAGAGGAATCAACATTTATCATGAGTTTGTATTTTGGATTTTAAATGTACTTAGGTTATAAAATTGGCAAGCCATAAAAATTATTTATTCTGGGAATCTCCTGGAAAAAATACAAATATTATTTTCCCTACAAGTTACTTTAAAAAGTTACAGAGAACTTACATGATGCTATTCATTAATGGTGCTAATTGATGCTAATGATAATATCATCTAAACGGATTTTTACCTTCATGGCAGCATTAATGTCTTGAATTGCAGCAAAATAATCACCCATCTGAAGACAGACCACGGCTCTTCCTTCATAGGCTAAATAGCATTTTGGATCAACTTCTATGGCAATGGTAAAGTGATTCCAAGCTTTCTGGAATTTTCCTTGGGCCTAGAAAAATTTTTCATTTACATAAAGTAGGAAATTGTCCATAACATGACAAATGTTTATGGTTCTAACCTAATCAAATAAAGCCTTTAGTAAGGGTAAATTTATATTGTGCTAAATCTAACCTATTTTAAACAAGGAAGTAGACTGTACTCTGAGTGCATTCAATTGACTAAATTACCTCTGAGTATTTATGCTAACATTTTAATTAATCAAAATAAATCTAATTGTCAGAGTCATCTCTTGTGCCAGTCTTGGACAACATAAAATCATGGCCACCATAACGTCATGGCCACTATATGAAACACTGATGTTTCTGACAATCACCACCACAAAATTTACACTGAACTCCATGCACATAGGTAGAGATTGTATTTATTGCCTGGCATTGAATCTCCAGTTAAACATTTTATATACATATATAATGTTTATATATATATTGAATATAATAAAATAAATGTGTTTAATAAATAAGAGAAAAAATAATGGTGTAAAACCTATTTTGATAAACTGTACCAGCATCTGGAATTTTAGGGTACCTATACATAGTCCATGGAAAATGCATTTAAATCTGCCAACTTTCTGTTTATACAAACCTTAGCACCAACTGGAAAACAAGAAAAAAGTTAGGAGAGGGGCACTGTTAATTGAAAGGTATCTGATTATTTCCTAGAGAAGACCAGGTAACAACTAAATACCTCATCAGTGTAAGGTAGTGAGTTGATAAATGCACTGAGTCCAGAGTCTGTCCTTTATATGTATAGGCTAAAAATCCAACTTACCAGAATCTCAGAAGCTGAGAAGGTGAGTCACATTAACCAAACTGAGCCCAGTGACTCTTGCATAAAACTAGTAAGATAACTACACACTGTTCTTTAACTGGCAAATCTTCTCCCTCTGGGCGAATTACGTGAAAATCAACATTGCCATAAGAAATTCAGTGGAGAAACAAGGAATATAAGAATATTAAGCTGCAAACAGCCTCACAATGGGATATCTGTCATCTGTTCCTGAAATCCTTTTTGGCTAACCTCGATATCACTAATGCGAGGCACATAGTAGGGAAATCTGTAAGAATTTGTTGAACAAATGGTTATTCTTTCCCTTGGGCAGAACTTGGATGAACCTCTCTAACTCTCTTTTCTCAGTCCTTTCTTTCCTGATTCAATCCTTCTTCCTACTGAGTGTTTCTCAGTCTTCTTTCAAGTTGATACATACCAAGTGACATCTTCATAAAACAAAAATATGATGTCATTGCTTTGGTTAATTATACTGACATTTCTAACTGGCCTGCAAAGCCTTCACCTCCAGTCATTTTCTACTTTCTAGCCTGTCCTACAACACTCTCTTCTTGTCCATAACACTCCAACATTTGGGTCCTCTGTCCATTCGAATGGGTTGTTCACTGGGTCCTAGCCTCAACTCTTAAGTCTGACTGATTACCAGTCTTTCACACTCAATTTAAATGTTAATTTCTCAAAAAGTTCTCTCTTCCCCTTAAACAAATCTAAGTTTCCTTGTTACAAGTTGTTCTAAAACCCATCCTTTTCCTTTGTATCACGAGTATAATTAAATAACTTCATATGATTGCCTGATACTCATCTCTCTACTAAGTAGTAAACCCTTTAAGAACCAAGTATATTTGGTTCACTGCTGTATCCCTAGGCCCCTATCTTAGGGGCTCAGTAAAATGCCTACTGAATGCAATGAATGATGATGTTAACACATTTCATTGGATTGCAGTTAGCTCTTACAGCTTTGGGAGTCATCCTGTCTCTTCCAATTGACTTTATAAATTTCTACTGTGATCCAATAATGGCTAATTTTATGCTTAAGTCTCAGAGGGCGATCAAATTGTTTCCCTTATTAATGAGTTCTTGGGCATACCTCACTATAACCACCAATTCTAAAAATCACCTCCAGTATTATTGGATCAAACTCATTTTCAAAGTTAAAAAAAATCAACTTTAATTGCAGATTATTAACAAAAATTTATGCAGATTATGATAATTTGAGCACATTTTTTGCCCATTGTCTAAAATTTTAAATATTAAAAAAAGAAGATTTAAAATTGCTCAGTTCCTCTTCATGGAAAATATAACACACTTAGCACTTTATTCCAAGAATGTCACTACAAATTTTATTAATGCAAATAGGTTGGTGAGTGCATGTGTCAGGTCAGAGTGTTCCAGAAATCACTCAGAGACCTACTTGGTAACAGAGTAATGCTCTCCCTTGCTGAAAGGACAAACACCTGGTCTCTTGCCTTCCCAGGATAGGCTCCCTGCCATTTGGAAGATGACCTAAATCCCTGTACAGTGGTTGTCTGACCCAGTGCATGGCTAAAATCCACTTCAGAACTTTTGTACAGTGTTTATTCTCTCTAGCTTGTCATTAATTCAACAGGACAATACCTATGGGGCCCAAGTATAAGTTAGTGAAACAAATGTTAGCCACATTCTCATATGTGAAACTCATCAGGCAAATTTCAAAAGTTGTCTGTAAGTGTGGGGTCAGATAAAGCATTAAGAAAACTCGGGTTCAGAGGGTCCACACTTCACTAGTAGTTCAGGTCCCTGGATGTGGTCCCCAGGCAGGCTCCCTCTAACTAATAAACCCTTTTGGAAGCTCTGATCTGGATACTGATAGTAAGGGAAAGGTAAAATGTACACAACCAAAGAAAGAATATATACCCCTATCACCACTAAAGGGCTAAATATAGTCTTTCTCTTGTCCAAAAGGTGTTTTTATGGGCTAATATATTGTTATATAACGTTACCTGCAAATTATAACCCAGGCTAATTCTGGCTTTTATATATGTTGGATTAATGTGCAGTGCTTTCAGAAAGTCCTTCTGTGCTTGGTTGGTGGCTTTCTCATGACCATATTCCATGTAAGAATTTCCCCGTCCAACATAAGCATCCAGAAAGCATGGATTAATTTTAAGAGCCCAAGTGAAGAAATCAACAGCTTCTTCAAACTCTTTATTTCTGAAAATAAATGAAAATATTGATCCTTTCTAGTGAATTTTCTAAGTACTTTTCTATACATAATTTATTCATGAAGATTGGCTTTGACCCTTATAAAAAAAAACTTTCATTTTTTTTATTATCCATCATAGGAAGTAAGTTCATATAACCTAAGAAAGTCTGACAGGGTCTTTGAAGATTTTGGTGACAGGAAAGAGGGAGGTAAGAGCCATTTTTACAACAGAATCTGCTGGGATGATATTTTAGAGTTCTTTTTTCAGAACTATAAATGTCTGAATAGCATTCATGAACTTATTTGATTGATGAAATATACTATTTAAATCAGAATAAAATAAGTGCATTTATGTATTTAATATTTCCTTATACAATGAAAGGAACCAAATTTTTATCACATAGGAGGCCTTACTTCAGATCTTTTATAAAGGCAAACATTTTCTGTGGACACCAGGAAAGGAGAAAAGGAAAATGCATTTGATTTATTAAGTTACGACTAAATGATAACTCTATCTCTCATCCTTATTATTCTCTTGGGGGGGTGAGGGCTAGAGAACAAGTCAGTCATTTGCTCATGGCCAGAGAGAGTCACTTTTCCATCTTGTATGTGTATCTAATAATTACATTCAGTCTCAACTGACACGGAGAACATCTAGTATCTTTTTTAAAAACTAGAACGAGGGAGCTAACATTGAGTAACTGCTAACTTACCAGGTACTGTGCTAAATGCTTTACGGTAACTATGCTATTTCACTCAATCCCTCCACCAATTCCTAAGCTAGTCATACTTTCTACATTTTATATATTAAAAGACAATGGCTCAGAAAAGTTCGCACATAGAAAATAACACGGTAAACAGTGTAGGGAGGCTCAGCAGTGTACATATCTAAGATTCAGACTCGGGTCAATGATAACTCCAAACTTCACGTTTTTCCACACAGTCATCTCTACCTCCCATTCACCTTTGACATGCCTGCAGTTAGTGCGCAAGATTTTATATCTCAACGGTGTAGTCAGAAGGAAGGTGTGATGCTCAGACCTAAACCTGAATGTGCAAATTAATCCTAATTGTTCAAAGTTGTTATGAGAAACAAATGTGCATGTGTGAAAACCATTTAGTAAAGAAATGCTCAATAAAGATTATCATCTTTCTCCCACTCCCTTCATTACTTTCTCAAAAAGGCTTCAAAATTTAACAAGATGCATCACTACTTTACTAATTTTTCCTTTATAAAATACATGGAACCAAGGGAAACTGTTCTAGAGACTGTCATCTCCTAGATATTATTCAGGAATATTCCTTAAAGTACTGTTTCCCAAACTTCAGCCCCTCCTTGGTGACAGTTGCCCTATATTCTACCTATACTATCATTTACTGAATATTTTTCTTGACGTCAAATCACCATTTTACTTAACTCAGTTTATTTCAAAAAACAACAAAAAACAATTTCAATCCCATAAATATAAAATTATTTATTTCATACCATAAACAGAAAGCAACCATAAAAATAAACAAGTATTGGTGTTGGATACTACAGTAGTCTGCAGAAAACTGAACCTGAGGGCTGGACCATCTCTTAGAAAATGTTGGAAAGACAGAAAGACTAGCTTTTAGACTTTTAGCTTTTAGACTAGACTTTCTCCTTGACAAATTCAGAAGGTTTGAGAAAGAACTCATTTTGAAATTGAAAAGCACTCTAATTTCTCACAATGTGATTGAATATTTTTAATGCCTGTCTAAGCCATGAAGAATAATTGAGGTACTTACGATATTTATTCCATGTTTTGGCAAACACTACCCAAAAGTGGGGCATCGAGTGCTCTGCCAGAAAACTGTACAAGAAACAGCAGTGAAATACCAGGAAAACTTGGCCTCTGATAATTCAGACAGGCAGAAAGTGAACATTCATGTGCATGAGCCAATTGTATCTGTTAAGTTCTCTGTGGATTGTTACTAAGAAAACATAGGTTTATTTCCCTCAGTAGCTTAGAGTGAAATTGTGCTTCTCTCCTGATAACTGGCACTAGTGGAGAGGTGAAAGTTCTCTAAATAAGAGCAACAATGCCTGAGGTTGTGCTCTGTTTACAGAGATCTTTTCCTCTGTACCTCTCAATCCCTTTCACCTATTTCTCTCATTACCCACCCCTGTCCTCACTGGCAGTCACCAACCTGTTCTCTGTATCTATGAGGATGCTTCTGTTTTTGTTTGCTCATTTGTCTTGTTTTTTCAATTTCCACATTTAAGTGAAATCTTACCCTATTTGCCTTTCTCTGTCTGATCTATTGGACCTAGCATAATATCCTCTAGGTCCATTTATGTTGTTGCAAATGGCAAGATCTTTTTTTTTTTTATAGCTGAGTAATTCCATTGTGTTTCATGCTTGTGTGTGTGTGTCTGTGTGTGACTGGGTGTGTGTATTGTATCTTTACCCATTCATCTATCCAAGGGCACTTGTGTTACTTCCATATCTTGACTATTATAAATAATGCCACAATAAACACATGGTTGCATAGATCTTTTCAAATTAGTGCTTTCATTTTCCTTGGGTAAAATAATGGAATTACTGGATCATACAGTATTTCTTTTTTAAAGGAAACTCCTTAATGTTTTCCACACTTGTTGCACCGGTTGACATTCCAACAGTGCAACAGAAGGTTCCCTTTTCTCCACATCTTCACCAACACTTGTTATTTCTTGTTTTTTGGGTACCAGCTAAGATGACTGGTATGAGGTCATTTCTCCTTGTGGTTTTAATTTACATTTCTTTGATGATCAGTGATGTTGAGCATCTTTTCATGTACCTGTTGCCATCTGTATGTTTTCTTTGGGAAAATATCTATACCAGTTCTCTGCCCATTTTAATCCAGTTATTGGAGGGTTGGTGTTGAGTTGAATAAATTTTTTACATATTTTAGATATTAACCCCTTGTCAGATATATCATTTGCAAATACCTTCTCCCATTCAATAGGTTGCCTTTTCTTTTTGTTCATAGTTTCTTTTGCTGTGCAAAACTTTTTATTTTGGTGTATTCCCCATAGTTTGTTTCTGCCTTTGTTTCCCTTGCCTGAGGAGACATTTCAAAAAAAAAAAAAAAGTCACAAGGCTGGTGTCCAGGAGATTATGGCTATGTTTTCTTGTGGGACTTTCATGGTTTCACATCTCACATTTAGGTTTTAATCTATTTTGAGTTCCTTTTTGTGTATGTGTAATAACGTAGTCCAGTTTCATTCTTCTGCATGTAGCTGTCTAGTTTTTCCAACAGCATTTATGAGAATCTGTCTCAAAAACAGACTGTCTTTTCCCCCATTGTATATTCTTGCCTCTTTTGTGTAGATTAATTGATCATACAAACATGAATTTCTTTCTGGGTTCTCTATCCTGTTCCATTCATCTATGTGTCTACTTCTGTGATAGTACCATACTATTTTTATTACTACAGTTTTGTAGTATAGTTTGAAATCTGGGATGGTGATACCTCCAGCTTTGTTCCTGTTTCTCAAGATTACTTTGGATAACAAATTCTTTATCAAGAATAATTAGACAGCAGTGATTCTGTATAAAATGCATTTAGCTGATAGGTTGTTGTGCTCAGTATTTCTATCTATGGGTAGCAGCAAATTATTTACCTATCATGCATACCTACGGTGATTAAGTAAACTGAAATTTCCACAGCAATCTCAGTTCTCTCATAGTTTTCTTATATATCATTGAAATGCTTCTAGTATATTGACATCCAACTGCATCAAATGCACTGCCCCACTCATACCCAGAAGGAAATTAAAAATCTTTGTGAGTACATATACCAATATATGGCTTATAAAATACAGTATCACTTTTTGTATAAACTACTCAATTTTAAAAGAAAAAATAAGACAATAATTGAAGCTATTTTTCTATACCTATGTAGTTATCATGCCTATATATATATATATTTTTTATTTTAGTTAACCTACAGTGCAGTATTGTTTTCTGGAGTACAGTTCAGTAGTTCCTCACTTACATACAACACCCAGGGCTCATCATAATGAGTGCCCTCTTTAATACCCATCACCCATCTAGACCATCCTCCACCCACACCCCTCTATCAAGCCTCTATTTGTTCTCTATCATTAAGATTCACTTATGGTTTGTTTCCCTCTCACCTTTTTTCCATATGTTCATCTGCTTTATCTGTTTTGTTTCTTAAATTCCACATATGAATGAAAGTATATGGTATTTGTCTTTCTCTGAATTATTTTCTTAGCTTAACACACTCTAGCACCATAAATGTTGTGCAAGTGGCAAGATTTCATCTTTTTTATGGCTGAGTAATATTCCTCTGTGTGTGTGTGTGTGTGTGTGTGTGTGTGTGTGTGTACACCACCTCTTCTTTATCCATTCATCAGTGGATAGACAAATGGACTCTCCATAGGTTAGCTATTGTTGATAATGCTGCTACAAAAATCGGGATGCATGTACCCCTTTGAGTCTGTATTTTTGTATCCTTTGGGTAAATATCTATTAGTGCAATTACTGGATCATAGGGTAGTTCTATTTTAACTTTTTGAGGAACCTTCATACTGTTCTCCAGAGTGGCTGCACCAGTTTGCATTCCCACCAACAGTTCAAGAGTGTTCCCCTTTCTCCACATCCTTGCAAAAATCTGTTGTTTCTTGTGTCATTAATTTTAGCCTGACTGGTGTGAGGTGGTATCTTATCATGGTTTTGATTTGTATTTCCCTGATGATGAGTAATGTTGAGTATCTTCTCACGTGTCTGTTAACTATCTGGATGTCTGCTTTGAAAAGTGTCCATTCATGTCTTCCACCCATTTCTTAACTGGATTATTTGTTTTTTGGGTGTTGAGTTCAGTAAGTTCTTTACAGATTTTGGATACTAATCCTTTATCAGATATGTCATTTGAAAACATCTTCTCCCATTCCATGGGCTGACTTTTAGTTTTGTTGATTGTTTCCTTTGCTGTGCAGAAGATTTTAATCTTGATGAAATCCCAGTAGTTCATTTTTGCTTTTTTGTTTCCCTCGCCACCAGCAACATGTCTAGTAAGAAGTTGCTACAGCCAAGTTCAGAAAGATTCCTGCCTGTGTTCTTCTCTAGGATTTTGATGGATTCTTGTCTCACATTTTGGTCTTTCCTCCATTTTGAATTAATTTTTGTGTATGGTGTAACAAACTGGTCTAGTTTCATTCTTCTGCATGTTGCTGTCCAGTTTTCCCAATACTATTTGTTGAAGAGACTGTCCTTTTTCCATTGGATAGTCTTACCTGTTTTGTCCAAGATTAGTTGACCATATAGTTATCTATTCTGGTCTATTGATCTATGTGTCTGTTTTTGTGCCAGTACCATACTGTCTCGATGATTATAGCTTTGTAATATAACTTGAAATCAAGAATTGTGATGATTCCAGTTTTGTTTTTCTTTTTCAAAATTGCTTTGGCTATTCAGCATCTTGTGGTTCCATACAAATTTTAGGATTGTTTGTTCCAGCTCTGTGAAAAATGCTGGTGGCATTTTGATAGAGATTACATTGAATGTGTAGATTGTTTTGGGTAGTATAGGCATTTTAACAATATTTGTTCTTCCAATCCATGAACATGGAATGCTTTTTCATTCCTTTTTGTCCTCTTCAATTTCCTTCATATGTGCTTTGTAGTTTTCAGAGTACAGATTTTTTACCTCTTTAGTTAGGCTTATCCCTAGGTATCTTAATGTTTTTGGTGCAATCGCAAATGGGACTGATTCCTTGATTCCTTTTTCTGCTGCTTTATTATTGGTGTATAGAAATGCAACTGATTTCAGTGCATTGATTTTATATCCTGTAACTTTGCTGAATTCATATTTGAGTTCCAGCATTTTTGGGGTGGATTCATTTGGGTTTCCACACAAAGTATCATGCCATCACTGAAGAGTGATATTTTGACTACTTCTTTGCCAATTTAAATGCTTTGTATTTCCTTTTGTTGTCTGATTGCTGAGGCTAGTACTTCTAGTCTATATTGAACAATAATGGTAAGAGTGGGCATCTCTGTCATGTTCCTGATCTTAGGGGGAAAGTTTTCAGTTTTTCCCTATTGAGAATGATATTCGCTGTGGGTTTTTTGTAGATGGCTCTTATGATACTGAGGTATGTTCCCTCTATCCTTACACTGTGGAGAGAGTTTTAATTGAGAGGATGCTGTATTTTGTTAAATGCTTTTTCTGCATCAATTGAGAAGATCATATGGTTCTTGTCCTTTATTTTATTAATGTGATATACCACGTTGACTGATTTGCAAATGTTGAACCACCCTTGCTGTCCAGGGATAAATCCCACTTGGTCATGGTGAATAATCCTTTTCATGTCCTACTGGATCCTATTGGTTAGTATCCTGGTGAGTAATTTTGGTATCCATGTTCATCAGGGATATTAGTCTGTAATTCTCCTTTTTGCTGGGGTCTTTGTCTGGTTTTGGGATCAAGGTAATGCTGACCTCATAGAATGAATTTGGAAGTTTTCTTTCCATTTCTATTTTTGAAACAGCTTCAGAAGAATCCTATTAACTTTTCTTTAAATATTTGGTAGAATTCCCCAGGGAAGCCATCTCTCCCTGGACTCTTGTTTTTTGGGAGCTTTTGATTACTGCTACAATTTCTTTGGTGGTTATGGGTTTGTTCAGAGTTTCTATTTCTTCCTGTTTCAGTTTTGGTAGTTCATAAGTTTCCAAGAATGCATCCATTTCTTCCAGATTGACTAATTTATTGGCATATAGTTGTTCATAATATGTCCTTAAAATTGTATTTCCTTGGTGTTGGTCATGATCAGTAGACATGGTGTCAGCTAATTGTTTGTGTTGGTCCTCTAGGAGAGAGGTCTGTTGTGCTGATTCTCTGGCTGAATTGTTTCAGTGGAAATGTGCCTCCAGGGCACAGGGGTGGGGGGGAGGGGGAGCTTGGTGTAAGGAGTTCCAGCCTCCTCTGGGTGGCATTGGTTTGGTCCCGGAAGGCTAATGGTGCTGTTGGGCAAGACGAGTATGGCGGTGCCCTGATCTTTAGCCTCCAAGCTGAACGTCTGTGCCCCTACTTTTCAGTGCACCCTCATGGAAGAGCAATCAATCACCCCTCTTGTGTCCCCAGTTTCTCTCAGAACCCTGCATTCATTCTGTCTGTGTCCAAACTTCCCCACTTCTATGCCTGGGAACAGTGCAGCATGTTGGAGCCACCCATTCTTTCAAACCAGGGAATCTTCAGACCATGTTTTCAGTCCTGGGATTCTGCCCACTTTGCCACCTGAACACCTTTAAGCCAGGCATGTCCTCCATGACAGAAGACTACTAAACATCCAGATTTTGCACTCCACGGCTTCTAATACTTTGTGGTAGCCTCTGTAAGTAGTCTCCCTCCCCACAAATATATCCACAGCCATATCTCCCCTAAGTTAACTCCACATCTCTTACTTTCCAAAGGTGGTCACTTTGCTACTTATAGACTTGCAGTTTTTGTTTTCACAGACCTCTGATTGATTTCTTGGGTGTTCAGAATGACTTGATAACTATCTAGCTGTGTTCAAGGGATGAGAGAAGCTTTGGGTCACTCTTTTACTCTGCTATCTTAACTCCTCTATAAGCACTAAAGTTTAATGAGCACTTAATCTATTCAGACTAAGTAAATAATTATTAAACCCTAAAGTTAGAAAGAGACCTTGAAAGACACATAGCAACCTCTTCAAGGATGACAATGACAAAAATCAAGTCCAGAGGAGGTGACATTGCCAAAACCAGAGACTTCCCAGCCCCCTGTACAAATAGAAAGAAAGAAAGACAAACAGAAAGGCAACTTAGAAATAGCAGTCTCATTTTTTTGAATATGTAGATATCACACAAAATCCTAGATTGAAGCCTTTGTTAAATAATCACATGGCAGTTAAACAACAGAGGACATGGTCAAGTATCTAAAACAGGATACATATTCAGCCAAGACATAAATTATTAAGCATCAATTACAAATATAAAAATATCTAAAATTAGTTTTTTTAATAAAATGTGTTTTAATAAATATAAAATAAGATGATCACTGAGGAAGGTGCATGATTATCATTAGAGTGTCCATAACTATGGACCATGTGCTGAGTGTGCAGGCAAGGCCACAGACACAAAAGCCCACTGCATTTTCCAAATTAATCACATACGTGACCAGATGTGCCCTACTGAGTTGTACAAATAAATCATAAATACCTCCCAATACTAAAGAATGTGGTTTGCAGAGTCAAAGGTTCAAAAATACTTTATGCAAATATAAAAAGAGTAAAATAGACGTTAAATAGACATTCTGGGATAAAAAGTGGCTAGGACATGTAACTGAGTAAATCAGGCTCTCCCTCTGTGGCATTTTTTTTTTTTTAATCTGAAAGTGCCTTTCTCAAAGAGATCTAAAAATTAACTCTACCATAACACTCTTAGTGACCAAATTGGACAACAAGTAGGATATTCAGCCTAAGGAATGTTGTCTCCTAGCAACCACAAGAGTGAGAGCCAGATATATACAAAGGCATACTTCAAAAGTCTGCAACCCCATGAGTTCAAAGATCAAAGTCCTAAAATTTAAAGATTTATTCCTTTTTTTGAATTTTCCAAATGGGAAAACTTTTACTTTCCCCACTATAAGACATCAATAATGAATCTCAGTACTTAGAAATCAACCTGCTGTGGTATAAGCATATTATAGCTTACCTTGAAAAGCAAAAATACTTTTCCTGGAATAAATATAACCAATCACTAAACATTCCTTATTGCTAAATTCAGTAAAACATAAGACACATGGAATTGGGACTGTGAGTTATCAGGGCTTTACTGTTGATTTAAATTCTACTTTTATTAAAGGACAATAGAGATTCCAGTCGGCTGATGAAAGTTGGGTTATTTGGAATTGCAAAGCAGTATCAGCTTAAGGAGTCTCTGCCATATAGACCCAGTGATTACATTTCATAAAAGAGCTCAGGAACTGACACAGAGAGAACTTTACTGTCTCTAATAGCTGCTAAACATAGGAATGAGGCTGAGAGAAATTTTGGAGTCTTTTTTTTTTTTTTTTTTTTAATTTTAAGAGAATACAATGACCTCAGACATTTTTGGTCTGCACTCACCCACCAAAACAAACACGTCAGTCAACATTATTCCATCTCTTTTTAAGAATGACAATTACCTAAAGAGATGAATTGTACAAAGGTTCCTGGATTAACATAGACAATGGTGTGACTATGTTTTGCTTTCTATATAAAATTAAACGTCTGAGACTCATTTAGGCTTTTACCTCAATGACACCTTTTACAAGTACCAATTATTATATTACTATGTTCATAAAATTAAAAGTCTGACTCTCAAAGAAAAATGTAGCTGTACTATCTGTGTCCTAAAAGGGGGGGAAAAAAAGAATGCTGATATCCTAAATAATTCAAACTATGTTCTATTCTCTAAACTAGATATTTACACAGCCTAGCTTACATAATTTATGAATATCCAAATTTCTCCTCCAATTAATTGCTGTTATTTCATGAAAATAGTACTGTAAACTATTACTTAATCAAATATATCTCATCCTACCAAAAAATATTCATGTGCTAAATCTCTATGCTTTTTAAAGCAAAATGACCAGAAACTAACTTTTAGATGCCAAATGTATATGTAGAAAAATAAACACTATTGTTAACAAAATCTACCTACTCTAATATTATCTGAGTAACTTTTAAACTGATTGTCATCTATATTTGAGCCTATTCTTTTCTCCCCTTCTATAACTTATTTTTTTTTTTAAGTAGCCCCCAATACAGCCCCCAACACAGGGCTCAAACTCATAAACCTGAGATCAAGACCTAAGCTGAGATCAAGAGTCAAGATGCTTAACTGACTGAGCCACCCAGGTGCCCCATTACTTATTTTTATAATAACCCCAGAAACAGGTAATAATGTTTTAAGTAATGTTTTTTATAGATTTTCTTATATTTTGTGGATATTTACTGGTACTGTTGTAATTAGTTTTAGATTTAGGACTACGTTTTCTAAATGCAAAATTTTCTTGAAAATATGTTTTGAAATCATTCTCTCTTCCAGGAAACAGGCTTTATAAAAGTTAGTTCCATTTTATGAACAAAATTAATTAATTTTATTTTGTTCTTAGCTATTTCAAGCTATGCATGATTTTATCCTGTATATTACCAAGGTCCTTTCCAGTAAATGGGGTTGTATCAGATGGGTTCCCCAATGCCATGATGCAGGTATTTCTTGAAGACTTGGCTAAATCATTTATTATAATGACACATTCAGGGGGGCTCCCCACTTCTCAAAAGGGAATCTTTGTGTCTCTCCCTATTTTTATACTCTGCTAGTTCCACAACATTTTCCTATTTCTTCTATTCTTCTATCATTATAAATATGATGGTTCTACCTGCTTTCACATCAACATAAATTGCACTCCATACCTGTGATAGCACATGGCAGTTGCTTGACAAAGGCTCACATTAGTCTTGCTTATCAGTGCAGCTTGTTTAAAATCCTGAAATAGTTTTATAAGTTTTTGTTAATTTTGTAACATTATCTTTTGTGCTTTCTTAAACTTCCTTCTAACTTTGATTCTACTATGAATATACTTAACACAAACATTAAAATATACATCTTCCTAAAACTTTGTTTTTCATTTTAGTATCACAGCTAATGAGAATGGATGGAACAGAGGAAATCCGTAACTGAAAACTCACTCAGAATCTTATGCTACTGGTTTCCACTTTCCCTGTGGCTTTGCCCTGCTCTGTGTAATGAGTTATTTCATCTGCTTTCTTTTATTGTTTTTTCCCCAGTGCACATCACCAGAGACTTCCCCTTCTAGATAGAAATGGAAATTCACTTGGAGAGAAGTTTTGGCAGTGTATGTCTATAGGACAAACAGGCACCTAGGCCCAGGAAAGTGTATAACTGGGTGGTTTGTGTGGATTGACTAAGGCTGCTCCTACCTTTGGAATCCACACTTCTGGGAAGAAGTATGTCGTTTTGTCCAGAGATCCTAGAAGCTCTTGAGAGGAAGCAATGTAAACTCTAACCCCAAGATTTTGAGTTAGAGAAGTCGGCTAGGATAGACCTGAATGGCCCTGGGGAGGAGGAGGTTAAGAGAATAAAAAGGGCTAAGCCCGCAAAAGGTCCTGACTTTGTGGCCCTGACACTCACTGTCCTCTCTTAGGCACTGAAGAGGAGCTAACCTTAATAGGTGGTCTCCCTCTCCTTCTCCCTTCCGCTTTCCTTCTCTTTGCTCCTCTTTCATCCACAAACCTTCCCAGGCTGTGCCACAGGGAGGAAGCTGGCTGTCTTGTGGGAGTAGAATGAGATTTCTGCAAATACTGGTGTGAAAGAGGGAGCAATAGGGTCAAATGAGCACTCCATGAGCACTTCCTAGGACTCTAGGAAGGTATGAGTCACATAGACCAATCTGTGACTGCAGACTCCCCATTTAGATTCCTCAAGTATATTTTGATATTAAATGGAAATATTTGGGAAAAAACAAGTTATTGTCTACTCAAATATAATCAAATCAGATATGCTGCCAGCTAGCTGCCCTACAAAGATTGTTTTTGCTAAAATGGAGGCAAATTTACAAGGGTGAGATTTGTTACAAACATTCTTATTAATTTGAGGGCTGTGTGGAGTGACCATAAACTTAAAAGATGGAGAATACCAAGTTTTATTTTGTAATCAGATATAATTTACAAATGTCAACTTGACTTTACATACATAACTGTTATTATGCTATATGGTAATTAGGCATTAATCATCAGCAATAGACATAAATGATCACTGTTAGCATTACTTAGAATAAAGCTAACAGAATTTTTATGATTTTTCTTGTCTGCATGAATCTTTTCTCTAATACGGAGATCAAAAAAACCAACCACGTGAAGTCACTCACATACAAAGCAAAATCCCAACTCCTATTCCCTCCACTGATGAGTTTATTTGTAAAGACCTTCACCCACACTGTCTCACTTTCTGTGTCAGAAGGTGGACTCTTGACTTTATTCCTCCCTGTCTCCTCTGGAAACTTGCTCCTCCAAGTTTTCTCTGCTTTCTCTATCTTTAATCATTGGCTCACTGCCCTGCCCTAATGTGCCTTCCTTCAATCCTCCCTCCCCAAAAACTGCACTTGGCCTTGTCATTCTAATTCTTGTCACTATCAATCCCCTTGAAAGCATGGTCAACACACAGCGGCCATGTCCCCATATCCCCTCAACTGATTGTTCTTGTTCCAAAAGGCCAAATTTATTTTGTAATTGGTAAACTGTCTCTAAAGGTATTTGTTCTTTATTTATTTTTATTCTTATCAAAGTAAGCTTTATATACAATGCATGGGGTCTAATAAAACTAGAAAATGTACAAAGCTTAAAGGGAGCCCTGCTCCCCCTCTTGCTCCTCCTCTCTGTACCCAAGTCCACTCCACAAAGACAATTGCTTTCACAGCTTGCTAGGTTTTGTTCTGCTATTTACCTTCAAATTTCTAATAACATGAGTATTGTATCATGTTTAACTTCTGACATAGGATAATATTTAGTTATCTTACACCATCATTCCATGCACCTCCCCTTCTGCCACTATCCCATATACCTATGGCAATGCATGTGTTTGTTTTAGTCTCTGTTTCACTTCCCTCAAGTGTAGGATCCTTGGCTACCCATTCATTTTTAAGTTTGAAGTATTAAAATCTTGAGTGGTAGTTTTGGTTGCCCCAAAGAGCTCTTCTCCACTATCTTTAGCTTTGTGGAATTATATCCTTTTATTCCTTTACTGTTTTCCTGATAGGTTTTCAAGAGGACAAAGAGATAAACAAATGTTCTCAATCCAACCAGCTTAACCATTAACTTCCTAAACAATGCCAGTCTAAATGCTGCATTCTACTTCCTGGTCAATGTGTCCCTATGAAGGTAGGACGTACAACTTTCAATTAACTAAAAGGTTTTCAGTGTTTGTCCTACTTAACCACACTATTTATCAATCACTCCTACTAAAAATTTTTCCGTATGCAGGTTTTAAGATTCTGCTTTCTCTTGTGTTTTTTTTTATCTAGCCCTCTTAATATTAAGTCTTATATTCTTTCACTGGTTCTTCCTCAACCTGCATCTTTTTTCTTAATTTAATGTTTCAAATTAATAGTTTCAAATTAATATTTTTCACTTTACATTGAGAAAAACATCTTTTTTTTTTTTTAACTTTTAATTAGTGTTTGCCTGGCATGCTTTTTTTCTAGACTTTTTCACTATATTTAAAGTATGTTTCCTAGAGCCAAAATATAGCTAGGGCTTTTTTTTAAAGACATATTTATTTATTTGAGAGAGAGAGAGGTGAGGAGGAGCAGAAGGAGAGGGAGAGAAAGTCTTAAGTAGACTCCACACTGAGCATGGAGGCTGACTTGGGGCTCTATTTCACAACCCTGAGATCAAGACCTGAGCTGAAGCCAAGTCAGACACTTAATTGTGCCACTCAGGTGCCCCTATAGTTAAGGTTTTTTAAAAATTCCAATCTAATATTCTCATTATTTTAGTAGGTATATTTGACTGTTTCTATTTAATGTAACACTGATATGAAATTTAGGTCTAAATTTTATTTTTTGTTTTCTTCTGGTTTCCTCTGTTTTCTGTTCCTTTGCTTTCCCTTTCCAGACTTATTTTGAGTTTATTTTAATTTTTTTATATTCCATTTTAATCAATCTATGGTCTTTTTGACTAAGGAGGCCACATTTGGGCAGAAATCTGAAAGGAAAGGAAGGTATGAACCACAAACAGATCAGTGGGAAAAGCATTCTATGTTTAAGGAATAGCTTGTAAGATGGTTCTGAGGCAGGAAGGGAGCCTGGCATTTCCAAGGAATAGCAAAAGGCCAGAGTGGAGTGACCAGAGTAAGAAAAGAGGAACATATGACAATGAAGTCAGATGAGTAGACAACAATCAGATCATGTAGGGTCTTGGCTGGCCATAGTCAAGAATTCAGATTGCAAAAGAAAAAGAAAAGAAAAGAATCCAGATTGCATTCTAAATGTTATAGGAAGCAATGTAATGTTTTGAGCCAAGGAATAACTCGACCTTCTTTATGTTTTTAAGAGGTCTCTCTGGCTGTTGTGTAAAAAACAGCATGCTGCAGAACAAGAACAAAATCAGAGAGGCCAGTTAAGAAGCTACTACAGTACTCCACAGAGGAGAGATGGTTGTGGCCTGAATTAGGAGGACAGCAGTGGCAAAAATGAGAAGTGATGAATTCAAAATGTGTTTTGATGGTAGAGCTGACTGGACTTACTCATGAATTGATGTAGGGTAAAGAAAAGAAAGGGTTAATAATGATTCCCACTAGACCATAAGCTCCTCAAGGACTGGAACTCTGTCTTCATGATCTCCGTGATTTTACCACCAATGCCAGTTACTTGCCTTGTGAAAAAGAACGTAAGATTTGGAATTAAGAAAGATCTGAGTTCAAATCTTGCCCTTCCTAGTTGAAAGATTTTATTAAGTACTAAATGGTATATACTTGTTAGATAACACAGGGCCTGAATTTAATTCTCCAACAGCTGAAGTCTTTTCCTCTCAACCCCCATTTTCCTCACTTGTTCCACTCAAATACTGTGACCCAGAGTTCCATAGCTCACTTGCCTATCCCAAAAAAGTTCTTTAGCTTCTTCTACCTGAGGGAATTCTAAATGGTATATCTCAAAACCAAAACCTAAAGGAGTTCAACTCTTAAAATTACATTTCATCATAGTATAAATTCCCTAGAATAAGATTTTTCAGACACCTCCTTCATAATAAGTATTTCTGTGGAAGTAGAATCTCTAAAGTTAACTCTAGGACACGGAAAAATAATACAAGCCATCTCTAAAGGTGAAAAAATTAGGGAACACTCGTTATATTCTTATTGTTATTCTTATTCTCATTGTTATTCTGTTGTCATTCCTCAGAAACACAAAAGCAAAACTACCATTATTTAACCACAAACTTCAAATTACTATTTGATTTTTGCCTCATATCTCTTAATCTTAATTCCAAAGTTAATTTAAAATAGACAATACAAATAAGATAAAAATGAGAATGATGAATTTTGTTTAATTATAATTAATAACAATTAATTACTAAAATACATTTTAAACAACCTATTTCTCTTTTGATACACTGCAGATGCTCTTTTTATTGCAATTCTGAGTGCCTGTTTCCAGTAACTTAAAAGTCTATTCCCAGTAGCCTATTTTGAGCAGCCATTTTCTGCCCTATGCTAAACAAACAGATTTATTTTTATATATTTTCAATGGGGAATGAGGAAAATTCTGAATGAGGAAGAATTAGCTCCAAGCTGCAAAATAAACTGATACATAAATCATTTTATTTGCCAAATAATTGAGTTTTATTTGTAGCCAAGATACTCCCTGAGAGAAGGTGAGTGTATTGATATTTCATCAAATCAGAAACACTTTTTTACATATGAACTATTTACCTGTAATCAAAACAAAGTAAAAATACACGTTTTTGGGCAAAGATTCTATTATTCATTCAAAGTACTTCAATACAGTTCTTGCTACGTTTTTATTGCTTGTTAATATTGCCATTTGATACCAAGAAAAATTTGTTCACTAGTTTTCAGAAGAGAATGTGCAAAATCAAGTGGGTTCATTTTTACAAGTAAACAGGAAGGAAGGTTTACCTCCAATGCGAAACTATACTGCTGTAACTCTACGTAGATGAGTCCACGATTAATGAAAGTATTTAAAGTCACAGTTTCTCCAGCATCAAGAAGAAGCACAATTCCATAATCTATTAATGCCTAAAAATAAAATAATCACTTAAAACATAGATTTAACTCTCTAGGGCCTTGCCACATTGGCTATGAACAAATGTGTTTATGCCCAAACTAGGACCTAACATGGATTCTTTAATGTGACTTACTTTTATGGCCAAAAATAATCATTCAGATTTAAAGGGTCCTGTTAACTAAATATTACAGACACTGCTATGTTTTAATAAATGATCCACACTGTGCTTGCCTTTCACATGTAATCTCTGGATCATCCTAATCCATAAAAATCCTGGATTTTTATTGTATATGGTTTGGAATGGTTGGGGGTGGGAGATGCAATATCCTTCCCCCTCTCAGTAGTTTCACCAAATGACTTTTGACATTAAAGCACAGCACTGGTTACCTTTTAAAATTTAATTCCTTTTTAGTGTTTTATTGTTTTTCCCACTGAAACCTAAGTTTTATGGAGGCAGAGTTTATCTATTTTGTTTACCATTGTAAAGCCAATAACTAACTCAGTGCCTGCCTCTGATGGCAGTAGATAAATTTTTGTTGAATGAATAAATCACGAATCAATGAAAATAGATTTTAATACACTAACAAATAAGCACTCATTGGAAAATTACTTCAAAATATTTTGATAAGCATACTTGTATTTTGAAAGACACCAATCTAAACTAAGAATTATCAATTCATAGGACCTTTCTCCATTACTTTAATCTTTTTTTATTTTTTCCACTGACTCTATACCAGGTACTAGGAATAGCATAAATCTGGGTTGGAACTTAATGTCTTATTTTCCTACTGAACATTTTGTCCAAAAGTGCCATATGGATTTCTATGATGTTTAAATGGGGTGTCTCTCAACTGGATGGGGGTTCCCAGATATAGGGCGCTGATGGGGTGGAAACTGGTGGCATGGGCAGTGATAGATTTCACCTGAAGCAAAGCAAAAGAGAAGTTTAGCAAGTGAGTGGACAGGCAGGCCAGCAGAGGAAAGGCTGTCTGCAAGGAGGCAGTGGGTGGGCACTGTTTTTAGAGAGGGAGGGTGAAGAGGTATGCCAAGTTTGGAATCTCCTCCTTTTTTAGTAATTGTGTCAGGTTGTAAAAAGTCCTTTGGTTAGTTAAGGCCTACAGATATTTTAAGGTGGGTCACCTGATTGGGCTTTCTATTCAGCCGGGGGTGGCTGTGGGCCGTTACTACCTATCATCACTCAAACCTGTTTGCCTGAAAGTGGCATCTACAGTTTCATCAGAAAAGGGCCAAATCTTATATGCCTGTAGCTCATGCTAACTGAAAATACAAATAAGCATTTTACTATTTGCTCATTGGTCCTTCTCCAGTATTTCATTACCAAACACTCAAGTGTCTAAAAGAACTGTACAATTAAAAATCCTGTATGTGCATTGTGACATAATTATAAGCAAACTTCTGGCAGAGCTGTAAAAATAATTCATAATATGCATAAAACAAAACAAAACTAGAATGTTTGCAGTTTTCCTGTCATGGAATCCCAGAATGTAAAACCTGTAAGATGCCTTAGAGATCCACTAAGCAGCTGATTATGTGACACAGGAGGAAACAAAAGGTGGGAAATGAGATGTCATGAAGGTCAATGAGCAGGATTTGGATCATGCCTCTGCTATTATTACTAGATCTTCAGTCTTGGGGAAATTACTTAACACTAAGCCTCACTCTACTCACATATAAAATTGGAATATTAATAACATCATATTGTTGTAAAAGTCCACTTAAAAATATTTTGATTGTATGTTGGTAAAGCATGTAGCTCAGTGCTTGTCACCCAATAAGCCCTAAGTAAGTGGTAACTGTTATTTATATTAAAATGAGGTGGTAGGAAGCAGAATTCCCCTCTTCTTAATTTTTTATGATAGCTTATCTTAGAAGAATGCCTAAGTGCATTTTCTGCAGAAAGGTACTTGGGTTTTCTCACTCTAGTGATGGCAGGAATGCTGAGAAACAGGTGGAGGGAGACAAACAGGGAGGAGCGGACACTGTTAAATACATCCGGTCCGCATGCTGGAGGTCAGCTGGTTTTACAAAGCCACCTAAAGACTGTTAGCCAGAAGCAAACAAACCTGTGAACGCCAATACAGGTTTCTACTCTGTGTGACTTGGATATGTTCCTAACTTCTCCCTGCTTCCATTTCCTCCTCTGTAAAGTGTCTCAGTTGGAGGAAATGTGTTAGCTGGCTGGCAGCTCTAAGATAACCAATATGTCATTATTCTAGTTAGATCTCCAGGTAGTTTCTCATTTTCCTATTCATAGAACACTGATTCTGCTAGATATCAGAGATAACAAAAATGGGAGTTCCCTGCCCCCACCCAGTCCATTGTTTGTGGCTTCAGAGTTACCCAGAAAAGGCAGGAATGGGGTGGGGAGGGAGCCGGTCAAAGACGCCTGCTGTGCAGGTTACTTGATAAATGATCCTTTAATTAGCTTTTAGAATCTTAACAACTCCTTCGTTAAAAATTAGTTATTCATTTGTCAAGATTTCTGGAGGAAACCTGACAGACTGGCTGCCAGGAATTCTACAGTCTCTTAGGTAGGAACAATGGTTCTCAACTTCTTCCTTTCCATAGCAAATACCTCTCTAAATCTCCAAATGTCTTAAACAGATTTCACTGTCCAAATTTCAAGGAGGTTGGAGGAGAACAGCGGGAATGCGAGGTAGTCTCTTAGAGGAAAGCTTCACTGACTGTGGAAGTAGAGAGGAATGAGAAGAGAAGACAAGCAGACAACAGAGGAGAGAAGCGAGAGGGTGGGACAGGGCAATGAGAGGCCAAGACCAGCTGGCCAGCGAGAAATCTTGACTGGGAAAGGACCAGTCCTGCAGGCGTAGGAAAGAGAAGGGTAAGATTAGAAAACAGAAAAGACATTCTGCCCAGGTAGAAGGTGGATCAGGACAAATAGAGGAAAAAGTTTTACTGCAGCCATCATTTGGGGCTTCAAAATACACAGGCAACGCTCGTCACTGGTCCCAGACCTGGAAACCATCGTGGAAAACTCCCTGCTGTGTCTGTGGTCTGAGTACTGTACAAAAAAAAAATCCCTAAACAAACTTTTCTAGCTAATGTTGAGATTTTGAAGCAAAGATATTGTTAATGATCACTGCTTAAAAATTCTGCAAGCAGTATATCTGTAGAATCATTCACTCAAATGAGAATTGTGAAATATATTTTAATTTGTAAATACCTTTAAATGCTTATGAGCATTGTAAAATTAATTCTCATGTGACATTGCAAAGATTGTATAAATATATTTGGTGAGGACCAATAAAACCTTAAATATTCTTTGAAACTGTTCTTTGGTTTCTCAAGTTTGTGTGTGTGTTTATGTGTGTGTATGTGTATTTCCACAGGAAATACTTTTCAAAACTATAACAGAAGAAAATGCTTTACACTTGCTTTAAATGTGTTTACAAATGTGTAGTTTACTAAAATGGTCACTTACCATTCGAAGTTCGTTTATCTTGGTGTAGCATAATGCTCTGTTATAAAATGCTACATAACTATTTTTGTCCATATTGATAGCTGTAGTTAAATCTGTAATCGCTAGCTTATAAGTCTACAAAGAAAAAAATAACTAGATAAGAAGGATCAATCATAATGGACAGAAATTTAATTGCAAAATAAATTCTTGATTCTATCAAAATTTTTGGAACATTCATTTACCCATTCTGTGCATCATCTGTGAAATTAAGACAATTAAGCTAATCTTTCACAGAGTTAATTAAGATCTCTTGGTAGGAATTATTTATAATAATGTTTTTCCTACCCGCAAATAAAATTCAATATATAATTTAATTTAGATGATTATCTTATTGCCAATATTGCTATAAAGCAAAAAGAAGATTATACTTCTTATTAGTAAAAGAGAAGCCACATTCATCCAGCAAACATTCACCAAACCTTGCTTGCTTCTGTCACTCATACTGTTATGTAACATAATGGTCATGTTTTCTACCCATGGTCTCTTTCACTTCCTCTTTGATGCTTCTCTGATAACTTAGATCATTCATTTCTGTAGATAGTAATTTTCATGGACTTAACATGTAATACAAGGTCTTACCTTTGCCTTAAGGTATTATTTGCAAAATATTTCATATGAAATAATTACAAAGAAAGGTCAGAAAAGAAAAGTAGGGAGAAACAAAGTATTCCATGAAGTATCAGGTATCAATGGGACTGCTCACACCATTTGATCCAGTAAGTTCCATTTAGGAGTCAATCATAAACTCCAGCAATGGCTTTGTTCTCAGTGTGTGTAGCTGTATTATTTAAGACAGCAAAATGGTAAATCAGTAAAATGCCCAACAATAAAAATAAACCATGGTAGAATATTATTCAGTCTTTTAAAATGGTATCTTCAAAGATTGTGAGAAGCAAGGCACAACAAATTTGTAAGTAGCATAATCCCAGTTTTGGAAAATACATATCATATTTTCAGGGAAAAAAAGACTAAATGTAAATAAACCAAAATGCTCTCAGGAATTGTCATTTGATGATGGGGGTAATAGGTGATTTTAATCTTCTTTATTCCCCTATGTAATTTCCAAATCCTTTGCGATGAATATACGCTACTTTCTTAATAAG
Organism: Enhydra lutris kenyoni; assembly: GCF_002288905.1. Classification (NCBI taxonomy): domain Eukaryota; kingdom Metazoa; phylum Chordata; class Mammalia; order Carnivora; family Mustelidae; genus Enhydra; species Enhydra lutris. The sequence goes on along the minus strand of NW_019154088.1, from coordinate 36,141,761 downwards.
TAGAAAGTGCTATTTAAAATATAAATATAAAAAGTAAATATCACTATTTTGTGCAAAATTATGAATTGAAATCCCTTTGATGTACTGTGAAAGCATAAAGGGTTCTATACAGTTGTGCCCTTTATACCACGGGGATTCTCCCCCACAGAGAGAAAAAGGAAACTAGTCACAACTTGACATCTGAGCATCCGCCCACTCTAAAATCTCACTTAACAAGACAGGAAACAGCCCTACCTTGTTGTAGTATTTCAGAACTCCTCTGTAGATATAGGCACGCACACTCTGAGGATAAATTTTGATGGCCTCATTACAATTCAAGATTGCTTTGGAGTATCTGCCTTTCAAACCATAGAAGGCTACTCGGCTTAAGTATGCCTTTTCAGGAAAAGAGCAGAGGAAAGCAGGAATGAATATTTTAGTAAAGCATCAATTCTCCCAAAAGATACAGTTTGAACAAATCCATGCCATCCAAAGACGGTATAAATTATAGTCTTTTTTCCCCACTCTCTTTTATTAGAAAATATTTCAAACAGACACCTGGGTGGCTCAGTCCGTTGAGCATCTGACTCTTGGTTTCAGCTCAGGTTGTGATCTCGATCAGGGCTGTGAGACCCAGCCCCATGTAGGTTCTGAGTTCAGTGGGGAGTTTGCTTGAGATTCGCTCCCCCAGTGCCTTTGCCCCTCCCCCACTCATGCACACACTTTCTCTCAAATAAATAACTCTTTTTTAAAAATAAGAAAGTATTTTGAACATAGAGAATAATTTAAAAAATAGTACAATGAACATCCATATAACTACCAGGTGGATTCAATGATTATTGTTTCACAATATTTATTTTATCTATTTTTCTGAACTATTTGAAAATAAGTTGTAGACATCACTATACTTAATACATAATACCTGGCGACCCCCAGGCTTTCCATTATGCAAACATTCTCCTACATAAGCACACTATCATTATATATCTGAGAAAATTAACAGTATTCTCTAAAATCATCTAATGTTTAACATACTCAAATTTCATAGTCAAGCTTCACCTATTGAATTTTGTGTTGTCTGTACAGCCTCTTAAAAGGCAGGAATAAATGTGATAGCAAAAGATGAAGTAAAAAAATTAATAACGGTATATGAAATCATAATTAATAGGTATAATAAAATATTAACAGTATTTATAAACATCACAATTCATGAAGCACTTTTACATAAAGTATCACTGTTGTAAACAAAATTTTTAGTTCAGGTGGAAATACAGATACAGGAATTATCAAAACAGAGCTGAAAAGTAGGTATAAGTAACCAGATCTTGCTAATTAATAACAATGACATATGAAGATTTAGTAGTTTTAACAAATTTGACACATTCTCCATATCATTGAAATTATTCATTTAAATACCTGGTAATGTTTTGGATTGAGGGTAATTGCACGATTAAAATCCAGGACCGAGCTATCCTTGTGGAGTTTTACTTTACAAAGCCCACGTTGATAAAAGCCTTCTGCAAAATCAGGACTTGCTTTCACAGCTTTTGTAAAACAATCAAAAGCCTAGAAGAGTATTTTGTTAAGTAGTGAGTAGAACAGAGTGAGTAGAATATATTAGTGAAGATATATGAATGAGTAGACTATATTAATTTAAAATGTTAATAAATTATAGTGTGTAACAATCGTGGAAAAGTTTTCACTTATCTTTGGTCATTTTAAATTCATTTTTCCCAGTGAACTTTGTGAAGAAAATAAAAGTAATATAAACAGGCCAGGTTTATTACTGTAATTTATAGGTCCCTTTACTCCCGGAGTAATGTCAATATAACCCATATTGTTACATAACAGTACTTCTGGAAGTATAATTTTAATTGCTATTCTTCATATTGTGTTTATTCAAAGTACAACTTGTACATTTATTTTTCATGAGGTTCCAAGAACCATAGCAGATATATAGTTATGAAATTTCTTAACAGTGGAACTCTAAAATTTTTCCCAACCTTGTAAAGCAAAGATAGGTTTGCTCTGGTTGTCCAAAAGGGCTAAAAACACAGAAAAGATTTATAACTAATCTTATATTTTAGGGGATTTCCTAATGGAACTAATAATCAAGTGCAACTCTTTTTCAATTTTATGGAGTTGCAAGACCCTATGAATACAAAGACCAGAATAGTCTGTGGGTGTGTGTGCATGACTATGTGTGTCTGTGTCTATATGTCTGTGTGTAGAGAAATTAAATTATGAAATACCCCATGTTAGCCATTATAAAATAACAATTACTTTGTCACATCATTAACAATTTTAAAATGGAGTCTGCTTGAGATTCTCTCTCTTCCTGGTCCTCTGCCCCTCCCCTGCTCACGTTCCCTCTCTCTCTAAATAAATAAATAAAATGTTTTTGAAAAAATAAAAATAAAAATAAAGTATGTATAATTTAATAAATAAATTCATAATGTGATAAAAATATTCTGATATAATAATTTCTTACAGTTAGATTTACTGTTTTGGTAGGAATCAGACATTAGTCTTTGGAATACTGTGAACAAACAAGCCTCAAATAAAATATGTTGAATAAGTAAAACAATATAATAGGCATTGCAGAGTGCACACTGATTGTAATAAGCCAACCTTTATAAGAAATTTGGTTTAGGGAGCCTGGGTGGCTCAGTGGGTTAAAGCCTCAGCCTTTGGCTCAGGTCATGATCCCATGGTCCTGGGACTGAGCCCCGCATCAGGCTCTGCTCAGCAGGGAGCCTGCTTCTCCCCACCCCCCCGCCCCCCGCTCTCTCTGCCTACTTGTGATCTCTGTCTGTCAAATTAATAAATAAAATCTTAAAAAAAAAAAGAAATTTGGTCTAGTCACTCACTGTATAGGTCAGAAACAGAATTGAATGCAAAGAATGAATTTCTATAATCACAAATAATCTATGCCCCTAAATATACAAAATACCATTTGTATGTTGCCTTCTTCCATGTAACAAAGACCCAAGTTATACAGACAGTCTGCTGAAGCTGCTACAGCATTTGGTCCTTTGTCAGAATGAGAAAAGATATCCAATGCCTTTTTAAACATTCTCACAGCTTCCTAGAGCAATAAAAAAAAAAAAAGAGAGAGAGAGAGATGAGAATGTTTCTTTCTGGTATTTATTTAACATGATGAACAAGACAGCTTAAACATTAAAGGGAATCCTGAGTGCACAGCCTGACACATTTCACCCTAGGCACACAGGCCTGGTAATGACACAGGCCTTGTCAGTGCACTGCCAGACGAAGACCCAGGCAGGGAATCTGATGGCAGGGAATCCCACCAAGGTGCCTCTCCTACAATCCACTACTTAAGCAGGCTTATACATGCGCACTTTGAAGCTATAATTTCTAAGTTCTAAAGGTTATTTTCTCATAGTCTAAAGTCAACTTAAATTTATAGACTAGTTTATGACCAATTCTTTAGAAATGTTCCTGGAAGAAATACTAGACAGCTATTAGATAGTAAAGGATTTCCAATGATTATATCTGATGTTGGTTTTAATCAACCTGTATTTTGTCCTACTGTCCTCTTATAGGATTCCGCTGGCACCAGGAAATGAACTAATATCAAAAATCACCCATTTAAACTATTTAGTCAAAATAGCTGAAATTCATTAATGAAAAAAATTCAATTTCTCAGAAATGACTTTTTATAACAAACTAATAAGTACATTTATCTATATGGAAATACAAATATGTATGACTCTTTAGCCCATTTTCTTAATTATATTAGATTACTAAAGACACCATGAGATTTAGCTTGGATATGCTAAGTGTCCTCTGTGCCCCCCACTTAGCTTTTACTTCATATATTTACAGCCCACCTTAATGACCATCTTTCCACCCTCACTCTCAGCATGTGACCTTGCTGTAGAAAAAAAGATATCACCTTCTTTCTCCATTTCCCTCCTTTTTACTTTTCAGTGTATCTATATCTTCCTTCATCTCCATCTTTTTTCTCTCCTGTCTTTGAGTGGTTTCCTTTCTTCTCCTTTCCAGAGCTAATTCCTCAAGCTGTATCCTTGACCCCAACTCCTTCTGCCCCACCCGAACATAGGTTATTTCCTGCCTCTTCTGGATTATTGCCCCTTCACTATCTCTTTGAGTCCATTGAGTCTTCCATCCCATTTAAATTAAAGTGAACACATCTTCACTTCTTCCTGCTGCCTCTCATAGTTGATGTCCTACCTGTCGCTTCTTCACGACTCTAAAAAAGTCTCCTAGGGAAGCTCTGGAGGGGCTTGCAGGTAAAGCATATTTACATTCTAAATAGAATACTATATCTGTTGTGTAGATAAAAGCTTGGAAGAGAGCAACACAGTTGCTATCATTCTAGCAAAATAAAAATGTGCTTTGGACTAGGATAATGACCACAGAAATGGAGAAAGGAAGTAGAATTGAAAGATATTTAGAAATAACCAGGTGAACATACCTATTGATTGGATAGAAGAGGGCAATCAAAGGTAACTCCAAGTTTCTACAGAGCAATGGGTAGGGGCAGAGAAGGTTAAAGTAAACAGAAGAGTATTCCAAAAAGAAATTCGATATCATAAAGGTGTCAATTCTCCCTACAATAACCTAGAGTTGACAGAATTTTTAACAGATCTTGACAAGCTGAATTTAAAATGTATATAGAAGAGAATAACCAGGAGTTTCCTAGTAAGAATATGCTGTAGGGACTAGCTCTACCAGATATCAAGAATTACAATAAAACTATAATAATTAACTATCATAATAATTCAAACATTGTAGGGGCACCTGGGTGGCTCAGTCAGTTGAGCATCCTACTCTTGATTTCAGCTCAGGTCATGATCTCAGGGTCATGAGCCTGCACTGGGCTCTGTGCTCAGCAGGGAGTCTTCTTGAGATTCTTTCTCTCTCTTTCTGCCTCCTCCCCCTGCTCTCTCTCTCTCTCCCCCTCTCTAAAAATAAACAAATAAAACTTAAAAAAAAAAAAAAAGACTTTACACTATTGGGCCAGGGATTAAAAAAAAAAAACTGACCAAAAGAACAGAATAAAGAGCCCAAATTCAGATCTGCATATACATGAAAACTAGATGTACCTCTTCAGATCTTTGGTTTGAGAGAACATTTCAATAAATGATACTAGAACACCTGAATATCCATATGGAGAAAACTGGTATTTTATCACTTATCTCACACTCAAAGAAATCAATTTAAGTTAAAGTCTTAAATGGAAAAAGCAAAACTTAAGCATTTAGAAGAAAATATGGAAGAATATCCATATGACCTTGGGATAGGGAAAAATTTCTTAAAACAATATTTTTTAAAGCCATGACAATAAAATAAAAAATATATTAATTCTACTACATTAAAATTAAGAACCTCTATATAAAACCAGGCACACATTCAAGAAGAAACATGGCACACATAACTAACCAAGGATTAATATACAGAATTTATTTTTTAATGCCTAAAATCAATAAGAACAAGATAAACAAACAAAAAATAAGTTTAAGATATTGATGAGGCAGGAAATATGAGTGGTTAAGAAACATATAAGATGTTCAATCTGTGCTCAAACAGAAAAATGGGAATTAAGACCACAATGAGACATCAGTTTTTATCTACTAAGTTGACAAAAATAAAGTCATAACCAGTTACAGTAGAGGATGGAAATGAGCAGGCACACACGTACATGACAGGTAGGAGAATAAACTGGTACAACCCTATGTAATAATGTGTCACTTTCTTGAAAGTTAGATATTCACATTCTCTACACACCAGCAATTCCACTCTCTAGGAATACATCCTAGAAAACTACTCCACATGTTAACAGAATACATGAAAATGAATATTTATAGCAGCCCTACCCTTAAGAGGAAAAGAAATAACCCAAATGTTAACACAAGAATCAATAAATAAATGTTATAATTTAGTTTTATTTTTAAAAAGTATATAAGCCATCATTCTAATAAGCACAATGTAAAATCCCTGTTAATAGGTTAGTAAATGTTATCCAAGACTTTTCACCTTGTTTCTCTTGGCCTTCCTTTGGGCTTTTGCTAGTAGAATATACATGGTGAGCTCAGGCCTGTTCAAAGTGATTCTATCCAAGACCTGGATGGCCTTGTCATGGTTTTCACAAAATGAATAAATGAGTGCTTGCTGTATAGGACTCAACTCAATGAGACCTAAAAGGAAAAGTATCTAGGATTAAATTATTTTAAAAAAGTCAAGCAATTCAATAATTTATATTTGAAATATGGATTAATAAATCAATACAATACTAAAATCTGTTTACCACCAACAAAAATAAGACATTCCAATTACAAACAACAACAAAAACAAAAAAATAAAAGTATAACCCTGGCATCTCCTATAATAATCTCTCACAAGACTCATTTTATTATGAAGCATTTAATAGTTAACTATGTACATATGAAACTAAAGATATAGTTTCAAAATCTATCTTTGATTAGAAATAAACCTTTCATGTTATCTATATATAACTAGTGCAAACAGTATAAACATTTTTAGGAGGTATTTATTTTTAAATTAAGACAGTTTTAATTTTGCATTGATTATATTTACCTTTGTTCATTTCTGCTACTTGATAAATAGTAAACTTTGCAAGATCATAACATTTCATCATAAGAAGATATTGTCCTCTGGAAGAAATAATACCTTTTTAATTCTAAGCAGTAAAAAATAATTTTTCTAAAACAAAATGACTTATAATAAGTCACTTACAGTTTTGTAATTATAATACTTTTATTCATACTTACATATGTATGATTAAAACAATGAAAAAATTATAAATATTTTATATAGTCTAAATAGACCAATTAGTATGCAGATGTGATGAAAAACAGTTTAGGAAAAGTTAAACTGAAAGAAAAATACTCAATTTTTTTTCAATGATCTGTATTTTAAATTTTCTACTCTAAACCCACAGCTAACATCATACTCAGTGGTAAAAAACTAAGTTTTCCACTAAGATCAGAAATAAGACAAGAATGCCCATTCTTGCCACTTTTATTTAACATAAAAGTCCCAGCCACAGCAATCAGACAAGAAAAAGCAATAAAAGGCATCCAAATTAGAAAGGAAGAGGTAAAACTCTCACTATTTGCAGATGACATGATACTATATAGAGAAAACTCTAAATACTCCAAAAAAAAAAAAACTATTAGAACTAATAAAAGAATTCAGTAAAGTTGCAGGATACAAAACGAATATAGAAAAATCTTTTGTTTCTATGCACTAAATAAGGAAAGATCTGAAAGAGAAATTTTTTAAAAATCTCATTTATAATTGCTTCTAAAAGAAAGAAATTCCTAGGAGTAAATTTAAACAAGGAGGTGAAAGATATGTACTCTAAAAATTATAAGGCATTGATGGAAGAAACTGAAGTTGATGCAAGTCAATGAAAAATATTCAGTGCTTATAGATGGAAAACTATTATTATTAAAATGTCCACACTATCCAAAGCAATCTAGAGATTCAGGGCAATCCATATCAAAATACCAATGGCTTTTTTCATAAAACTAGAACAAATAATCCTAAATTTTGTATGAAACCACAAAAGAACCCAAATGTCCTAAGCAATTTGAGAAAGAAGAACAAAGCTAGAAGTTTCATACTCCCTGATTTCAAATTATTCTAAAAAACTATAGTAATCAAAGCAGTATGGTACTGACAGAAAACAGACAACAGACAATGGAAGAGAATAGAAAGCCCAGAAATAAACGCACACTGGTATGGTCAGTCAATCTATGAAAGAGGCAAGACTATGCAATATAGAAGATACAGTCTCTTCAATAAGTGGTTCTGGGGAAAAATAGACAGCTATATGCAAAAGAATGAATTGGATCATTTTCTTACACCATACACAAAAATAAACTCAAAATGGATCTAAGACTTTATCTTATGTAAAACCTGAAACTATAGAACTAAAAGAAAACAAAGACCAAAAGCTCTGTTATTGGTTTTAGCAATAATTTTTTTTTTTTGGATCTGTCTCCTCAGACAAAGGAAACAAGAGCAAAAATAAAGCAATGGGTCTACACTGAATTAAAAAATAATAAGTCTTGCACAGCAAAGGAAACCATTAACAAAATTAAGTCAACCTACTGACTGGAAGAAGATATTTGCACATGTTATATCTGATAAGGGGCTTATATCCAAAATATATAAAGAACTCATACAACTCAATACCAAAAAAAAAAAAAATAATCTGATTAAAGATGGGCAAAGCACCTGAATATTTTTCCAAAGAAGACATGTGGATGGCCAAAAGATGTTCAACATCATCAGGGAAATGCAAATCAAAAACACACCTGTCAGAATGGCTATTATCAAAAAGACAAGAAATAGCAAGTATTGATGTGAAGAAAAGGGAACCCTTGTACACTGTTGATAAGAATGCAAATTGGTAGAGCCACTATGGAAAACAGTATGGAAGTTCCTCAGAAAACTAAAAATAGAAATACTATATGATCCAGCAATTCTACTTTTGAGTATTCATCCAAAGAAAATGAAACACTAATTCAAAACAGTATATGCACCACTATGTCATTGCAACATTATTTGCCACACCTAAGATATGGAAGAAATCTAAGTGCCCATCAGTAGATTACTAAGTCTGAAAAGACAAATACTATATGATTTGTATCATATACAAATACTGTATTATTGTCTGAAAAGACAAATACTGAATGATTTCACATGTAGGATCCGAAAACCAAATGAACAAATAACAAAAGCAGTTTTTGGATCATTTGGATCCAAAAACCAAATGAACAGACAACAAAAGCAGAAACACCCATAAATACAGAGAATAGTTGCCAGAGGGGAGGGGGTAGGAGGGTAAAATCGGTGCAGGAGAATGGGAGGTACAGGCTTCCAGTGATTAAATGAATAAATCATGGGAATGAAAGATACAACATAGGAAGGAGAGTCAATAGTATTGTAATAGTATTATTTGGTTGGTAACTACACTTATGGTAAGCATAAAACAAGGTAAAGAGTTACTGAATCACTATGTTGCACACCTGAAACTAATGTAGCATTGTGTGTCAACAACACTTCAGTTTTTAAGAAGATATGGTATATATATATGCAACAGAAAATTGCTCAGCCATAAAAAGTTCACCCATCCCCTCCACCCACCTCCCCTCTGGTAACCCTCTGTTAGTTCTCTTATTAAGAGTCTGTTTTTTGGTTTGTCTCTTCCCCCACCCTTGTTTTGTTTCTTAAATTCCACAAATGACTGAAATCACATGGTATTTGTCTTTCTCTGAGTGGCTGGTTTATTTTGCTTAACATTATACCCTCCAGATCCATCCATGTTTCTGCAAATGGCAAGATTTCATTCTTTTTGTGGTTGAGTATATTCCACTGTTTATATACACATCTTCTTTATCTGTTTATCTACCAATGAACACTTGGGCTGTTTCCATAGTTTGGTTATTGTAAATATTGCTGCAATAAACATAGAAATGTATATATATCTTCAAATTAGTGATTTGTATTCCATGGATAAATACCCAGTAGTGAGATTACTGGATCATAGCATAGCTTAAACAGTTGCATTTTGATGCAAGGATAGAGCAAAGGGGAAATCTGATTATTTCATAACATAAATTATCTTAAAATTTAATAAGTACAATAGCTATATCCGACCTGTTAATTAGAAGAAGGCCATTGCTGGGAGATTGAATGCAAAAAGAGGAGCTAGAAGGATCAAGAGGGAAGTAAAGATCTCAACAGCTAGCTCATGTGCTAAGTTATCCAAAGAAGAACTCCATTTCTATGTTCATACCTTATTATATATAATTGGATTCCATCTGGCTGAAGGTGGATAGCACGCGATAACTCTCTTACTGCCTCTTTCGGTTTATGTAACTGTTGAGTGATAAACAGAAACTTTGCTTATAATACTGATTGCTTCCCTTCTGATGTTTCCCTCCCACCATTCAGTATGGAAATTTTGCAAGAAAATCTCCTAATACACATTTTTAAAGAATCATCAAAGCAAATAAGATACAGGAAAGTTTTTTTTTTAAAGTTTATGATGCAAAGTCTTTGGTTCCTTAAAACCACATAAATGTGGTTATATCACAATTTATAGTTTGTTTTCCCTTTTCACTTAGCTTTTTGGTTTTTCTCCTTTAACCAGAACACCTTTTCCACCTTTTCCACGCTAGTTAATAAACTAGCATGCAAAGGATGGTAAAATAAAAACTACAAGTAAATTCTACTTAAAAATAGGGGAGGAAAGCAGCGCCTGGTTGCCTTAGTTGGTTAGTGAGCAACTCTTGATTTCAGTTCAGATTATGATCTCAGGGTCATGAGATCAAGCCCAGCATCAGGCTCCGTGCTCAGTACATGGAGTCGACTTGAGATTCTCTCTCCCCCTCTCCCTCTGCTCCTCCCCTTGCTTGCACATGTGCGCTCTCTTTCTCTCTGAATAAATAAATAAAATCTTTAAAAAAAATTAAGGGAGGAATAACAAGTTTGCACTTAATAAGTAAGTGAATGAATAAAACAAAATACAAGAACAATGGAAATTATATGTTTAAAATCAATATATAATGTAAACATTGATTATTTCCTTAATACAGGTCACAGGAGCATAATCTAGGTTTGTACTAATGTGGGGGGAAAAAACCTACTATCACTGGGAGTATCACAAAAGGAGGACTATAGAGACCCCAGCAAAATGAACCTGGGACATCAACAACTCCTCTTACATCGCTGACATAGTGATACAAAGAGGAGAAGGCACAGAACTAATTTGTGCACAGAAGTAGGCAGCATCTGTTGAAATATACAAACTGTCTGGAGGAAATAGTGGGTAGAGACAAAAGAAGGAATCCAGAAGTAGGGAGTATGAAATGTGTTTAAATAAATTTGAGAATTTCCATAGAACTTCAGTGCTTCTCAAGCTGATCCTGCTCCACTTTGTGTAATTAATAAACCATCTAGTTTCATTATGTCTGCATTGTTCCACCTGTTCCAATATCTATGCATTGAGGAAACCCTGTTTGGGAAAGATGGAGGCTCACTGTCTGATCTTTATAAGCTGTCCTGCGGTAGGACTTCTCCAGGCAGCCTTAGATCAGATTCTCTTTCTAGGCTGAACACACACACAGTAGGCATACGCATTCTTCTATGTACAAACACAGGGTTTGATTTGCAATTGTTTTATTTACATGAGATCATGCTGTGCACACTTAACACTCTTTTCTGAATCTTGCTTTTCTTATTAGACAATACTGGTATCGTTCTAATTACTGTTTTTATTGACTACATAGTATTGGTATGACTACAACACAATTTATTCAACCATTACCACATAGACTTTTTCCTCCTAAGAATAATGAGACTTTGAATATATGTCTTTATACCCTGATATCGTGCTGGTGCTTTGGCTTGTAAGTGTGCCCAGAAGGAATTCCAACTTCTCCAGAAGCCTTCAGCTCCATCAACATGGAGTTAAGCAAAAAGACCACACACCAGAAGTATGTCCATCCCTTCCCCAGCAATAGTGAAGAGCAAACCTTCCCTGAGGCAATACTAAGTCTGCCCTGGTTCTTCTACCTCCATCATCAGGGAGGGAAGGACTTTGTGTGGGACTCCAGTCACACTGGGTCCTGAGATGTGGACAGTGGAGAAGACCTTCTAGCCAACTCTCAGTGGACAAGCAGTATGAGCAAGAAATAAACATTTGCTATTTTATTACAGTGATTTTTTGTGTTTTGGAGATTTTTTGGTGTGTGTGTTTATATGTGTTAGTGTGTGCATGTGTTTAACCATAGCACAAACTAGGCTATCCTGACTGAAACCAGTGCGATTAGAGGACTTCTAGAAGACAAGGGTAGAAAGGTAATAAGGAGCCAATTCCTGTGGCTCTTGCAGGCCTTTGGCTTTTGCAGGATTTGGCTTTTATTCTGAGTGCAAGGGAAACTATTAAAGGGTTTTGGGCAAAGTGAAATAATCTGACTTATGTTTTAATAGGATCATTATAGCTGCTGTGTTGAAAAATCCATCAAGAAGTAGTAAAGAACAGAAGCATGAAGACCAAGAGGTCCCTGCAGTAATCCTGGTGAGGAATGACAGTGTTTTGGACAGGATGTTTCGTGGTGGAGTGGTAGACAGGGATATCTATCTTGAAAGGTAGAAACAGCAGTTAGTAGTGTTTATCACTGGAAGGTCCGATTTGATTGGAATCAGAGAGGACTTTTTACTATTTATTGCATTGTTTGACTTCATAACACTAAAGATAAATTACACTATTTAATTTAAGTAACATAAAATTTAAACAATATTAAAGGTAAGCGTGAATGAGTAGGATCTCATTATATGCATGGATCCCAATTCTACAAACCCACCTGCTCACTATACACACACACACACACACACACACAGAGTCCAAACAACAGACTGCAAAACATTAACAGCAGTTGTCTCTAGAGAGTAAAATTATGGATGATTTTTAACTTATTTACATATGTATATTGCATGAAATAAATATATATTATTTTTGGAATAAGGAAAAAAGTTATTTTTTTAAATGAAAGACAAAAATTCATGCCTCATAAGTAGAGTCTTTATGCATAGGTAGTTATAGTTAACTACTTCTATGTAATATTTGTTGCTTGAAAATGCATTAGTCTCTATAATTACCTGAAAACAAGTACATTAATAGCTAAAATTATATTGAACAGATAGATATCCAGAAAATTTTTAAAAAATTTTAAATCGAGTTTTTCAAAACCTAAATACCTTCTGATAGGTTTCTGCTTGACAAATATAGCTTTGAATATATAAAGGATCAAGTCTAATAGCCTCAGAAAAATGCAAAGTGGCTTCAAAGTAGTTATCCAAGTATAGCAGATGTATGAGGCCAATATTTATGTAAGCCAAAATAAGGGTTCTAAAAAAAAATGAGAAAACAAAACCTTGTTAGACATTTTAATTATTGCAAATGTTTTTCAGTTTTGAATGAACCTAGTGAAATACATACATCAATATATAGCAGGGTTTTTTTTTTAATGTTTTACTAAAGCAAAGTAAATCAATGAACTATTCTCTATTAAAAATTATAAACACCTTTATAAAAATCCTTAGTAGAGAATCAACATTTGTAGAGAGTATGCTAGGAACAGAATTCCTGAAGTCCTCAGGCAATACTTTACTCTTCCTTGACTTAATCTTGACTTATCTTGAATTACAAGTTCAGTTTTTCTCAATTTAAAATTTTCACTTCAGGCTATATTGTATTTGCCCTGAGTAACAGAAACAGTAATATTCCCAAAGCCTGGAGTTAAAAATCCTCTCCACATAGGTATAACCCAGCTTCTTTTCTATATCAACTAAATGTATTTTTTTCTCTCTTAGAATCCAAAAATTTTTAATATATAAATGGTCTTAGAAATTACTTGATCCAATGCCTCTATTTCAAAATGAGGAAAACTACATATCTTATAGCCCAGCTTCATTAGAAGCCTAGACCCTTTGCCTAAAACACTATCAAAGTTTGTACTGCCCATTTTTTGGCCTTTTTTCAACTTAAACTCTTTTCCTTCCCCTTCTGGCTCAAAAATATCCAAAAGAAAACTACCAGGGCCATTATGGAGCCATTTTCTACCTTTCCTGAATCAAACTTAAAGTTTACCTTATATAAGCTAGGTAAACATTCTGCTGGTTGGCAGTTGGCATTCTCTGTTACTTTTTTTGGACACCTTTCATTTTAATGAATGCTTCATTGAAAAGAAAGGAAATTAATTAATTCTGTGTTTTAGAGCTGAGGCTTCTGACTAGTGTGTGCAATTCCCAGTCTTTGTTTCTTCCTGAACCTACGTTCTAGTGGAATCGGTTTTTTTCTTTTTGCTTTGCTACGCAAAATGAAGTCAGAAGTTCTAAATAGAGAGTTTCTTCCGATTGAGTCATATGTTGTGCATAGCAGTATCAAGCAGAATGTTTTCTCATTATTTTAATTTTTTTTAAGATTTTATTTATTTATTTGACAGACAGAGATCACAAGTAGACAGAGAGGCAGGCAGAGAGAGGGGGGGAAGCAGGCTCCCTGCTGAGCACAGAACCGGATGTGGGGCTCAATCCCAGGACCCTGGGATCATGACCTGAGCCGAAGGCAGAGGCTTTAAACCACTGAGCCACCCAGGCACCCCTCTCATTATTTTAAAAGTTGGTGACAGATTTTCATGAAGTTAACTTCAAAAAGCCCTAACCTGGGTATCCCCACACTGCTGTTAATAACTTTGTATTGTTATCTGTGAATCGGACTCCTCTCAAATGCATGCAATCGCTAAAATTTGCAAAAGTATCTGAGGCAAACCAATGTTGGGAACAGGTCTTATTTTAGAAGTCGTCTTATTTTCAGAAGTAGTATTCTGTTTCTAAGATGGCTTTATAAATATCTTGTTTTACAAGGTTATTAATGATGAGGGGAAAGGACTTTTTTCTTTCATACTTTTCTTAATTTTATACAAAAGTGAAATCAATAAGAATAAAAGGTAAACATACCTTTCTAGAGAAATAACAGTTTCAAAGTCACAGATTGCCAGCAACCAAAGTTTTAGATCTGCATAGAGTATGCCCCGATGTAGAAAACAACCAAGATTCTCATAGCCATCGTTTATGAGAGCTTGAAAATAAAAACATATAGCTTATTCAGGTTCTGAACAAAAATATCTGAGTTATATTTTAGTCTTCACCCTTCTTATTGCTTATTCTTACACTTTAACATTTTATAAAACAGGTCTGTGGTGAATATATTTGGTGAGTAAGAAGTAACATTCACATAAAAATGTATGTGTTTATAAGTAAAAATGTGACTATCAAGGTTCGAAAACTCATTAAAACTGGAGGAAATCCTGATGGTAATCCAGGATAGTCCACTCACTTCATAGATGAAGATATTAAGTGCAAAGGAGCTAGGTTCGTTGACCACAGTCATGTTGCAAGTCAATGGCAAAGATGGAACCTCTGAGTCACATTAGTGGATGGCAGATAGAAGAGCACCCTTGCTCTTGATGACCTGTTCATTATCAGGAGGGCATTGCTATTGGCCATTAAAAAAAGGCTCTGGTACAACCCCAGACTGGAGTAAATGGTAGAGATAAGGTTACTACTCAACAACAGAGAAGGGCAACTCAAAGAGGCTACTCCAAGGCCAGCAGAGCTTGGAGTTAAGGCAGGCAACTTGACTATGCATGTCCCAAATAACAGGAGTGTGGGGCGAAAAGAATCTTCTCTCAGTTCTCCAGGTGTGTGTCTCTCATCTGTAACTGGTCTAGAGGACATCTCACATCTCTTCACTTACTAATTTTCCCTTCACTTTTTCAAAAGCAGGTTGGTGAATTATATGGGTTTTCCACAATATTTGATCCATGTCTTCTAAGCTTCTCAAGCCCATTCTGGCCAAGAAGGGAAAGTTTTGCCAAAAATGTGCATAGTGCTTAGTCTGGAACACAATCTCACAGTACTAGATTTTGGGAAGTATATCTAGTGTAAGCAACGATCATACAGATTAAATAAATAATCCCATGAAGGCAGTCTGACTGCTCCATTCACGGTATGACTGGCTGGCAAAAAGCAACTCAGCTGCAATTTCAGGGTTGCTCTATGAAGGGAAAAAAATATTAGAATTACTTCACTTCTCTGGGCCTCCACTTCTTCATCATGGATGAAATTAACACCTACCTCATAGCATTATTCTGCATATTGATTGAAACACCATATACAGCATTTAGAATAGCGTTTGGCAAATAGTCAAATGCCCAATATATGTTAGATGTTATTACTACTTAGAAAACGATCTTAAGGGTCCTTTTTGAATGTGGAAGATAAAACTCTTTAGGCTAGGCTGCAGACAAGGATTAAAGCCAAAATCAAGCTGGTCTGCTCTGAATAATTAAATGACAGGGATTTTGTATTATTGTGATAGTCTAGAAAAGAGGGAGTGAAGATTCCACAACTTGGAAAAGAGAGAAGTGTGAGAAAGAGGCTTAGATGACTGAAGAGAAAGGAGTCTGGCCAGGAGGCAGATGGACAGGGCTGGCAGAGAGAAATAAACTTCAAGAGAAAGGGTGTGCTTGACCTTCAAATTTAAATTGTTTCTGTTAAATTTGTCCTTTGAACCCCAAAATATTCATGAACAGTAACCACAAGAATTGTGTGGATGAACAAAAATGGAGAATCAATCAGGGAGCAGAAATTAGATGCAAAGATTGTAAGAGAATTAAATAAGAACTTAACTTAGTCTTCCTTTCCAAAAATCCTTAGAAGGGAGAACACCAGAGTCCTTTCAGCACATAAAATGGACTTTTGAGTTGTTTTATTTGAATATTCATGGGAAGGGTGGCCTCAGACTCTCTTTATAAGAGTCTAGTTGTCTCTTAATCTCTAGATACTGCCTTGTCTAAAATGATAGGGTTCTAGCACTTTGCACCCAGGGGAACACAGCCATGTTTGGAATGTTGGTCTCTGGCTATAATTATCCAACCAAAATGGGTTAATTTATTCAGCTGGGGATGTTTACTGAGTGTTTACTCTATGCCCAGAATTGTGCTGGGCCTATTGATATACCAAGAATACAATGATACAAGGGAAAGTGGAAATGGTTACCTTTAGCTATTGGCATCCTATCACTAAGGATTCTCAAAGCTCATTTTTATGTAAAGGTTAAAAACTCTGAATTTGACTAATCAATGGGCTGGGCTGGACCTATGGAGTAGGACACAGCGCACCAGGAAAATTCGCTGCAAGCTGACTAGAAATAGGCCTGGATTTCCAGAAATAACCTCAGAATTCAATATATAAAAAGAAATTTCTTTGATATGATATTCTCCCATTGCCAAAGTTACACACCCATGTAAAGTACAAACACATTCACATTCACTAACAGGGCATACTAGGAACACTTCAGCTAAACCATTGTAGCTTGTAAATATATATAAAAATACATATTACATAAATATATATTAATATATAACTATATCTAACTATATAAAAATATACATAGTACATTAATCCTCCCATATTAGTATTACATTTTCTGAAAGTGAACTGATGAACTTCAGATCAAATTCCTATATATGTGTAGTTGAAGGTACAGTACCTGAAACACTATAATCCTGCAGTGCTCTAAAGGGGCTACTCTTTCTAAATAAGCAGGCTCTGTAATACAAAGCTAACCAGTTATTAGGATCTAAGTGAATTGCCACAGAAAAATCTTGAGTTGCTTGTTTATAATATTGCCGTTTAAAATATGCTCTTCCTCTGTATGTCCTAGAAAAAGAAAAAACATCATTTTAATATGTATTGCAAAATACACATTTTTCTCTTTTTGTAAACACAACTAATTTTGTATTTGAATAATAATTTGTGATTATTTCCACTTGCTTCCCAAAAAAGTTTAGTGATGATGCTAATAGCAAAAAAAAGAGAACTTCTTACAAATAATCAATTGTACTTTATTGTATATATAATTACATGCTTAGAAATAATATGCTATATGCTAATTATATGCTTAGTAACTCTATTATATTTTTTGCACTTATCAGAGAGATGTGTCAATAAAATAAATGTGAGATTTATTTTAATTATGTGAGTACCCAAAATGTTTGACTAATTTATACAACATTGTTCTCTAGAAAAACCAAATAATTCATTTTGAAGAAAATGGGTCTCAGTGAGTGGAGCTGTTAGATTTTTCTCTGGCATTGTAGATAACGCCCAAATAAATGGGAGTCTGTTTTACATGGATGAAATTTCATCAGTTGTGTGATTGGATTTTATCTCTATTAATTTCTGACTCCAATTTTGAAATTATCATGAAAATTCCATTTTCAGTCATTTAATAATGTAAAGCAAATCAGCTTTTAGAAATAAAATAGACAATTAAGGAAAAACAGGAATAATGAAGTTATACTATGAAGAAGTTAAATCCAGTATAGGGGGGATAAAGAGATGTTCAAGAAAGTTATAAAATCAATGATAATTCGGAGAAAAGAGTGCAGCCAGTATGTTGGCAGACTGGTAACAAAGGTCTTTCAAAAGCACTAAGCATCCAGAGGGGCACCCGCGTGGCTCAGTCAGTTAAGCATCTGACTTCGGCTCAGGTCCTGATCTCCCATTGAGCCTCAAGAGGCCCCAGCTCAGCAGGGAGTCTGCTTGTCCCTCTTCATCTCCCCCTCCCCCTGTTCATGCTCTCTCTCTCTCTCAAATAAATAAATAAAATCTAAAAAAAAAAACCTAAAAATATATTAAAAATATTAAAAATAAAAAAGGCACTAAACATCCTGAAACCCAGGATATTTTATCCTGCAGTAAAACGTTTTTTTGTCCCATCTTTAAGACATGTCTTGTATATTTTCTAATGACTACAAGAATGTTATATTTATTTTTAATTACTCCTGTTTCCTAAGAATAATCCTAATATTTTTCAGCATATATATAATTCTGAACTTAAAATTTACAGAATAAACCTTCAGTAATATTTTTGTAAGATACCATTAAGTCACATCAATTCTTTTTTTTTTTAAGACTTTATTTATTTATTTAACGACAGAGATCACAAGTAGGCAGAGAGGCAGGCAGAGAGAGAGGAAGAGAAGCAGGCTCCCCCCGAGCAGAGAGAGAGCCCGAAGTAAGGCTCGATCCCAGGACCCTGGGATCATGACCTGAGCCGAAGGCAGAGGCTTTACCACTTAGCCACCCAGGTGCCCCAAGTCACATCAATTCTTCAAACACAATGACTTTTACATCCTTTCCTTATTTTGCTTCCATTGCCTCATACTTCAGATCCTCATCAGCTCACACCTATGCTACAATTTTACTCCATTCCTAGCTCCAGAGTAATAAGATTTATCATCAGGTAATAAAAATGTCTTTTCTCAAAAACTTTCAGCAAACCCCTATTGGCAATGGAAGGAGGCCAAATTCTTCAAAATGGCATATAAGGTCTTCCATAAGATAGCACCACCTTACAATGCCTTGAACTAATCTTGTTCTTCTCCAACTAATTTGATGTTGTTTGGTACAAGAGTTCTAGCACCAAACAGCCAAGTTGTGAGTACAAAGGCAAAGTTCTTGAAGGAAATTAAAAGTGCTCCTCCAGTAAACACAGGAATGATAAGAAAGTGAAACTCCCTATTGCTGATATGGAGAAAGTTTGAGTGGTCTGGATAGGAAGCCAAACCAGCCACAACATTCCCGTAAGCTAAAACTAATCCAGGGCAAGGCCCTCATTCTCTTCAATTCTGTGAAGGCTGAGAAAGGTGGGAAGCTGCAGAAAAAAAAAATTGAAGCTAGCAGAGGTCAGCTCATGAGGTTTAAGGAAAGAAGCCATCTTCATAACATCAAAGTTCAAGGTGAAGCAGCAAGTGCTAGACACAAAAAGAATATCACCACATGATTCTACCTATATAAAATTTTTTTAAATGGCAAAATTAAACTAAGAGTGTTTAAGAACATATACTTATGTGATGAAACTATAAATAACTACAAGAAAGTGATTAAAATGGAATCCAGGACAGTGGTTACCCTCTGGGGGAGGAAAGGCACAAAGAGGTCTCTCAGGTGCTGGAAATGTTTCTGGACCAGGTAACAGTTACGCAGCTATTTACATAGTGACAAGTCATTAAGTTGTATATTTGTATACTTTTCTGGATGCACGTTTCATGCTACTCTAAAAAATTTCAATATTGAACAAATTGTGAGTGAAAAAATGAGAAAGTATGACTTATTTACACATTTTAAATCTCTTCAAAACAAAACTTAGATTGAAAGAAAAGCAACAAAACAAGAACTGTATTATGTACCACAAGTCTGGAAAAACAGTTTATTATTCAAGTTATAATAATGAAATCTAAAGAAAAAACATGGGTCAATATTTTAAAAATTGATAATGTAACTAGCATTTAGAAAATGCAAATGAAACAATGCTAAATTTTATGCCTATTAAATTAAATTACACACTACAGTTAGGATATAGGTAAAGATTTTCATTCACTGGTAACCATGAAAATGGACTTCACTATTTCTAAAGAACTGTCTGATGTATTTCAAGCAATTTCCTTTTCTGGGAACGTATTTCTAAAAAATGATAATTTCAAAAATCACTTCTAAAATAATTCTTACCTGGCTTGAGAATTTTGGGGATCTATAATTAATAGAGCTGTAAAATCTTGTATGGCTGAAATCCAGTTTTCATTTTCATAGTAAAACATCCCACGTTTTAATAACGCATCTGTTCTTTTGGGATCATAAAAAATACACTACATGGTGGATAGAGAGGATGCACAAAAACATATCACATAATGAAAAGCCAAAAAACACAAGTATATAATCTCATAGTAAATTAAATGGACTACAACTACATGTTTTTCAACTTGAGATTACATAAAAGCGAACTACTTTAAGATGCCTAAACTTTCAAATTTCCATTTAAAGACAACATCTTTAGGGGCGCCCAGGTGACACAGTCCATTTAGCATCTGACTCTTGTTGTTGCTCAGGTCATGATCTCAGGGCTGTGAGATCCAGTTCCAAGTGGGGCACTCTCTCTGTCTCTCTCTCTTTCAAATAAATGAATTTTTAAAGACCATGTCTTTAGGAAGAGCATTTATCATCAAATTCTAAAAACGGGAGGTTTTCTGAGGGAGGAAAAAAAAAAAACAGTATATATAAGAAGCCAAGGCTTTTTTGCCTGCTGGAATTCTAACTGATAAAACTTCTTTGGGGTGCCTGGGTGGCTCAGTCAGTTAAGCGTCCGACTTCTGATTTCGGCTCAGGTCATGATCTGAGGGTCTGAGACCAAGCCCTAGACCAGGCTCCACACTCAGTACAGAGTCTGCTTAACACTCTCTCTCTCCCCTCTCCCTCTGCCCCTCCCCCTGCTCTCTTGCTTTCCTTCTCTCTCTCTCAAATAAATAAATAAAATCTTTTTGATAATAGAGCACAGCATTTATCCCAATTAAAGATATTACGTATCAAGGTTGACTCAATCAAATCAAATATATATTAATCTAGTCCCTAAAATGGTGAAAAGAAATAAATTGGTCTTGGTTTATTTATTTCACATTGACATACAAGGCGAGAGCAAGGAGACAAAATCATTGTATACTCTATTATAAACTCATTGTCTATATAGTGATATGGGGGTGGGGGGAAAAGTGAAGCAGAAGGACTACTAAGTATTGTAAAACAGAGGGAAAAAAAAAAACCGAAAAATTTTGAAACTTGTTTGACCTCAAGTGGCCCCATTAGTCAATGCAAGGAGGAAATGAATAGGAGTAGGTATCTAACAATTTCAATATTTTCAAGAGACTTTTGGTCACTTTCTAGACTTTTGGTCACTTCTAAAGTAGAAGTGACCAAAACTTACAATATTCTCTTGAAGCAAAAGAATATCATGCATGTGGTTATCATGGATTAAGAAACAGGGCAGTTGGGAACATGGAAAGCTAAATTATTTCGATAACTTCTAAATTCTCAGTTGTACTACAAACTAGAATTTAAAGTGAAGTAAGGAGATGAGTACAATTCTGTTGCAATCAGGGGAATATTTTGCCTGACTCTAGCCTCAAAGTATAGTTCATCTAAAAGTTTACTTCTTCAAGGGAATTCCCTGATATTCCCCAATATAAATATATAATTAAATATCCATTTACCCCCCCATCATCTGTATTTCCTTCATGGCACTCATCATAAATTATAACTATGCATTTATGTATGTATTTATTTCTTTAATATCTGTCCTTTAAACTATAGGCTCCATGTAGGCAAGAAACATAATTGTTTTATTCACCAACATTTGTCCACTACATTGTACAGCACCTTAGTCAATAAATATTTGAGTGAATGAATGAATGAGCCAATGAGCACAGCTTCCTTAAGAGCAGAGAGATTTGCTGCAGAAGAGAATCAGCCATGTCTCAAGAGTAAGAAGGGGAAAATCATTTTCTCTTTTGTTTGAAGGGAAGAAGCAATTTTCAAAAGTTTCTCTAACCACTGTTTCATGTTTCAAGAGGAGAGAGCTAGAAAAGTCACGCACCCTCCCTCCCAGAGTTGTCTCAATGCTCCCACACCCAACTCTTTGACATAAATTCATTCATTCACTAATAATTTTAAAAAATTATTGACATAGTGTTAATATCAATTCTAGTACTGAGCACTCTGGGTCCCAACATATAAAAAATTAGTTTTGATTATATAACATATATGAAACAATTTCAATGATTTGCTATAATATCAGAATGAGAATATCATGATCTAAAATATATAAATGTCAGCATTATATGTAATAGAGCTTACTCTAGAAAAGTCATCAATGGCCAGTACTTTGTTTCCTATTTCATGCATCTCACCCCTCCTGAAATATATATCGGCATCTGTGGGCTTGCATTTAATTGCCTGGGTATAGTTTAGAATTGCTAAAGTAATGTTGTTTCTTCTCCTGAAAATTTCTGCCTTTGACAAATATGCCTCTAAAGAAAATTAAAAAGATAAAATTTAGTGTTACAGTCCTTTTATTACCTATAAAATTTTTAATCCCTCTCCCTCTAAAAATGTAGTCTCAAAATAATTTTTCTCTATCACTTCCTTAACTATTTCATTTAAGGTTTTTTTTTTCTATTTCAACAGTGCAGAACATGCCCTCAAAAGCTGATAAATGCTCACTATAGTTAAAAGCATTTTCTTTCTCTCTCTTTTTTTTTTACACTTAGTAAAATCAAGATTTAATTGTTTCATTGGTCAAAGGCATTTTCAATTTCAATTTTAAGTACCAAAAATTACCTTTTACCTTTTTGTATATCTAAAGTGTTCTGTACTCTTTCAATGTTTAGAGTAAAACAAAAATTTGGCAAAAATAGGCATAGATCAAAAAATATTTAGAAAGCTCAACTTATATTCTAGGGGTATATTATGCATGCTGGGAATACAAAGATGAATGTGACATTTTCTCATTCCCAAAAAATTCTGTTTCTTAAAAAAAAAAAAAATCTGTTTCCTCATTCCATTCAAGCTGGTTAGAGGATGGTACATAAAGAAAATTGTACAGATTCCATCCAACTAAGAAGTCTTGGAACACTGCAAGGCTTCAGAGATTTGTGGTCAAGAAAGGCTTTATGAAGGGGTGCCTGGGTGGCTCAATGGGTTAAGCCTCTGCCTTCGGCTCAGGTCATGATCTCAGGATCCTGGGATCAAGCCCTCATTGGGCTCTCTGCTCAGCGGAGAGCCTACTTCCCCCTCTCTCTCTGCCTACCTGTCTGCCTACTTGTGATCTCTCTCTCTCTGTCAAATAAATAAATAAAATCTTAAACAAAAATAAAAATAAAAAATGAAAAAAAGAAAGGCTTTATGAATCACTTCTATAACTAAAATTTTTAAGTTTATATCCTTCTTGTGGGATGAACAGTAAGGAACAAATTTATTGTAATATACACAAGAACATTAACATTTCAAATCATGTATTTTGAAAACAGTATAGGATCATATAAGTCCAATATATACAATATCAAGAGTAAATTTAACTTTTAAAAGCTACAATCAATTTTGGAGACTTTTATCTGTTAACTCATATATATTTATAACAACACTAAATGACCAAAACTCAGGTAAAGATATAAATAATACAACTGCCTAGACAACCCACCTCCATTATTTTTATTGTATTTATTTATATAATTCAAATCATCCAAAGCTTCATTAATTTTGTCTTGAAAAAGATAAATGAAATGTCGGTGCCAGTAGGCATTGAGAAACAATGGCTCCAAAAATATAGCCTAGAAAATATATGTACAAATTCAATTAAAGTTGTTTTTTAAAGGAAGACATACTATCAAATAAATTTTGCAAATTTATTTTTCCCAATGGCTTTCTATGTATATAGTATAAAATGATACCTCCCAATCTGACAAAATATAGTGGTTTTAATATCAATTATTGAAAATGCCAATATTTATAATTTCATAATCCCACATGTATATTAAATATTCGTGTTTCAAAATTCTAGTAGAAATTATCATGTAAATTATTACATAGAGGATTATAATGATCAATATAAGTGTAAATTGTTAATATTGTTATTTCGATTAAATAAGACTTACTTCCTGCAGATCTTTCATGGCACTCTGTAACTTTCCTAGTTTCCTATAAATAGCTCCACGCCTACAATATGCAAATGCAGGGTATTTTTTCTTATCATTTATTTCTTTAGTCAGGATCTCCACTTCAGATTCGTAATGTTTAATAACTTCTGGAGAAAGACTAGACTTCAAAGAATCACTCAATTCTAGTTTTGGTGGTTCTTTTATTCTTTCAGATGAGGTTTTCTGGATAGATATTTTAACAACTTTCTTTTTTGTGGTTGTCTTCTGATTTTTATCATGAGAGAACATATCAAGAGCCCACATTCGAGGGTCACAATTTTCTGGAATTCCTCCCTTACTTTGGACAAATTCATCAAAATTTAAACACATAGGTAGACTGGGACAAGGAAGTTTACATTCATATAATGGAACTTTGAGTAAATATTTCTTCTGTCCAGGAAGGATTCCGTGAGATGTTGATCTAGTTATTAAAAGAATGATTTTTAAATTATACAAATATAATTATTTTTATAATCAATAAATCAATTCAGCCACACATGAAATTACTTTTTTCTATTATTAAAATAAAATTATACACTATTTTTATGCAAACCAAGTCCTCCTGTTCTTTCATCAAAATTGTAACACCATATGAAGAATTTATTTATGAAAGCAGAAGATTGTTATCTAAAGATGTGGCCTTCTTACAGTACTGAAATAAGGTGTTGATGCTCCTTTCAGATTTAATTTATACCCCTGTCCCCCCCACCACAGAAATTACAATGAGGAATTGAGAAGGTAAACTGATGTAATACAGGAAATGCCATCCAAGAGGCTGGAGAGCACAGGAACTTGAGGAAATGGGAAGAAGGAAAGATTTGACTAGACAGTAAACTACCAAATTAACATCCCAGTCTTCACCCTTGTTTAGTAGAATATGATACTTTGCTTTCAATAGACATTTCCACCTCCACATTCATCTCTACCCTTCTCTACTTCGCCCTCTGCCCAGGAGACTAATCTGTACAGACTATATCCATAAGATCCTTTGTTCTCTGTCTTCTAATTGGGTATGTTCAAATAGAAATCCCAAAGAGGAAAAGAGGAGAGCGAAGTCAAGGTATTTATTCCTCTGGCTCCCTCCTGAAGGGTCACCTCAAACTGGCTGTAATCTTTGACCAAAGATCACTACTTTTTTTAAGGAAACACTTTCTACACAATCCCTCTTGAAGGTTCTAGTAATCACTCCTACTTTTTGTCCTCTCAGACTTAGGGATAGAAAATGGCTCTGTTGTTTTTGACCCTAGGATACTACAATATCATGGTATCATTTGTACCTGGCTGATAAAATAATTAGCACCAGAGGTAGATTCAGGAAATACACACACAGAAGGATCCTAGGATAAACTTCCTGCCAGGATAAAATAGGACACAAATAATCCATGGTAGGTGATGCTATCAAAGCTCCTCAAATTATCACCAGTGTTAGCAGGGATGGTGTTCAAGTGGAAGGCAAGGAATTAGGAAATCAAGTAACTACCAATTACTCACAAGGACAACAGTAATGATTATAAAAACTGTGGAATCATTTTACTTCAGACCAAAAGAGAAGAGCAGTACCTATTAAATACCCAAATTCCCTAAACCTTGTATACCAAGGTAATGAAACTTCTAAGAAAGGAGTAGGGAACTGAAATACAGGATGTGAATATTTGAGCAAGCATGAATGAGGCTGATAATTTTGAATCTCCAAATTCCACTCATCTTCTCTTGATAGAAGAGATTAGTTGAGGGACGGTCAGATTCCCTCATCTGAGAGACTCAAACCTCTCCCTAAAAATATTTCGATGACTACACTGAGACATTGGTTCATACGCTATATCAAATATACTTAGGCCCACCCCAAAATCACTCAGCTGGGACCTCCTGAACCCTCTCATGAAGCTACAGCTACTACCCATCAGCCTCCTACACACCTCCTCCACATAGGTGGTCTTGGATCCGTAGCTGTTAGCCCTAGCCAATGCAGCCTTGTTAGAACATCCTACCATACTCTGAGTGATCCCCAAACTTTAGCATCAGTCACCTGGAAGACTTGTTAAATACAGATTTCTGATGTAGATTTCTAGCCAGATTTGGTAGACAGAAATTTTTTTCAAGATTTATTTATTTGAAAAAGAGAGAGAGAGCAGGAGAAGGGGCAGAGGGAGAGAATATCCAATCATGCTCCTGCTGAGTACAGAGCCCAGTGTGGGGTTTGATCTCAAGACCCATGAGACCAGGGCCTGAGCCACAACCAAGAGTGCCACGCCTAACCAACTGAACCATCCAGGTGCCCCAGACAAAACTTGAAATTATAGGGATCTGTGGCAATAACTAAATGACTGCAGGTCCTCAGAAAGTAAGGTAGATGGGCACCTAGCTAAGGTGTTTTTTGACTTAAATGGATGAAAAACTGTTAGGTGTTCTGGGAATAAGCCTAATCAGCCATAGTGGGGTTTTACAACCTCTTACGCAGCTCTCAGACCCTAGCCAGCTCATACCTAAAATCTCTCACCTGACAGGGAAGCCAGACCGGGTCCTGTTGAGGAAAGATCTTGCAATGTGGTCTTGATGTTTTTAATGATTTGTTCCCAAAAGTTTCAAAAGTTCTAGGAAAAAGGAAACACCCAAGCCTCCTGGGAATTATTAGATACCCTAAACTTATGCTGATCCAGATACCCATTGTAAATGCCACTGAAGTCCAGAGCCAAATTAGGAAATTATGAAGATCAAGTGATATAAAGGATCTTGGCCTAAAACCATCTAACGGAATCTAGTGAGACATGGACCCATCCTGAGATAATTTCCTTAGTTCCAGAATGTGTAGTAGGAATGAATCAACTTAATAACTGCATAAATTGTACACTGAAGAGGATATTAGTATAAGGATCAAGTGGAAATCTCTGTAACTGCCCCCATTCCATCCTATATCACCATCCACCAAGAGAGTATATCAAAAGCAATACCAGACCATGAGGGAAATTACAGATTAACAGCACAAGAAAAGTACGTCATCTCCTTCTTGTGAGGGAAATAAATTCTGCCTCTGTTGGTGGGGGCGGGGGGAGGGGTGGCAATAACAGCAGCAAGATGGGCCAAGAAAATCAGACCTGAGACTACCGATTCACTTTCAGTAGCTAGTCAAGTTTGGAAGTTTTGATAGTGGAAGTCAGGACCATGGCCAGTTATTCTAGAAAGGGAAGAAGGTAATGAATGCATTCACAGAAATCAGAGAGCCAATAGCAAAAAGGCTGGCCTGGATCTCAGATCAAGTATGTTACTCAGTCCTCGAAGAGAGAACACTGTCAGAGATCTGAGAAGCTAACAGTTTACAGAAGTCCAGGTCAGATAGAAGCAATGAGTACAAGGGAGTCAACGTGGGCCAGGAGCCATCAACAAACACAGCTTCCTGCTGTATCCGTGAGCTGAAACTCTGCCAGTTGCTCACTGGCTGGTCCACCAATATTGGGCTCAGAGACCAAAGCAGAGGGAAATTTCCAGAGAAATGGTGAAGGAACAAAGTTTCTGCGGACACATGGCATCCTTCCATGACCTAGATGAGGGGGCAAGCAATAGGGGTAACCTATAGTAAAGGGACTGACGGAAAACACATGGGTCTGGGTTTTTAATCAGCTCAAATATATTTTGGCATGAGTTACTTTTCACAGTCAAGCTTTGGCTTGATATATGAGTGTATATACACAGTCTGGTTCTAACCATTCAAGGGGGCCAGCAAGAATGAGTATAATTAAACAAGCTTAAAGGTCAGATATAAAATGGTAAGGATAATTCTGTGTTAACCACATTAAGATTAGTGGGAAAAGATCTCAAACTATAGGAATAAGATTATTTTTTAAAGTTTTCTCCATAAACTTGTTTTAAAATAACAATTATTTCATGGCTACAATTTTGCACTAAGTTAGTTTAGATTAAGATTTTTCTAAAAAGAAGTTAGGCAAGCTATACTAATCTATTATCCTAGACAAATACTCCCATAGTTGGTTTTACTGCCTCCACCAAAAGATGCATCCTATTACCTCTGTTTCAAATCCAGTTGTTAAAAGGCAAATAAATCTCCTTAAATGGTGAAACTTTATAATCAAAGTGATAATCAGTATGCAGTAAAATACTATACCAAAATAGTGTTTCACCTGCTTATATACTTTCTAGAGATAGAAGTAGAGATAAAAGTCACTTAGGTCATGGCCAAAATGGTGCAGTGTTGTATCCTCTCTAGGACAGTGAAGATTCATATGCTTTGAAATCAGCAAATGTTTCAAAAATGTATAAGCAATGTCTGGTTCTTGTCAAAAACATTTGTCAACTTAGGAAACACCTATCTGAAGTCTTCTAAAGATGAACTAACAAAAACAGCTCCACATTTTTTTGCAGGGAAAACTCTAGCATAAGTAGCATGCAGGAACTCAGGACTTAAATGGCATATCCTCCCCCGGGGTTAGTCTCTGTTCCACTCTGTCACTCATGCTTACATAGGCTGTTCCCAAGGCTTTTCAGGGACAGTAAGTCACCACACCAAAACATCATGAATTTAACCCTTTTTCAGAACCAGCAAGTCTTTATAATAATGAAGTAAACAAAACACTTATGACTCTCTCATGAACAGGAAAGTCTTTACTTTTCAAAGGGAATAAAATTAATGAATTTTGTCATCTGAGGATATCTAAAAAGAAATAAAGCCCAGAGCCTTTTGCAAACTATTTTGTACAACCCTTCAGTTATAAGAAAGTTGCGCTCTGAACACTTAAATATGAGCATACCTGGAACTTCCATTGCTGTCATCTTAGGTCCATGCACCTTGGTTTAAAGAATTATTTATTCACTTTAAAGAGACAGAGAGCGAGAGATTGCACAAAAACAGGGGGTGAGGGAAAATCTTAGGCAGACTCCCCGCTAAGCGGGGAGCCCAGCACTGGGCTCCATCTCACACCCCTGAGATCATGACCTGAGCAGAAATCAAGAGCTGAATGCTCAACCCACTGAGCCACCCAGTTGTCCCATGTCCTAGCACATTTTTAAACATGCTAGCTACTATCACTTTTAAGTAAGGAGAAAAATTAATTATTTCTATGTGTTGATCCCTGTATAAGGGCTCACGCAGCATAAAAAAGTTGATTTAGATTATTCAATTCATTAAGTTGAAATTTGAAAACAGTTGAATTTCAGCAATCTATTTGAACTTTTGAATGGGTGATATTTGTTTTGAGCAGAGGTGGTTTTTTGGTGTTAAATCACTTCCGAAAAATAACTTAGCAGATTTTATTTCTTTCCATTGAAAGATTTCATTTAACTATCAAATTGACTTAGTTCTACTTCATGTCCTTAAGTCAGCCTCAACTTTAAAATATAGTTTAAACCAGTCATATATTTACACTATTGAATACCCATATACTAAAATGTAGGGAATTCTCCTTTAGCTAAGACTTTAACATATTTTCAATGGTGAATAAAATAACAACTTCAGTTAGTGAAATTACAAGATTAAGGCCAAAACCAGAATACATTTCATAAACTTTAACAAGTATTGATTAAACAAGACCTTTTAAGCACTTTTGGAGGCTTGGATAATTCATCATACACAGTTGTAAGTTTACTGTGCTTCAATCTTTTCTTCAGTCTCGTCTTCTTTTTCTTGGGATAAACAATGTAACTAATGCCAGCTTTTTTAGATGCTTCAATGAGAGAGAGAGACAGATCTCTCAAACTCCTTCTGTCTTGAATGTTATCTAAGATGGTATCAATATTTTCTTTCTCAAGGGGTTCTTCAGTTTCATTTTGCTGAGCCTTCCAATCCTCCAACTGCTTTGCTTTCTGAAATATAATGTCTTTTATATTGCTTTGCATGTCATCCTTAATCTCTATTGGCGTTGTGGCCTCCTCCTCCTTCTTCAATTCAACTGCAGATTTTACTCTCTTATTAGCAAGGAAACAAAGATAGAAAAACTTAAAATTAATTTAGTTGCTAGATGCTTGAAACTAATTCAGTTACAATTATTATTCATGTAGTTTGGTCACTTACTGAAAATTTTAAATTGTATTCTTGATGTTTTTCAAAGTCAGCTTATAAAGTTAACAGTAGGTTGGTTAAAGCAAAGTACAATAATTTGGTTATATGCCATTTTGTAAGCTACATAAAAATAACACTATAAAGTAGATATGCATTAACTGTTTTTATATAAACTGTTATTTTATATATTCTTAATTAAAAGAGAATGCTCTTTACATATTCAAATAAAGTACATACTCTACTTTTACTTTTAACTAAAAAATTGGTAGAATGGGTAAAAAATATTAAAGTACTTTATCCTATAAAACCAATTTGTGGGCCTATTTTCAAAAGCATTTTAACAACATTGAATTTCTATACAACAGTATTCAAGTATCTTCTAAAATAATTTTCAATATTTACAAGCTTAAGAACAAAATTCCAACCTAATATTGCTTTTATCTAATCATCAGGGAATCAATTTAACTTTTAATAATAATATCAATATAATAATATACCAACAATTATAAATAATTTGCAATAACCATGTATTAGTACTTGAAATTCTAAAAACTCATTATTAATAAGAGATTAGTTCCAATCCTTTGATATAGCATTTCCAGCTTATTGAACCACTATCAATAACTTAACTGCATTTAAGTTTGTTAATAAATAATAATTTGCTATACAAATGTTTTTCTTTATTGTGAAGTTAGGCCCAAATTCCAAACATAACAATTTCACACAAGCTAGTTGTATTCTTTAAGATACCCTAAAGTATAATAGAAATATTGACCCTCTATAACTTACCATACTTCCCCCATCTCAAGAAACTTTATGTAAGTCACTATGTAATTAAAATAGAGAATAGGGTTATACATAGACTATAGAATATATGTATGTATAATATAGGTATATATCAAGAAATACAGACACATATGTATGTAAGTATGATATATATAATCAATCTGAGGAAAACATGTGCCTGAAAAAGAAGTAGAACATAAGATACTCATATTTCCCCTTGCTGACTACATATGAATTACACAGAGAGGCCATATGCAGCTCTGTCAAACACTCAGGAAGGAACCACTGACAGAATCTATAATTATAAAGCAGAGCTACCAGAATGAGTTTGGGGTTCTTTCCTACCTTTACTAAAATATTATGTAAAATATTATATAATATTATGTTATATTTCATAATACTATGTAATATTTGGGTTTGGGGTTCTTTCCCACCTTTACTGAAATATTATGTAAATATTACAAAATATTATATATTATTACATAATATTATATAATAAAAATATTACAAAAAACATATGTAAGTTTAAGGTATACAATGTGATGATATGATACATGTATATATTGTGAAATGGTTACTACAATAAGGTTAGTTGACACCTCCATCCCCTCACATAATTACTATTGTTTTTGTGTGGTGATAGCACTTAAGATCTATTCTCTTAACAACTTTCAAGTATATACAGTGTTGTTATAGTCACCATGCTGTACATTAGAACCCCATAATTTATGTGTCCTATAACTGGAAGTTTGTACCCTCTGACCAACATCTCAATCCTCTCCTTTCCACTGTAGCCCCACTGTCCATTCTATGTTTCTATAAGTTCAGCTTTTTTAGATCTCTCATATAAATGAGAACAGAGAGTATTTGTATTTCTCTGTCATGTTGCATAGTGTCCTAAGGTCCAGCCATGTACATACAAAAGGTAAAATTTCCTTCTTTTTTATAGTTATATTCCATTATTTATATATGTGTATTTAACACACACACACACGCACTACAAGAAAAGAGAACTGTAGCCCAATATCCCTGATTAATAAAACTGGAAAATACTCAAGAAAATACTAGCAAATGTAATTCAACAGCACATTAAAAGGATCATACAACATTGATCATATGGGATTTATCCCTCAGATGCAAAGATGATTCAACATACACAAATCAATAAATGTGACATATCATATCAACAGAATGAAAGATAAAGACCATGTA
Organism: Enhydra lutris kenyoni; assembly: GCF_002288905.1. NCBI lineage: Eukaryota > Metazoa > Chordata > Mammalia > Carnivora > Mustelidae > Enhydra > Enhydra lutris. The sequence continues at coordinate 36,109,601 of NW_019154088.1, read as the reverse complement.
TGATTGTTTTAATAGATATAGATAAAGCATTTGACAAAATTCAACATTCTCACATGATAAAATCTCTTAACAGATTTAGTATAGAAGGAATATACCTCAACATAATAAGGTCCATATATGAGAAACCCACAGCTAAAATTAGGATCAGCAGTAAAAGACTGAAAACTTTCCTGCTAAGATCAGGAACAAAAATACTCACTCTCGCTACTTAGTATTGGAAGTCTTAGCCAAAGCAATCTGGAAAACAGGCATCCAAATTAGAAAGAAAGTAGTAAAAACTGTCTCAGACAATTTTATTTGCAAATGACATAATCTTATATAGACAAAACTCCAAAGACTCTACTCTGTTAGAACTAATCAATGAATTCGGTAAACTTGTAGGTTACAAAATCAACATACAAAAGTCAGTTGCATTTCCCTACACTAACAATGAATTATCTGAAAAAGAAATGAAGTAATTCCATTTATAATAGCATCTAAAATAATAAAATTAGTTAGGAATAAATTTATTCAAAGAGGCGAAGGATTTGTATACTGAATATTAGAATACAATGATGAAAGTGAGGAAGACACAAATAAATGAAAGATATTTCATCCTCATTAATCAGAAAGATTAGTCTTTTAAAATGTCCACACTACCAAAGCCATTAATAGATTCAATACAATCCCTAGCAAAATTCCAATGTCACTTTTCACAGAAATAGCAAAAATAATCCTAAAATTCATACGGAACCACAAAAGACACTGAACAGTCAAAGCATTCCTGAGAAAGAACAAAGGTGGAGGTTTCACAATTCCAAAATTTGAACTTTATTATAAAACTATAGTAATCAAAACAGTATGATACTGGCATAAAAACAAACACATAGACTAACAGAACAGAATCAAGAGTCTAGAAATACCCCATGCATATATGGTCAACTAATATTTGACAAAGAAGCCAAAATACTCAATGAGGAAATGACAGTCCCCAGTGAATTATGTTGAGAACACTGGATATTGAAATGCAAAAGAATGAAATTTCCTATTTCACAATACTCACAAAAATTAACTGAAAATAAATTAAAGATTTAAATTTTAATTCTTAAACAATAAAACTATTATAAGAAGACACAGGGAAAAGCTGTTTGATATTGGCCTTGGTAATGCTTTCTTGGCTATAACACCAAAAGTACAAACAGCAAAAGCAAAAATAAACAAGTGGGACTACATCAAGCTAAAAAGCTTCTGCACAGCAAAATAAGCAATCAGCAAAATGAAAAGGCAACCTATAAAATGGGAAAAATATTTGCAAACCATCTGATAAGGGGTTAATATCCAAAATACATAAGGAATTCTTATAACTCAATAGGAAAAAAATTTAAAAATCCAATTAAAAAATGGTCAGGGAAACGGAATAGGGATTTGTTTTCAAAAGACATACAAATGGTCAATGGGTATTCATAAAAAGATGTTCGACATCACTAATCATCAGGGAAATGCAACTCAAAATCACAATGAGGGGGCACCTGGGTGTCTCAATTGGTTAAGTGTCTGCACTCAGGTCAAGTCATGATTCCAGGGTCCTGTGATAGAGCCCTGCATCAGCCTCCCTGCTCAGCAGCTTCTCCCTCTGCTCTCTGCTCTCGCTCTCTCTTGCTATCTCTGTCTCTGTCTCTGTCTCTGTCTCTCTCTCAAGTAAATAAAAAAAAAAAAAAAAAAAAAACCCACACACACACACAGTGAGAAATCACCTCAAACCTGTTAGGATGGCTATTAAAGGGAGGGGTTCCCATCCAAGATGACAACACAGCAAAACCCTGAACTAATTTTCTCCACAGAACACACTTAATTATACCTTTTTACAGAATAATTTCTCCTGAAGAACTGAAGGTCATCTGAACAGCTTCTGAATAATCAAAGACAGAATGACAAAAAAAAGAATAGCAAGAGAGATAGACATGGTAACGGAGGGACCCTCCACCCCTGATTCTGCAAACAGCAGTGGAGAGGGATAATACTAAGGAACTGGAAACAGATTCAACTGTCCTTGGACACAGGAAAAAAAAAAAAAGCCATGGTTTATTTTTTTTTAAGATTTTAATTATTTATTTGATAGAGATCACAAGTAGGCAGAGAGAGACAGAGGGAGCAGGCTCGCACTGAGCAGAGAGCCTGATGTGGGGCTCAATCCCAAGACTCTGAGATCATGACCTGAGCTGAAGGCAGAGGCTTTAACACACTGAGCCATCCAGGCACCCCAAAAGCCATGGTTTAAAAGAGCAACTAGTATATAAGACAACACTGGAACTCTGCCAAATGGAGGAGGAGCTTCGGGAAGTTCTCCAAGTCAGAGGAACAAGAGAACAACACAGTTTCCATCCATCCTCCACCCTTAAAAGCCAATCCAGGAACAGAGTCTGGATACCATAACTGGTGAGTCCCGTCATTACAGTGAGCTTATTATCTCAGTAAGCCCAGAGTCCACAAGTCCACACCAGCTCCTGTAGTGCTAGGGAACAAAAAATAAACCAGGATTTTTGTTTGTTTTAGGTTTTTTTTCCATTAATTTTTATCTTTTTATTATTTTTTATTTGTCTCATTTTGCTTTTATTTTTGTCCTTTTAGGGTTTTTTCCTTCTTTTTTTCTTCTCTCTTTCTTCTTTTTTCTTTTGTTATTTTCTTTTGTTATTTTATTATTATTTTCTTCTTTCTGTAAAAAGCCATGGTTTAAAAGAACAACTGGCATATATAGCCACAGACACAGCCAGTCAGCAAAAGCCACCAACCATACAGAGTCAACACAGGGGATACTGTACACAAGACCATTCCTTCAAGTTTAGAAGTAGCTGTTCCATCTAGTCCATAGAAACAAAGGCAGAAAGTCAAGCAAAATGGGGAGACAGAGGAATATGCTCCAAAAGAAAGAACAATAACAACAAAAAAACCTCAGAAAAATAAATAGATGAAACAGAGATAAGCAATATGTCTGATGAAGAATTTAAAGTAATGATCCTGGGGCACCTGAGTGTCCCAGTTGTTAAGCCTCTGTCTTCAGTTCAGGTCATGATCCCAGCATCCTGGGATAGAGCCCTGCATCAGGCTCCCTGCTCAGCGGGAAGCCTGCTTCTCCCTCTCCCACTCCCCCTGCTTGTGTTCCCTCACTCACTGTGTCTCTCTCTGTCAAATAAATAAATAAATAAAATCTTTTTTTAAGAGAGACATAAGAATATTATGAATAAAAATATGTAAAATATAGCATTTATGCATAAAATGTACAGGAGGGAGTAAAAGGGGAAAAGAAAGATGTTCTTTTTCTTTTTCTGTTTTTTGTTTGTTTGGTTTCTTTGTTGTTGTTGTTGTTGTTTTTCCAGAATGTGCTTGAAATTAAATGGCCATCAATTTTGTATAAACTGCTACTTACTCTGGGTATTATATATGAACCTAATGGTAACCACAAACCCAAAACCTATGACAGATACACAAAAAATAAAGAAGTAGAATAGCTAGTATAAAAAAGACAAGGGATACTGAGTGCTGGCAAAGCTATAGGGAAAAGGGAAAATTGTACACTATTGATGGAAATGTAAATTGGTATAGCCACAGCAGAAAACAGTATGGAGATTCCTCAAAGAATTAAAACTAGAACTACCCTAGATCCAATCCCACTTCTGGGTACACACCCAAAGGAAACAAAGTCAGGATCTTAAAGAGATATCTTCACTCTCTTATTTCTTATAGCTTTAGTCACAATAGTTAAGATATAGAAACAACCTAAGTGCTCATCAATGGATGAATGGATAAATAAAATGTTATATATATATACATATATATATACACATATATATATATATATATATATATATGTACACACACACACACACAATGGAATATTATTCAGCCATTTAAAAAAAGGAAATTCTGCCTTTTGCAATAACATAGATGGACCCTGAGGACAACACGTTAAGTAAAATAAATAAGTTAAATAAGTCAGACTGTGAAAGACAAATACTACATGATCTCACTTATATGTGGCATCTTAAAAACAAAAACAACAACTTGTAGGTACAGAAAATAGATTGGTGCTTGCCAAAGGCAAGGAGTAGGTGATGGATTAAATGAGTAATAATGGTCAAAAGGTACAAAACTCCATTATAAAATAAATAAGTCCTGTGGGTGTGACAATACTTAAAATACTGTATTTTATATTTGAAACTTGCTAAGAGAGTAGTAGGTTCTCATCAAAAGAAAAAAATGTGTAACTGTGTGTGGTGATAGATGTTAACTAAACTTACTTCAGTGATCTTATTGCAATACATACAAATACTGAATCATTATGTTGTACACTTGAAACTAATATAATGCTATATGTCAATTATGGGCCAATAAAAAAATCTTAAGGATAGTGTGATTGTACAGGGATATAAAACAGAGGAATCAAAAGGTCAGTAAGAAAACAGAGTGTCAGAAATGACATAGAAAGCAGGCTAACGTGAAGCAGGTTAAAAGCAAGTTACAAGCAAGTAAAGAAGAATTAAAAAGATTTATAAGATTTCAGGGAGAAAAAAAAGCTGGAAGCTAGTTGTCAATGCCATGGAAGGTAAGAACAAGCTCCTTCAAAAAGCCTGTGGATTATTGGTGCAGAGGAAAGTACATTGCATTTAGTAAGGGGGGGTGTGGGTCAAAGTTCTAGCTCTGCCATTTATCACTTTCTGACCTTTGCTTTTTCACACATAAAGCAAGGATAATATCTGCCTTGCCTTCCTTCTCTCAGAATGTAGTGAAGCTCAAGGCCCGACTGGAATAGTGTCCATAAAAGTGCTTTGAAATTGTGAGCCCAATACAAATGTAGGTCAATATTATAATGACTTGACTTATACCAGGTAAAGTCAAACTATGAACATAAGATACTCCCAAGAGCCTGCCAACAATCTCAAATCAGCACCACCAAACCAGTTTTACAGGAGCAACCAAATACACACTTGAACCCAAACTTTTCATCAATTCTGAATGAATCAACTGACTACATTATTTCAGGAAAGCAAACAAACAAACCAAAAAAAAAAAAATCAATAGTGATTATTACTGGAAATATAAACATTTCTCTTGAATAATAAAAACTAAGAATTATCATACCTTTAACTGTGGCAATGGTGTACTGAAACATTTTTGGATATTTTCAAATGATGCAGATTTTCTTAGGAAAAAAAACTGAAATAATCAAATGATAAAAATTCATTGACTATAGATACTATTTGGTAAAGTAAAATATCATATGACAATTGACTAATGATAACTGCTTAGTTAAAATATACATTCTAATTGATTTTGAAGTCACTGACTTCACAGAGAGGAGCAGAACTGAAATTCCATCAATTAATTAGAAAACTGTATAATAATAGAAATTGTCTTATTTTTTAAAATTCAACTTGATGCAACAAAACTTACCAAAGTGTTCTGGTTGGTGCAAGTAGCACAGGTATGTATAAATCTGCCATAAATATCCTAACCCATGAATCTCCTTGGTACTGAGGCTGCACTAGTGGGACATGAAGCAGCTACTGTCCTCTGAACAGTCAGCTCTAATTATGAGCAACCTCAACATTTTACTCTACCAGACCATACAAATAACCATCACTTGTCATGAGAGCTATTATACTGAAAGAGCTGGGAAATACTACTTTACTAGATAGTGTAGAAAGTTCAGGGGAAAAAATTGACATGTTCCATGTCCTCAACCAATATAATGGTGGAAACAGAAAGAATAGAAATAACTGTAATCCAAAGCAGCTGTGACACTGACTAAAGATGGCATGAATGGATCTGGTGTGAAGAGAACATAGGGGAGGGAGAAATCAATTCTCAGTGGGATAGGACCTCAACAGACTGGCAGGAAGAGGTAGCACAAGGCTTGCCTGTGAATGGTAGCAACATTTCCGTAGACTGAGATAGAGCTGAGAATATTCCAGGCCAAGCAAACAGCCTAAACAAGCCCAGAGAAATATTAAAAGGCAGGGGATTTTAGTCCCCAAAGACTTGGGTGCAGGCAGAGTAGAGCGTATGTGGAGGTGCCACAAAAGCAGAATATAATGGGAGGTAAGATAGAAAGTATAGATGAGGCCAGGTTATGAGGCTCAATGAAGCTCTTGACTTTATTTGGTAGGTGGAGTTACTCAGTTTGAGACATGAGTGACATAGGATTGGAAGGATTGGAAGAAGCAGCTACTAGAAATGAGAATATGTGACAGGTAGGTGTGAGTAGTGTTACTACAATAGTCCAGAAAGTATAAATGGCATTCCAAACTAGAAAGGGACATTCATTGGTTCAGTAATTTTTTTATACGATAAAGCAATAACCATTATACGATGGTTACTGCTTTAGGTGATATGGATAAAACAGTGATGAAGAATGCTATGATGCCAGGCTGGTGAGGAATAAAAAAGGTGAAACACACATAAGGACAAATACTTAGTAAGTAAAAAAGTGATCTATGTTAATTAGAAACATTATCCCCTCCAGAAAAAAGTATCACCTAACTGTATGGAGGATAAAGGAGGGGCATAGACAACTTTTTAACCTAGTTAACTGACTAGAATAGGATATGATTTGTCCCATGGCACCAAGACTGTGCCATTCAGCATCCCAAGATATCACCAAGGGGAGCAGAGGTCTGAAGGCACTAATGAAAGAAAAATAAAACTGGTTCTTATTTGTCTCCCATAAAGTTCAAGACACTTATTAAACCAGTTATGTATACTTTATACTTTTCTTCTTCTCTCAGTTTCTCTCAATCACTATCTCTTTTCTCTCCAATTATGTTTATTACTTAATTAGCTTACTTGATTACACTACAAAGATAACAAAGTCATGAGCATGAGTCTAATCACCACCTAGAAAATTCAGTTTTACTTTTTCATGGCCAAAACCAATCATTTGGGTCTAAACATTCACAGACATGTTTCTTGAATCATATAAGACCTAGGCAAAGTTCAAGACCAGAAATTTTCAAATTTTTAAGAAAATCAGATATTCTGCTATTACTTAGTAAATAACTTCTTCTAAGCATCACAAAGACAAGAAACATACTTGAAAAAGAGGATATATGTCCTCAGCAAAGATACCAGTAGTGAGTGTTCTGAGGCATTTCCCTAAGGAAGCACCAAGAAATAAATTTCCAGAAGTACTAGAAATAATATATCTGAGCTATTGGCAGATAAAGCAATCAACCCACAATTTAGAATAAAAATTGTACATACCCTAGTACTTCTGCTATGCTGATTTAAAATAATGACACTTTCCTTGCTTTCAGCTGAAAATCTCTCAGTTAAAATTCTGCTTGTTTGAATACTCTGTAATAAAAAGATAACAGTTTTAAATTATACTTTAAAAAGCTTATGATCATTGTTACTTCATAGTACCTTTATTACCAAAAGAGAAAAGTATGGAAAAAGTAGAATTATAGACAACACTTACCAGTGATACATCAAAAGTTCAGCTATAATAGGCTTAGTATTTAGCCCAAACCCACAATTTGGCTTTCATGTTGGCCATTAGCCAAACAGATATTCTACCTTACTTCTGGTATCACTAATCTTAGAAGCAATCAATTATACCATGATCTCATAGCTTAGCATTGAATCTATTTAGTATATCAATATCAGAATTATGAATACGACTTATTTGGATTCATTGTCAATATAGGACTATTTACTGCCAAATATAGGTAATCATTCTAAATTTTTATTGGAATGAAAATCTCACTAAATGTTTATAATTCAAACTCTTTCCACCAATTAAGTTATATATGTATATTTATTGTTGTAAGGGTGAACTGCTGCAATCATTACAATTATTATTAAATGTATTATCCTTCTATCTTATAATCAGTGATTTGGATATATAGAAACAACTAAAAGATCTAAGTTTGACATCCTGGTGTATTTATGATGAATTAAGTCATGCTGCTACTTTGCTTAAATGTTTAGGTCTCAAACAAATAACATTTCAAATGGAAAAAGTATTTACTCGGTAGGAAATTAGCTTTTAAAAAATACCATGAAATTATCATTGAGAATGGAACAGATATAGAAAAGGCTGTGGGTAATTTAGGAATCACCAGCATTGATTTTTATTCATGTTCTATTATACTTTTATAATGTAGCTATAGTGCAATGTAAGGTAAGAGAATAATGGTGACCAAGTATCCTTCTACTTTGTTTTATTAAACCAAGGATACTTGGTCACCGTTATTCTTCAAAGATAAACTACGTGACTCACAAGAGATTTTGGAACTATTTTGTCATATGTTTATACAAAATATTCAAATATGACAGAATATTGACAGAATTATTATACATTTAAGGAAATGCTTTTAACAATAAGAAGGACAAAAGCCTTAATACTGTATTTTGCAGATATCAAAACAGCAAAACTTACTAATCATCAGTGGTCACTTTTTTTTCTTTTAGTTTGTTTCTTTTTTTTTTTTTTTTTTTTTTTAAGAGAGAGAGAGAGATGAAGAGGGGCAGAGGGAGAGGGAGAGAGAATCTCAAGCAGACTTTGTGCCCAGGGCAGAGCCCATCATGAGTCTCAATCTCACAACCCTGAGATCATGACCTGAGCTGAAATCAAGAATCAAATGGTTAGGGGCGCCTGGGTGGCTCAGTGGGTTAAGTCTCTGCCTTCAGCTCAGGTCATGGTCTTAAGGTCCTGGGATCGAGGCCCACATCAGGCTCTCTGCTCAGCAAGGAATCTGCTTCCCCTTCTCTCTCTGCCTGCCTCTCTGCCTACTTGTGATCCCTCTCTCTGTCAAATACATAAATAAAATCTTTAAAAGAATTATTTAAAGAATCAAATGCTTAACTGACTAAGCCACCTAGGTGCCCCAATGGTTGCTTTTTTAAAAGAGAACATGGTTCATATGGAACCATATCTTGGAACCTACCAAGATATTGGCCAAACTAATGTGTCTTGAGAGAGAAACTATTGCTTATATGATATCTGATGTAAAAATCCTCCTGCTCTACTCCAGAGCTATTGCAAAAACTGGTATTCACCCAATAAAAGTTGGGATGCAGGTAGAAATGGAACCAGTTTTGCTATTTTAAAAGCCAATTATGACTCTGCTTCTAATTATAGCAGACTAAGTAATTCTACTGAAGAAAACTAAGAAATCTACTTATACTACAAAAAATACAATCTTCAAAGCATCAAAAAGTTAACATGATGATGAAGAGATACTAAGCCAAAATCTAAGAAAATTCAAGAACCTGGAAAAGTAAGCCCAGTATTCAAGATGCTTTTGTTCTCATATTTACCAAAGCAACTGCAAGTCTGAGCTGCAGACTGACTTCTTGGGGCAAAGGTGAGAGAAATTGAAGCCCAGAACCTACCTACGGTATGGAGAATGATTTACTTATATATATTTACATATATGTAATATATTGTATAATATTGTACACATAAAAAATATGCAAGTATCCAAGGCTACAGGGATGCTACACCCCCAGATTAAGAGTGAATAGAAGTAGGCTTGCCTTGCTAGCTTAGTCAGTAGAGCATGTGACTCGTGAGCTCAAGAGATCAAGTCCTGAGCTCAAGCCCCATGTTGGATATGGAGCCTACTTTAAAAAAAAAAAAATGTTCAGGGACACCTGGGTGGCTCAGTGGGTTAAAGCCTCTGACTTCAGCTCAGGTCATGGTCTCAGGGTCCTGAGATCGAGCCCCGCATCTGGCTCTCTGCTCAGCGGGGAGCCTGCTTCCCCCTCTCTCTCTGACTGCTTCTCAGCCTACTTGTGATCTCTGTCTCTGTCAAATAAATAAATAAAATCTTTTAAAAAATAAATAAATAAATAAAAATTTAAAAACTGTTTTTAAATCTCTAAAAAAAAAAACAGTGAGTGGAAGTAGACCAACTTTTGTGTAGACTTTCAGCCTGTGTTCCATCACAAGGGTGGCCAAAGAAACTCAAGCTTCAATCTTTGACTAAGACTGTTTCTGAATGCTAAAAATCCCAGGTTCTAAAAAAATTTCTCTGAAGAAAGAAATTGTCATTCTGGGTCTCAAATGTCTCTTAAAAGTAATGTTTTAAATATAATAATAAATATTTAAAGACAGACAGGTACATAAAGAAATAAAATGCCAGAACAAAACAGATTTGGAGAAAAAATAAGTATTCTAAAAAGAAAAACACAGAAGTAAATTAAAAAATACAGTAAACAAGTTTAACAGTAGCTTAGACACAACTGAAGAAAGAATTAATTGACTTGAACTATAAGATAGATCAGAAGAGAAATTATCCAGAATCCAGCATCAAGAGTAAAAAGGTAGCTAATACTTATCAAGTCCCAAAAAATGAGAGAGAGAATGAGCAGAGGCAACATTTGAAGAGATAATGATTAAAAATTCTCATAGTTGATGAAAGACATCCAATCACATATTCAAAAATCCCAATGATTCCAAAGCATAAATTTAAAAAAAAAAAAAAATTCAGCTAGCTACATCATAGTGAAAATAGGGAAGAAATAAGAAAAACTTAAAAGTAGCCAGTTTGGGAGGAAGAAAGGAATTTACTATCCTCAAAAAAAAATTCATATTTAAGACTTACTTCCCAGGGGCACCTGGGTGGCTCAGTGGGTTAAATGAGGTCATATCATCAGGTCATGATCCCAGGGTCCTGGGATTGAGCCCCGCATAGAGCTCTCTGCTCAGTGGGGAGCCTGCTTCCACCACCCCCCCTCTGCCTGCCTCTCTGCCTACTTGTGATCTTCTGTCAAATAAATTAATAAAATCTTTTTTAAAAAATTAAAAAAAAAAAAAGACTTACTTCCCAACAGCAACAGTGGGTGGTGGAAATATTAGAATATCATTAGTGTGCTAAAATAAACTATCTGCAATATACATCATACCCAAGTATAATCTCTCTCAAGAATAAGCTAATATAAAGACATTTGAGACAGAAAAACCAATATTTTCACTAATTGCAGACTTCCCATTCCCCTTAAAACAAATTCTAAAGTATATGTTTCAGGCAAAAAATAAAATGATTTCAGACAATGTTCTGAAATGCTAGGGGAAAATAAAGAAAAGAAAAAAAGAAAGGGATAAGCATATGGGTAAAAATACAAGAAATATTGTATAAAATGATAACAACAATGTATTGAGGGTTTTAAAAGATAAAGATCTAAAAATATAATGAAGTAAAAACATATCAAGTCAAGAAGGGGTAAATGGAATTGAAAGGTTTTAAAGTCATTGTATTTTCCTGGAAGAGTGCAAAGGTACTGATTAACATAAGATTATAAGTTAAAGATGTCTATTCAGGGAAACCACCATAAGAATAAGAAATAGTATATATACTTCCAAAATAGGGATAATAAAACACAATTTATCAAAATAGTTGAAAAAGTAAAAATAAAACCAGAATATATTATATTTAGATCACTGATTTTTTTTAAAAGGAGCAACAACAAAAGATGAATTAAGAAAAGGAAGAAAAGAAAAAAATAAAACAAACAAAGGCAGTGTCAATAAAAAAACATGAATAATATGTCAAGATAAAATAAAAAACACCAATAATCACAATATATATAAACATGGTAAATTTACCTTTAGAACAGGGCACACAAACCTTTGTATCTACATACCATTTCCCATTCAAAGGAAATTTTGAACAAAGGATTCTTTGAACAAAGGTCTGATTCCAGTTGGGATGCATGAAAAGTGTCCTGGGCCATCTTTTTATGCCAGAAAGTCCTTTTGGATCTTTTTTCCTCTAGACATTAGGTATGAATAAACACCAGCACTGACTTACTTTTGGACCATCTTTCTAATGGGTTACTCCATCACCACCAGTCCCAATAATAAACCAATTTTAGTCCTACTACAATTCTTATTTCTGTTCAGAAACTTCTGCCTACTCTCAATTCCCTGTACTCACATTTTCTAAATACAAACAGGAAAAATACATGCTTCTACTTTATAAACATAGGGTTTGGAAAATATTGCACTCTTTACAGTATAATGAATAACATTGCATATTACTTGTATTGCCCCCCAGCTGGGCCATTTCCATTAGAAGAAGATACTACCAGTGGAGGCTACAGAGAGAGGGAGTGGTAGGAAACCTTCAGACCATGATATAGTCTGACACCTGTGAAAGAGGAAGATAGAGGAAGGAGTGAGAAGGAAGAACTTCAGATCACAAAGCAATTCTGAGATTCAGCCAGGCAGATGGAAAGTTCTTGAGCCAAAGCCACCTGTTGAAACGATCCCACATCAAGGAGGTATGGGTCACCTCTCTAGCAAACCCCTTGTGCTCACTCACTGGCTAAGAGAAGCCCAGAGGGAAAATGACCTTAGAGTGAATGCCTTGATAGATCTACAGGACAGGAGCTAGAGGCTGGCAGTCAAGTATGCTTATGTCAACAGATTCTTGAAGGAGATGGGAGCATCACATTTGCATGGATGCCATACCTACTTCTGCAAATTAATATTCACCAATCTTACACTAAGGCAGTCTTTTACATACTTTATGTTATGAACCTTTTCATTTTAGCCCACTACATATTTTTCCCCAAAAAACATTATCTTCTTAAATAAATAAAAGGTTTAAGCTATACTTAAGTAAAGGAAATGCAAATATACACAACAATCGTTCAAGACTTAAATTACACATGTACTTTGACCAAGAATTCTAAATAGAAAAATATACATATGTATACAAAGATATATGTGCAAGTATGGTTTGTGGGAAGGTTGTCTTTGTTTTGTTTTTTGTTTGTTTTCTATGATGCAGCCTCAGCTGAGATCCTAACTAAAACCAGGTGAGAGATATTGAGCCAGAACCTCCCAGTTATTCCAGAAACTGTGGATTCCAGATCCTCAGAAACTGTTGTGAGGTAATAATAGTTTGTTGTTTTACACTGCTAAATTTGGGGATAATTTGATTTGCAGCAATGAATAATTAATATACCCTTTAAAACTGGGTTAGTGGCTTTTAGCACCAGGAAGAGGTAAGGAAAAAGAGTAACAGAACAAATGGGAAAAAGGGGACTTTTTTTGAATGGGGACATAATTAGTACCTCTCTGGGTTCATAGGAAAGTCAAATGAGATAATACATGTGAAGTGGCTGGCACAGTGTCTGGCTCATAGTAAACACTCAATAAATGAGAATCAAAGTATGTTTTAAACAAAAAACTCAAGATGCAGAATAATATATATTATATTATTCCACACATGTAAAAACATTAATTTCCCCACACTTGCATTACATAAATGAAAAAAAATGTCTGAAAGGATACACACACTGCACTTAATATTAGTAAACTTCAGAGAGAAGAGAACTGGGAAGGGACAGCATTCAAGGTAGGGAGTGCTCTCTATGTCATGTGCAGCTGTATCATTTGAATTTTTTCTACACTTAAGTATTCATATATTACTTGTGCAAGTTCTTAAGTAATTTTAATTGGCCTTGTTACTTAGAACAGCAAAAGCAATAATATTGCTAAAGAAAATAATGGTGGTTTAACAAGAGGGAGAATAAATAAATAAAATTTTTAAAAGACAGAAACCACAAATTAATAATAATAATAATAATAAGTAGTAGTAGTCGTAGTAGCAGTAATATTAATAGTAGTAGTAGTAGACCAAATTAACCATATACCACTTACACAGCTCCTCTGAAACCAAACAAAAACAAAGAAAAACAACAAAGGTTTATAATGAAAATATCCCTGAATACAAACAGAAAAGAACACAAGGCTAGCCATATTACAATAGAATTCCAGCATTAAAAAAGCCAAAGTTGGTCATTTAAAATTGATGAGACAGAATTCATAAAAAAGGTAAAACATTGCTAAATTCATAATAAGGATAAAACAGCTTCTAATCACTTAAAAGAACTACTGGTAAAACGTGAAGAAATAGGTAAGACTCAACTGCTGAAAATCCCCAACAGTGTTTTTTATTTTTATTTTTTTTAATTTATTTATTTTTTAGTAACCTCTACATCCAACAGAGCTTAAATGCACAACTCCAAGAGCAAGAGTTGCACCCTCTTCCAACTGAGCCAGCCAGGTGTCCCTACACACACAGTGTTTTATAGATCAAACAAAAGATGAAGAGAGCAAGATGGCGGAGGAGTAGCAGACTGAAATGACATCAGATCCCAGGAGTTCAGCTAGATAGTTACCAAACCATTCCAAACACCTACAAACTCATCAGGAGATAGAAGAGAAGAAGAGCAGCAATTCTAGGAATAAAAAATCGACCACTTCCTGAAAGGCAGGACATGCAGAGAAGTGAATCTGAAGCCATGGGAAGATAAACTGGGCAGCAGCTCCCGGCAAGCAGCAGAGCAATGGAGCACAAAATCAGAACTTTTAGAAATTTGCTCCAGTGAGGGACATTACTCCAGAGGCTAAGCGGGGGTGGAGCCTTCACAGGGATATTGTGGTCTCATGTACCACAGGGTCACAGAAAGATTGGGGGAGTCTGAGTGTGGCAGAGCTGTCAGGTATTGGAGCAGGGAAGCTGACTGAAGAGACAGAGCCAAGGCATGAGCTTTCAGATTGGGGTTACCTTAAACTGTGACCCAAGGCACAGTCGGGTCCCTGCTCTTTGGCGGAGGGTGAAACAGGTGATGGGGATTAAAGAGTATATTTATTATGATGAGAACTGAGTAATGTATAGAATTGTTAAATCACTATATTGTACACTTGAAACCAATATAACATTGTATGTTAACTATACTGGAATTAAAATAAGAAATAAAACAAATAAAAAACACTGAACCACCCAAAAATTGGAAAAGAAAAAATGCTTTTTTCAATGAGTTAAGCATAAATTATTCCAATATTCTTCTGTACATATGTTTGCAAACATTTACATCATAATGAAGGAAGATATACTTGAAAGCATATTATACTCAGTGTAGTTTCAATAAGCTAAGCACAGGATTCTTTTTTTTTAAGTTTTTATTTAAATTCTAGTTAGTTAACATACAGTGTAATATTATAGAAAAGAAAAAATTCTAATTGTCAACCAATTACCTTCACAAATAGTTCAAATGTTCCACTGAGTTGTTCCAAATTTTCTAGATTATTTCTATGCTATATTAATTTCAGAGTATTTTTTAAAAATGAAATGCTACCCAATTAACTTTTTGAAGCAAGAATAAGCCTAATAAAAGGGTCCAGTAAAGAAAAAAAATGATATTACATACATATTTCACCATGAATATATATTAAAAATAAAATGTTGCCTAAAAGAATTCAACATAATATTTAAGCATAATACACCATGACCAAGTAATCTAAAAAATGTAAAGATGTTTCAATATTAACATGCAGAATAGGTCAAATATGAATATGATTCCATCCATGCCTTGGTTGCAAGGAAGGTAAGAGGTAAATTGATTATTCCATTTCAAGCAACAGCATATATGGACAGAATTTTTTTTTAATAATTTTATTTTTTTTCAGCATAACAATATTCCTTGTTTTTGCACCACACCCAGTGCTCCATGCAATCCGTGCCCTCTCCAATACCCACCACCTGGTTCCCCGAACCTCCCACCCCCCGCTGCTTCAAACCCCTCAGATTGTTTTTCAGAGCCGTAGTCTCTCATGGTTCACCTCCCCTTCCATTTTCCCCCAACTCCCTTCTCCTCTCTAACTCCCCTTGTCCTCCATGCTATTTGTTATGCTCCACAAATAAGTGAAACCATATGATAATT
>NW_019154088.1:36000868-36093784 GCF_002288905.1 Enhydra lutris kenyoni | reverse complement strand
ATTGCCCCCAACTCCCTTCTCCTCTCTAACTCCCCTTGTCCTCCATGCTATTTGTTATGCTCCACAAATAAGTGAAACCATATGATAATTGACTCTCTCTGCTTGACTTATTTCACTCAGCATAATCTCTTCCAGTCCCATCCATGTTGCTACAAAAGTTGGGTATTCATCCTTTCTGATGGAGGCATAATACTCCATAGTGTATATGGACCACATCTTCCTTATCCATTCTGGACAGAAATTTTTAATTTAATTTTACCTTGGACTCTATTACACTATTACCTGTCTCATTTTCTCCCTATGACTTCCTCAACTACTTGTTTTATTGTTTTCTAATATGAGTTTTAGTAAGCTGCCTTAAATCACATGCATATAAAATAACCCTAAGTACCATTAAAAGATTATGCACAATAATGTTCATCACAGAACTGTTTTAAGAGGAAAAAAAATAAAAAGGAAAAAGAAAGAGGGGAGAGAAAAGAAAGAGGAGGAAGAAAAAATTTTAACCATAAAAGAAAATGGCCCAAAAAGCAGGCTGTAATCGTCTTGCAGAAATTCTTCACCAATAATAGGTGAACTTGGTTTTCGTCTCTTAATTTTTCTAAGTTTTAAAATAATCACTATAACATAAAATGAGAGAAAACACTGCTTAAGGAAGGAAGAAAAAATAGTGATAATCATATTGGGTGATGTTAAGCTTTTTTTTTTTTTTTAAGATTTTATTTATTTATCTGACAGAGAGAGATCACAAGCAGGCAGAGAGGCAGACAGAGAGAGAGGAGGAAGCAGGCTCCCTACTGAGCAGAGAGCCTGATGCGGGGCTCGATCCCAGGATCCTGAGATCATGACCTGAGCTTTGGCAGAGGCTTAACCCACTGAGCCACCCAGGCGCCGCTAAGCTTTTTTTTAACATTAAATTAACTAAAAGTTCACTTTAAAAACCAATGCCATGGAGATCTTATATGTCTTGGAACTTCAGTCAAATAAAATATTTTTTCAAAAAAAAACAGAACAATCTTCTTGACTGGCTAAAGTAATATGGATAAGTATAATGCTATAGTACCATCTTGTCATTCTTAATTATGCCAATAGTTGTCTGACAATTTCCATAAAACTATCCAGTAAAATTTAATGTCATGATCAATTACACCATTTAATTATTAAACAACAACAGAGAAAAGTCATTCTGCAGGTTACCTCATATTCTGGATATAGAGTTTCCTTCATAACAGATACTGGGGCAGAGAATTTGGGTGAAGTTAGACTCCAAAACAACTTCGTACATCCTGGATAAGCAGACACCTTTGAAAATAAAATAAGTCTATTAGAAACTAACAAATAATCTGTAGTTTAAGAACCCAA
This sequence comes from Enhydra lutris kenyoni, assembly GCF_002288905.1. Lineage (NCBI taxonomy): Eukaryota > Metazoa > Chordata > Mammalia > Carnivora > Mustelidae > Enhydra > Enhydra lutris. The sequence goes on along the minus strand of NW_019154088.1, from coordinate 36,092,422 downwards.
ACTCCTATCAAAAGTATTTCTAGTGGCCCAGATAGTGAGTTGATTGGTTCCATAGCCTCTGAAATTCTGGAAAAGACAACTTTTCATACCCATCAGATTAGCAGAAATGTCAAGTTGGCAATTCCAATTTATGCTGAGAATGTGGGGAAACTACTAGAACCACACTGGAGGCAAGCTGGCCATTCCTAGGAAAACAGAAAATGTGCATGCCATATGAACCAGTAACTTCACTTCCAGTTACATATTCTAAGAAAATTCTTATACATTTGCATGAAGAGACATGTACAAAAATATTAATATAGGGGTGCCTGGGTGGCTCAGTGGGTTAAGCCGCTGCCTTCAGCTCAGGTCATGATCTCAGGGTCCTGGGATTGAGCCCCACATTGGGCTCTCTGCTCAGCGGGGAGCCTGCTTCCCCCTCTCTTTCTGCCTGCCTCTCTGCCTACTTGTTATCTCTGTCAAATGAATAAATAAAATCTTTTAAAAAAAACTAATATAGCTATGAAATAGCAAAAAAACAAAGCCCAATCTAAATGTCCATTAATAGAAAAACATGAATGATGATGAATAAAATATGACATAGTCATATAACTAATACTATAGGGCTATTCAAACCCCAAAATTACAAACCATAGATGGATCTTAGAAGCCTAGTATTGACAGTATAATAAGGAAGTTTTAGAAAGATGGAAACAAAATAGTGTCCCTTATATAAATATCTCTAGAACACACAGAACTATAGTATTTATTGTTTAGTGCCACAAATATATCTATTAAAGTATAAAATCATGGATGAGGAAGACCGGAATTATAACAGTAACTGCCCTTAAGTAAGGAGGAAGAGAAAAAGAATTAGAAAAAAGTACAAAAGGACTTATTTTTCAAGTTTACTTTAAAAATCTAAAACAAGTATGACAAAAAGTTAGCATCAATTTTTTTTAAAGATTTTATTTATTTATTTGACAGACAGAGATCACAAGTAGGCAGAGAGGCAGACAGAGAGAGGAGGAAGCAGGCTCCCCACTGAGCAGAGAGCCTGATGCTCGATCCCAGGACTGGGATCGTGACCTGAGCCAAAGGCAGAGGCTTTAACCCACTGAGCCACCCAGGCGCCCTAGTTAGCATCAATTCTTGATGAAGTGTCCCCAAGTGTACATTAGTTTGGTTTCTATAATTGTTTGTTTATTCAAACTTTTTCAAAATAAAACTTAATCAGGCATAGGTGAATTTTTAGGGAGGTGAAATTATTCTATATGATACTGGAATTGTGGCTATATAACATGCATTTATCAAAACTTACTGAACTTTAGAGCTCAAAGAGAGAAGCTTTATGTATGTAAATTTTTTTAAATCATTTAGGAAATCAAGAGGAATCCCAGGATAGAATGCAGAATGTAACAACACAATCTAACTGTATTAGAAATGTATGAAACAACCTCACTGAAGGGGTTGGGGAGAGAGTTGTTGACCTTAGTAGCTTTGGAAATGAATACAGTTTACAAGAGTAAAGGCAAAAGAAATTGTACATAACATTGAATTTAGTTGTGAAATTGTATCTCGCAGAAATATGGGTTAATAATTCTGATACTTCTCTACTGGAATTGAACAGTTAAGTAAATAGATGGAAGACGGTAGAAGCCAGGGTTATTGCTATTGGATTGGGAGTTTAAAGAAAAGCAAGGGAGGAGGTTGGAATGATCATGTGGTAATGGATTAGAGTTGAAGACATCAGTATAAACTCTTACTTAGCTTAATTTAGACACAGATGGTTACATATAGAAATATTTACAGGAGTTGGTATACCAAACATATTTCCTTGCTGTGTCAGCTGAGGAGGCCTGGTACCAACAAGCACACCTAATGCCTAGATCTTAGTTTCTAATCACATTCTCCAATAAAGTCAACTAGGGTTTCTTATATAAATGGCTGAGTCTATGGTCTAGGGCAGGAAATACGTAAGATGAGCCTGTTTTTTTGTTTATTTTTGTTTTGGGTTTTTTTAATTGTGTTATGTTAGTCGCCATTCAGTACATCATTAGTTTTTGATGTAGTGTTCCATAATTCATTGTTTGCAGATAATACCTACTGCTCCATGCAATCTGTGCCTTCTTTAATACCCATCACCAGACTCACCTATCCCCCAACCCCTCCCTTCTAAAATCCTCAGTTTGTTTCCCAGAGTCCATAGTCTCTCATGGTTCATCTCCCAATCTGATTTCTCCCCCTTCATTTTTCCCTTCTCCTAACGTCCTCCATGCTATTCCTTATGTTCCACAAATAAGTGAAACCGTATGATAATTGACTTTCTCTGAGCCTGTTTTTGAAAAAAGTATTTAAAAAATCCCACAAGGGGAGCCTGTGTGGCTCAGTTGTTAAGTGTCTGCCTTTGACTCAGGTCATGATCCCAGGGTCCTGGAAGCCCTGCATCAGGCTCCCTGCACCGCGGGAAGCCTGCTTCTCCCTTCCCTACTCCCCCTGTTTGTGTTTCCTCTCCCACTGTCTCTCTCTGTCAAATAAATAAATAGAACCTTAAAAAAAAAGAATAAAAATAAAAATAAATTTTAAAATCCCACAATAATGGGATATGTTAGAAGAGACATAGAAGCCAACTGAAGGAACTCTTAATAACCAAAGCTCAAAATATGTTAATAAAACAATAATAATAATAATAGTAGTAAAGTATTATTAGAATATAACTTAAAGTACAACATAACCATCCATGAGTCATACTGATACAAATAATTGAATGAATAAATAAGAATAGACAAATCTGTACAAATACAGATTAAATTTTATGTTATACTCTACCCTCAAGAAGGTAGAGCACAACTCCATATTCCAAAGACTGCAATATGGAAACGGAGAGAAAGGGAGACTACATGATGAAGAAACTTGGCAAACAGTACCTTAGATTGTTAACATCAGAAGTGATAACACAGGTTGATAATTTGTACCTTTGATATGATGTGATCAAAATGGCACTTTATCTTGGTTGTCTTAATTTCAAAATCACATCGGGCAAATCCCAACTGGAGGACATTCTACAAAATATCTGCCCACCACTCCCCCAAAGCGTCAGAAACTGTCACAGCCGAGAGAAACCCTAAAGCAACTAAGCATGACAACTAAATGTGGTATCCTGGATGTGACCCTGGAACAGAAAATGGACATTATATAAAAACTAAAGAAATCCGAATGAAGTATGGACCTTAGTTAATAATAATGTGTAAATACGGGGTCATGATACTGTCAACTGTATTAGTCTCCTAAGGCTGCCATAACAAATTACCACTGGGTGGTTTAAACTAACAGAAATGTACTCTGTCACTGCTCTGGAGACTAGAAGTCCAAAGTCAAGTTGTAGGAAGGCCCATGCTCCTCTGAAGGCTCTAGGAAATGATCCTTTCTTCCCTCTTTCGAGCTTGAAGTGGTTGTCATCAGTCCTTGGCATTCCTTAGCTTGCAGCTGCGTCATTCCAATCTCTGCCTCTGCTGTCACATGTTCTTCCCTGTGCGTTCAAGTGGCATTTTCCTCTTATAAGGACCCTATCCTATTGGATTTAGGGCCCACTCTAAATCCAGGATTAATCCCAAAATCCTGAATTATAACTGCAGAGACCCTATTTTCTTTTTTTTTTTATCTCAATGTGGTTTTGATTTGAATCTCCCTGATGGATAATGATGATGAACATTTTTTCATGTGTCTGCCAGCCATTTGTATGTCTTCTTCGGAGAAGTGTCTGTTTTGTGCAAAATCCCTATTTTCAAATAAGGTCACATGCACAGGTACTGTGGCTTAGGACTTAAATATAGCTCTTTGGAGCCACTATTCAATCCAATATTGTCATATTAATAACAGAGGAAACAGAATGTGTAATGTATGGGAAACCTCTATACCTCTGTAACTTTTCTGTACTCTAAAATAATTCTACAAAATTAAGTTCAGTATCAATAAATAATAATAAAGCAAACAATAAAAGACAAAATTATTTTTAAAAATGGTCAGAGGCATTGTGGCACCTGGATGGCTCAGTCAGTTGAGCGTACAACTCTTGATTTTGGTTCAGGTCATGATCTCAGGGTCATGGGTTCAAGCCCCATGTTGGGCTATGCATTCGGTGGGGAGTCTGCTGGAGATTCTCTCCTCTTCCTCTTCCCCTCCCCCTGCACACACATGCATGCACTCTCTTTCTCTCTCAAATGAATAGATAAATCTTTTTTAAAAAATAGTTGACGTCAAAAACTAATGGTGTGCTATATGGTGATTAACAACATAATAAAAAATTGATAAAAATTTAAAAATTTTAAATGGAGGCAGAAAAATAATCAGGCGTTTATGGCAAAATGTTCAAGAAAATGTAAGATTTTAAAAATAATAGCTGCTTGAATGCATGGTATTATTGGTAATTATATTTCCCCTGACTTTTTTTTTAAGGATTTTATTTATTACTTGACAGAGATAGATACAGCAAGAGAGGGAACACAAGCAGGGGGAGTGGGAGAGGAAGTATCAGGCTTCCCACTGAGCAGGGAGCCCGATGCGGGGCTTGATCCCAGGACCCTGAGATCATGACCCGAGCCGAAGGCAGGGGCTTAACCCACTGAGCCACCCAGGCGCTCATATCTCAACTTTTAAACACATCTTTTTTTTAAGTACACATCAATGCGACTGAATGAGAAATACACATGAAGTGCTCCTGCGGCCACAGTGAAGTAGGATGCTGGCTGTGAGGAAAAACACATGTGCTATTTTGTTAGAGTTGTGAACTGAATGAACTAGCCACCATTTTCATCTGAAGGACAAACATCAAACTGTTCATTCAGATTTGAGTACACAGCAAACATTTTCTTGAAAATGAATGAAGCAATGGTGTCATTTCAAATAAAACCATTGAGAGTAAGTGTGCCAATGAAAAAACTTAAGTTTTTAGGAAAAATGAAAATTCTGGGAGATGTGTGTCTCTCACCATATAGAAGGAGTCTCTCACCATGAGTCTCATTTCCCAGTGTGTAGGAGTGTTGACAACACTGACTCCATTTTTGGCTCTCCATCTTGTTCATGCCCGTGCAAAGACCTCTCTCAGTGCCACATGTTCCAGGACCCATGGAGGTTAATGTATACCCTGACAGGAATGTGAGAGGGCTTATTCTGATCTCAGCACACAAAGGCTCCACTTTCAATAACTGGTTGAGATGACTGGTGCGCAAATGGCGTCACTTGAGATGACTACCCTTTGAACTCACCTCCATGCACCTCACTCTATAAAATTTAGGGATTAAGGTCCAGATTGGACAGAGATTACCTGCATCATACCTGAGTCATTTGTGTGCCCAATCCCCCCGTGTCAGTAAGTTACCCTGAATAAACTGTGTGAATAGTATGGAGTGGTTTGCTTCATTTTCAGTCTCAAAGTGCCTCCTAAGTCTGGAGGATATTTTACTGTCCCCCCTCCACCTTCTAACACAATGCTAAAACCTTTTTCTAGTAATATTTAAAATTGATATTTTGATATTGTAGAGTGAAATGTATCAACACTTAAGAACTACATAACTTGAATAAAAAACTGATGTACAATGTTACAAATCATAAATGGATAAAAAAAATCCACTCAAAGTACAAAATAATAAATTTTTTTTCTATTGACATATAATGTATTATTTACTTCAGGGGTTCAGGTCTGTGATTCATCAGTCTTACACAATTCACAGCACTTACCATAGCACATACCCTCCCCAACATCCATCACCCAGGCACCCCATCCATCCCACTCCCACTCCCCTCAAACAACCATCAGTTTGTTTCCTGAGATTAAGAGTCTCTTATAGCTTGTCTCCCTCTCTGGTTTCATCTTGTTTAATTTTTCCCTCCCTTTTCCTATGATCCTCTGTCTTGTTTCTCTAATTCCTCATATCAGGGGGATCATATGATAATTGTCTTTCTCTAACTGACTTACTTCGCTTAGCATAATACCCTCTAGTTCCATCTACGTCATTGCAAATGGCAACATTTCAGGTTTTTTGATGGTTGCATAATCCATTGTATATATATACCACTTCTTCTTTATCCATTTGTCTGTTGACGGACATCTAGGCTCTTTCCATAGTTTGGTTATTGTGGACATTGCTGCTATAAACATTCAGGTGCATGTACCCCTTCGGATCCCTACACTTGTATCTTTAGGGTAAATACCTAGTCATGCAACTGCAGTCATAGGGCAGCTCTATATTCATCTTTTTGAGGAACCTCCATGCTGTTTTCCAGTGTGGCTGCACCAGCTTGCATTCCCACCAACAGTGTGGGAGGGTTCCCCTTTCTACACACCCTCACCAAGACCTGTCATTTTCTGACTTGTTAATTTTAGCCATTCTGACTGGTCTGAGGCAGTATCTCATTTTGGTTTTGATTTGTATTTCCCTGATGCCAAATGATGTGGGCTTTTTCATGTGTCTGTTGGCCATCTGGATGTCTTCTTTGCAGAAATGTCTGTTCATGTCCTCTGCTCATTTCTTGATTGGATTATTTGTTCTTTGTGTGTTGAATTTGATAACTTTTTTATAGATTTTGGATACTAGCCCTTTATCTGATATGTCATTTGCAAATATCGTCTTCCATTCTGTCAGTTGTCTTTTGGTTTTATTGACTGTTTCCTTCGCTGTGCAAAAGCTTTTTATCTTGATGAACTCCCAATAGTTCATTTTTGCCCTTGCTTCCCTTGCCTTTGGCAAACAACAATAAATTTTTAAAGTATCAAGGCATGAAAGTCATTGATATGGTTTTAGCTGTGGGAATTATCACTTAATATATTCTCTTTTAGCTACACAAATTATCACTCAAGATTACCTTTATAACTAAGTTCAACTGCTTTTTTTTTGCTCTAATGATCATAATTTTTTATTAAATTTTTTTTATTTTGAGATAATTGTAGATTCACATGCAGTTTTAAGAAATAGTAAGAGAGATCCCACCTATCCTTTACCCAGTTTCCCTCAAAGGTAACATCTTGCAAAACTATAGTACAATATAACAAGCATATATTAACATCACCTGTCAAAATACAAAACATTTTCATCACCACAAGGGTCCCTCATGTTGTCCTTTTATAGACGCACTCATCCAATGTCCTCCCATCCTGAAACCCTAGAAACCACCGATGTGTCTTCCATTTCTATAATTTCATTACTTTAAGAATGTTATATAAGGAAACCATACAGTATGTAATCTTTTAAAACTGGCTTTTTCAGTGTAAATCTCTGAAGATTCATCCTTACAGCTGCATATATCAAGAATTCCTTTCTTTTTATTGCTGAGTGGCAGTTGCATTTTCAGTTTAAAGAAAGGTGGGGAGAGCACCTGGGTGGCTCAGTCGGTTAAGTGTCTGCCTTTGGCTCAGATCATGATCTCGGGGTCCTGGGATTGAGCCTGTGTCCATTCGGCTCTACACTCAGTGGGGAGTATGCTTGTCCCTCCGCTCCTCCCACTGCTCATGCTTGCCTTCTCTAAAATAAATAAAATCTTAAATATATATATTATATATAATATATGTATTTATATATATTTTTTTTGATCTCGAGACTTTGTCATCAATGCACAGGTACTTCTAACTTTATTGTTTAGCTTCCAAATATTTGGAGATTTTTTTCTTATCTTTGTTATTGATCTCTAATTTCAGCCCATTACAGATATGTTCTATCTTAGTATATATCCTATGGGAACTTGAAAAGAATATTTATTCTGCTTTTTGGGGGTAAAATGTTCTATAATTTCAACTAGATTGGTTAATGGAATTTTGAGTTCTCCTATAACTTTGCTGATTTTCTAAGTGTTTTTATTAATTATTTAGAGAGGTGGTGACGTTTCCAAACGCAATTGTGGAATTGCCTATTTCTCATTCCAGTTTTTGCTTCATATAGTTGTAGGTCTGTTCTTTGGTGCACAAACTTCTCAAGATTGCTATGCCTTCCTGGTTGGTTGACACTTTTATCATAATACAATGCCCCTCTGTCTCTGATAATTTTCTTTGCTTCAAAGTTTGCTTTATCTGATATTAATGATATTAATATTAACTAATAATCTGCATTTCTTTATGTTTGCATGATATACTTTTTTTACCTTTTTTTTTAATTTTTAAATAAACATATAATGTATTTTTATCCCTGGGGGTACAGGTCTATGAATCGCCAGGTTTACACATTTCACAGCACTCACCATAGCACATACCCTCCCCAATGTCCATATCCCCACCACCCTCTCCCGTCTCCCCTCCCCCCAGCAACCCTCAGTCTGTTTTTTGAGATTGAGTCTTTTATGGTTTGTCTCCCTCCTGATCCCATCTTGTTTCATTTATTCTTTTCCTACCCCCCAAGCCCCCCACATTGCATTTCCACTTCCTCATATCAGAGAGATCATATGATAGTTGTCTTTCTCCGATTGACTTATTTCACTAAGCATAATACCCTCTAGTTCCACCCACGTCATCGCAAATGGCAAGATTTCATTTCTTTTGATGGCTGCTTAGTATTCCATTGTGTATATATACCACTTCTTCTTTATCCATTCATCTGTTGATGGACATCTAGGTTCTTGCCATAGTTTGGCTATTGTGGACATTGCTGCTATAAACATTTGGGTACACATGCCCCTTCGGAGCACCACGTTTGTATCTGTAGGGTAAATACCCAGTAGTGCAATCGCTGGGTCATAGGGTAGCTCTATTTTCTATTTTCAACTTTTTGAGGAACCTCCACACTGTTTTCCAGAGTGGTTGCACCAGCTTGCATTCCCACCAACAGTGTAGGAGGGTTCCCCTCTCTCCGCATACTCGCCAGCATCTGTCATTTCCTGACTTGTTAATTTTAGCCATTCTGACTGGTGTGAGGTGGTGTCTCATTGTGGTTTTGATTTGTATTTCCCTGATGCCGAGTGATATGGAGCATTTTTTCATTTGTTTGTTGACCATCTGGATGTCTTCTTTGCAGAAATGTCTGTTCATGTCCTCTGCTCATTTCTTGATTGGATTATTTGTTCTTTGGGTGTTGAGTTTGCTAAGTTCTTTATAGATTTTGGATACTAGCCCTTTATCTGATATGTCGTTTGCAAATATCTTCTTCCATTCTGTCAGTTGTCTTTTGTTAACTGGTTTTGTTAACTGTTTCCTTTGCTGTGCAAAAGCTTTTGATCTTGATGAAATCCCAATAGTTCATTTTTGCCCTTGCTTCCCTTGCCTTTGGCGATGTTCCTAGGAAGAAGTTGCTGTGGCTGAAGTCGAAGAGGTTGCTGCCTGTGTTCTCCTCAAGGATTTTGATGGACTGCTTTCTCATATTGAGGTTCTTCATCCATTTTGAGTCTATTTTCGTGTGTGGTGTAAGGAAATGGTCCAATTTCATTTTTCTGCATGTGGCTGTCCAATTTTCCCAACACCATTTATTGAAGAGACTGTCTTTTTTCCATTGGACATTGCTTCCTGCTTTGTCAAAGATTAGTTGACCATAGAGTTGAGGGTCTATTTCTGGGCTCTCTATTCTGTTCCATTGATCTATGTGTCTGTTTTTGTGCCAGTACCATACTGTCTTGATGATGACAGCTTTGTAATAGAGCTTGAAGTCTAGAATTGTGATGCCACCCACTTTGGCTTTCTTTTCAATATTCCTCTGGGTATTTGAGGTCTTTTCTCGTTCCATATAAATTTTAGGATTATTTGTTCCATTTCTTTGAAAAAAAAATGGGTGGGATTTTGATAGGGATTGCATTAAATGTATAGATTGCTTTAGGTAGAATAGACATTTTCACAATATTTTTCTTCCAATCCAGGAGCATGGAACATTTTTCCATTTCTTTGTGTCTTCCTCAATTTCTTTCATGAGTACTTTATAGTTTTCTGAGTATAGATTCTTTGCCTCTTTGGTTAGGTTTATTCCTAGGTATCTTACGGTTTTGGGTGCAATTGTAAATGGGATTGACTCCTTAATTTCTCTTTCTTCTGTCTTGTTGTTAGTGTAAAGAAATGCAACTGATTTCTGTGCATTGACTTTATATCCTGACACTTTACTGAATTCCTGTACAAGTTCTAGCAGTTTTGGAGTGGAGCCTTTTGGGTTTTCCACATATAGTATCATATCATCTGAAAAGAGTGATTGTTTGACTTCTTCTTTGCCGATTTGGATGCCTTTAATTTCTTTTTATTGTCTGATTGCTGAGGCTAGGACTTCTAGTACTATGTTGAATAGCAGTGGGGATAACGGACATCCCTGCTGTGTTCCTGACCTTAGCAGAAAAGCTTTCAGTTTTTCTCCATTGAGAATGATATTTTCAGTGGGTTTTTTATAGATGGCTTGGATAATATTGAGGTATGTGCCCTCTATCCCTACACTTTGAAGAGTTTTAATTAGGAAGGGATGCTGCACTTTGTCAAATGCTTTTTCAGCATCTATTGAGTATCATATGGTTCTTGTTCTGTCTTTTATCAATGTATTGTATCACATTGATTGATTTGCAGATGTTGAACCAACCTTGCAGCCCTGGAATAAATCCCATTTAGTCATGGTGAATAATTCTTTTAACGTACTGTTGGATCCTATTGGCCAGTATTTTGGTGAGAATTTTCGCATCTGTGTTCATCAAGGATATTGGTCTGTAATTCTGTTATTAATTGGTTTATATAGTTAGCTGCTCCCATGTTAGGGGCATAGATATTTAAAATTGTTATGTCTTCTTTTTGGACAGACCCTTTGAGTATGATATAGTGTCCTTCCTCATCTCTTATTATAGTCTTTGGCTTAAAATCTAATTGATCTGATATAAGGATTGCCACCCCAGCTTTCTTCTGATGTCCATTAGCATGGTACATTGTTTTCCACCCCCTCACTTTAAATCTGGAGGTGTCTTCGGGTCTAAAATGAGTTTCTTGTAGGCAGCATATTGATGGGGTTTTTTTATCCATTCTGACACCCTGTGTCTTTTGATTGGGGCATTGAGCCCATTAACATTCAGGGTAACTATTGAGAGATATGAATTTAGTGCCATTGTATTGCCTGTAAGGTGACTGTTATTGTATATTGTCTCTGTTCCTTTCTGATCTACTACTTTTAGGCTCTCTCTTTGCTTAGAGGATGCTTTTCAGTATTTCCTGTAGAGCTGGTTTGGTGTTTGCAAATTCTTTCAGTTTTTGTTTGTCCTGGAAGCTTTTTATCTCTCCATCTATTTTCATTGATAGCCTAGCTGGATATAGTATTCTTGGCTGCATGTTTTTCTCGTTTAGTGCTCTGAATATCTCATGCCAGTTCTTTCTGGCCTGCCAGGTCTCTGTGGATAAGTCCACTGCCAATCTAATATTTTTACCCTTGTATGTTACAGGCTTCTTTTCCCGGGCTGCTTTCAGGATTTTCTCTTTGTCGCTAAGACTTGTAAATTTTACTATCAGATGACGGGGTGTGGACCTATTTTTATTGATTTTGAGGGGCGTTCTTTGCATCTCCTGGATTTTGATGTTTGTTCCCTTTGCCATATTAGGGAAATTCTCTACAATAATTCTCTCCAATATACCTTCTGCTCCCCTCTCTCTTTCTTCTTCTTCTGGAATCCCAAATATTCTAATGTTGTGTCGTCTTATGGTGTCACTTATCTCTCAAATTCTCTCCTCATGGTCCAGTATTTGTTTGTCTCTCTTTTGCTCAGCTTCTTTATTCTCTGTCATTTGGTCTTCTATGTCACTAATTCTTTCCGCTGCCTCATTTATCCTAGCAGTAAGAGCTTCCATTTTTGATTGCACCTCATTAATAGCTTTTTTTATTTCAACTTGGTTAGATTTTAGTTCTTTTATGTCTCCAGAAAGGGCTTTTATCTCTCAGGAGAGGGCTTCTCTAATATCTTCCACACCTTTTTCAAGCCTAGCTAGAACCTTGAGAATCGTCATTCTGAACACTAGATCTGTCATATTACTAATGTCCGTATTGATTAGGTCCCCAGCCTTCGGTACTGTCTCTTGTTCTTTTTTTTGTGGTGAGTTTTTCCGCCTTGTCATTTTGTCCAAATAAGATTTGCTTTCTCCTCCTCTGGAATTCTGCTGTTCTCCTTGGTGAGTGAAGCTGGTCTTGGCTGGGTTTCTTGTTGATCTTCTCGGGGAGGGGCCTGTTGTAGTGATTCTCAAGAGTCTTTGCCAGAGGCGGAATTGCCCCGCCCTTATCAGGGGCCAGGCTAAGTAATCCGCTCAGGTTTGCTTTTGGGAGCTTTTGTTCCCTTAACGCTTTCGGTAGAGTTCCGGAGGACGGGAATGATAATGGCAGCCTCCCAATCTCCAGCCCAGAGGAGCCGAGAGCTCGGGGTCCTGCTCCTCAGTGCACCCTCAGAGAAAAGCGCCCAATCGCTCCCATCTCCCTGGCCTCTGGTCGCGCTTGGAGAAAAGCACTCAATCACTCGCGCTTGGAGAAAAGTGCTCTGTCGCTTCCATCTCCCTGGCCTCCAGCCGCGCGCTTGGAGAAAAGCATTCAGTCACTCTGTCTCTCTGGCCTCCGGCCACTCTCTGAGCTCACCCAGCCTGTGCCCGGTTCAAGGAAACCCCGAGCTGAGAGCTCACTCCTTGGCTTTGTCGCTGTAGCAGGCTTCCCCACTTCAATACCTGTGAGCTCTGCGACACTCAGACACCCCCGGTCCTTCTGTGGCCCCGCGGGACCTGGGGTTACGCTGACCCCTCGTGGGCTTCCCCCCGGTTTAGCCTCTGGAACAATGTCCCTCAGTGGAGCAGACTTTTAAAAGTCCTGATTTTGTACTCCGTTGCTCCGCTGCTTGCCGGGAGCCGGCCCCTCCCCCCGCGGTCTATCTTTCCATCTCTTTGGATTCACTTCTCCGTCAGTCCTACCTTTCAGAAAGTGATCAATTTTCTGTTTCTAGAATTGTTGCTCTTCTTCTCTTCGATTTCCCATTGGATTTGTAGGTGTTCGCAATGGTTAGATAAGCTATCTAGCTGATCTCCTGCTACTTGATGTCGTCTCAGCCTGCTACTCCGCCATCTTGACGACTCCTCCTACCATTTTGTTTTCAATCTCCTATGTCATTATATTTGAAGCTAGTTACTTGGGCCATGTTTTTTAATCTACTCTGCAATCTCCATCACGTAATTGGTGTACCTAGACAATTTAAAGTTATCTTGGGGATTTGCTCTGCCATTTCATTTTTTGTTTTGTTTGGTCTCTCTGGTATCTTTTGTTTCTTTGTTTTCATTTTCTTGCCTTCCTGTTATCTGGACATATTTTTAAATTCTACTTTTGTTTATCTATGGTGTTTTTCAGGGTATCTCTTTGCATAGCTTTTTAGTTTTGATCTAGGAATTATATTCTATAAACATAATTTATCAAAGCCTACAAATGTCATCATTTTACCAGTTCAAGTAATATGAAACCTCACTTCCCTTTATACCTTTCCTCATTTATAACTATTTTAAACATTTCTTCTATATACAGTTAATAACATGATAATTTCTTACTTCAACTGACAAACATAATTTAGAACATTCAAAAGGAGAAGGAAACTTTTGCTTTAGTCATATTTTTGTTTTACTTCTTTTTGTTCCTTCTAGATACTCCAAGATTCCTTTTTTTATTATTTTCTTCCTATTTAGAGAACTTCCTCTGGTCATTCTTTTAAGTGAAATCTGCCAGCAACAAATTGTCCTGGTTTCCTTTTCATCTGAAAGTGTCTTGATTCCCCTTCATTCCCAAAGGATATTTTCTCTAGATATAGGACTGATTTCTGGCCTCCCTAGTTTCTGATGAGAATGCACTGCTATTCAAATGTTTTTCTCCTATAGATAACATATAGTTCCTCTCTTGGTGCTTTCAAGGTTTTTCCTATCATTATTTCTCAGATGTTTGACTATTATATGGCTTACTACAAATTTCTTTAGATTTTTCTTCTTGGGTTTGTTCAGCTTCCTAAATATGTCTTTTTCCAAATTTGGTAAATTTGGATTTTTTTTTTCTCCTAAATTTGGAAAGTTTTTTTTTTCTCCTACACATTTTCAGTCACCACCACCTCTTCTTTTTCTTCTCCTTACATGAATGCAATAACACAAATGTTAGATCTTTTACTATATTCCCACAGGTCCTTAAGGGACCTGCCCCCACAAGTCTGTAAATTTTTTTTCAATCTATTTCTCTTTGTTGTTCAAACTGGATAAATTTCATTGTTCTATCTTCAAGTTCACTGAATCCTATCTCCTCCATTCTACTTTTGAACCCGTCTACTAGGCTTTTTATTTCAGTTATTATATTTTTAATCCTAAAATGTTTGTGTTTCTTCCCAGTATTTTTTATTTCTTTCCTAAGATTTTCTATTTCCTTTCTATTTATTTTGGTTATTGAAGTATAACTGACATATAACATTATACTGGTTTCAGTACAATGATTTGACATTTATATATGTTGCAAAATGATCACCACAATAAGTCTAGTTAATATTAACTAGTTAATATTTATCACCATTACCTGTACTGCTGGGGCAAATAATACATGTTAATAAAATACAATGTTCATAAAAATAATTTAAAAAATAACAAATTATTCATCACCATATGTAGTTACAGAATTTCTTTTCTTGTGAAAAGAAACTTTTAAAATCCACTCTTTAAGCAACTTTCAAATATGCAATGCAGTATTGTTAACTATAGTCTCCATGCTGTGCATTACATCCCCAACTTTTTTATAACCAGAAGTTTATACCTTTCACTCCCTTCACCATATCTCCCACCTCCCTGCCCCTCATTTCTGACAACCACCACTCTGTATCTCTGAGCTTGTTTTTTTTTGGGGGGGGGGGGGTTTAGATTCTGCATGTAAGTGAGATCACTTGTCTTTCTCTGTATTGTTTATTTCACTTAGCATAATGTCTTCAAGGTCCACCCATGTTGTAACAAATGGCAAGATTTCATCCTTTTTTTGTGACTGAATATTTCTGTGTGTGTGTGCGTGCACATGTGTGTGTGTATGTGTGTGTGCATGTGTGTGCTGTCACATTTTCTTTATCCATTCACCCATCAATGGACATTTAAGATGTTTCCATATCTTGGTTATTGTAAATAATGTTGCAATGAACATGAGTGGGTTGCATATATCCCTTCAAGTTAGTGTTCTCATTTCCTTTGGGCAAATATCCAGAAGTGGTGGTGTTGAATCATGTGGTAGTTCTATTTTTAACTTTTTTAAGGAACCTGTTTTCCATAGTGGCTCTACCAATTTACATTCCCACCAAAAGAGCATGAGGATTCCCTATTCTCCACATCCTCATCAACACTTATTATTTCTTGTCTTTTTGATGATAGCCATTCTAACAGGTGTGAGATGAAATTTCCTTGTGGTTTCAATTGCATTTCCCTGACAATTACTGATGTTGTCCTTTCATGTGACCTTTGGCCATCTGTATCTTTTCTGGAAAAATTCTACTTAGATCTTCCCATTTTTTAATTGGATTGTTTTCGGTTTTTTGCATGTTTTTTGGTGTTTTTTTGTTTGTTTTTGTTACTGAATTGCATAAGTTCTTTATGTATTTTGAATATTAACACCTTATCTGATATATGATTTGTAAATATTTTCTCCAACTCAGTGGGTTGCCTTTTCACTTTTTTAAAGATTTCATTTATTCATTTGAGACAGAGAGAGAGAGAGAGGCATGAGTGGGACCCTGGGAACATGACCTGAGTCAAAGGCAGACACTTAACCAACTGTGCCACCCAGGCAGCCCAGTTGCCTCTTCATTTTATTGATAGTTTCCTTTGCTGTGCAGAAGCCTTTTGGTTTGACATACTCCTGCTTGTTCACTTTCACTTCTGTTGCCTTTGCTTTTGGTGTTAAATCCAAAAAATCATTGTCAAGACCAATGTCAAGGAGCTTACCATCTGTTTTCTTCTAGAAGTTCTATGGTTTCAGGTTTTACACTCAAATCTTTAATCCATTTTGAGTTAATTTTTGTGTATGGTGTAAGATAATGGTACAGTTGCATTTTTTTCCATGTCACTGTCCAGTTTCCTTAACACCATTTATTGAAGAGATTGTCCTTTCCCCACTGTATATTCTTGGTTCCTCTGTCATCAATTAATTGACAATGTATGCACGGGTTTATTTCTTGGCTCTCTATTCTGTTCCATGGATCTATGTGGCAGTTTTTATGGCAATAACATACTGTTTTGATTACTAGAACTTTATAATATAGTTTGAAATCAGGAAACATGATACTTTTGGCTTTGTTCTCTTTCTCAAGACTGCTTTGGTTATTCAGTATCTTTTGTGGCTCCATACATATTTCAGGACTGTTTGTTCTACTTATGTGAAAAATGCCATTGACTCTTCATCTTATTTAATGCTTCGGTTTAGCTGACGCTCCACTAGGCTTCCTCTGATACCATCACAGTGGGGAAGCGGAGCTGTGGTCATTACTACTACTTGAGGATGGAAGTCCAAGATCCCCATAATGTTGGCACTGACAATATGGAGGGGGAATCTCATTAATCCTCTAAGATGAAAGTCCCAGCTCCACATTCAACCTTTTTTGATTCCACCCTGGCAGGGGTGTAAGAGTACCTCATTACCTTCCGGCAAGAGTAAAGTTTCAATTTCCCACCAGGCTTTTGACGGTGGGGTGGGGCCAATTTTTTCTGTCATATGTAGCTGGAATGGAGCAGTTACAGTCTAAAAATTTTTCTGTCTTGCTAGGCTGTCCTTTTCTGGCTCTTTGGCTAAAGAGAGCAGGCTTTTGTTGGAGCTTTTTTTCCTTTGCTTATTTGCTTCCAGCTTTCTCAGCTTCAAGTCTAGTATATGTGTAGTAAAAAAGAAAACACAAGGAACTAACTCACTGCCCTGTCATTTCTTGGGTGTCAAACTTTCTAGTTAATGTGTTTTGTTCTCCACTTTTCAAGAGTATTTTATGTTTGTAACATCCAGCATTTTTAGTTGTACTTAGCAGGCAGAAGAGGGAGCGATAAAAGTACTTTTTCTCCATCTTCCCTAGAGGTACAAGACTTGCAACAACTTTCAAGAAACTATTACATGTTAAATTTTGGCATATTATCAAAAGAAAATATCCATAATTATATTAAAAATATATTAAAATAATATTTTCCAACTACACAGCTGTGTGAGAACAGAATTTTCCTTATATATTTCAACCAAAACAACTTACCACAAAATTGAATGCAGAAGCAGACATGAGAATTCAGCCATCTTCTACTAAGCCACATATTAAAGAGATTGTAAAACATGTAAAATAACCCTTGTTTTCTCAAAAACACATTTTATGTTAACATATTATTTTGTTACTGTTATTTTTAGTAAATAAACACTTAGTGTCTTCTCAGTTTTAATTCCCAGTATTTGTAAATGTCAATAGATATAACTCCTATGGGGGCACCTGGGTGGCTCTGTTGGTTGAGCATCTTCCTTTGGCTTGGGTCATGGTCCCAGGGTCCTGGGATCAAGACCACGTGTCAGGTTCCCTGCTCAGTGGGGAGTCTGCTTCTCCCTCTCCCTCTACCGCTCTCCCCCAACTCATGCACATGCTCTCTCTCTCTCTCTCAAATAAACAAACAAAATCTTGAAGAAAAAAAAGATATAACCCATATAAATCGTTGTCGAGATCCTTAGTGATTCTTAAGATTATAAAAAGGATCCTGAAACCAAAAAGTTTGAGAACTGTAAGGTAGAGAGAAGTAATATTTAAAGGATGTTCTTACTTCTTCTCCCAAGAGTTGTAGGTATGGTTTGGGAGCAAGTTGTCTAGTTCCTTGTGTCAGCTGAGGTAGTACCACTGGTGGTGGTGGGAGGACTGGAACATAGTCTTGATTGTGATCCACAACAGGAATTCCTTGCAGTATTCTATAATATAATAAAAACAATAAATTTGTTTTTTAGATCATTGATGAATCTCATTCCATATCTCTGCTGAAACAAACACATTAACATGTGATGTCTATACTAGGCAGAAACTGTGCAGAAGTCAGATGATCAGAAATAGGAAATTCAAAATAATTTATCAACTTATCATATAATTTATCCATTTATCATATAAATTAATTTATCCATTTATCATATAAATTAATTTATTAATTTATTAATTATTTATCATATAGATTACTTTTATTTATGAATTAATTAATTAATCAGGAATTAATTTATCGTATAAATTATCAATTTGAATAATTTATCAAGTATTCAAAATAATTTATATCTGTTCTGTATATATTTTAGTAGTAACCTTTATGATGGTTTTATTATATTGGAATAATAAATTCACACTGTGAAAGCCTAATTACAAAAGAACTAAAAAGGTCTCTACTTTCTGATCACTAACCTGTTCCCACTCCAAGCCCACAGGAAATGGTGTCATGTTTTAGAGTGAGGTGAAGTGTCAGCCCAAGCAGAAGTGCCTTCTCATGGTAAAAAGTTTTCTCTTCTTTTTTTTTTTTTTTAAAGATTTTATTTATTTATTTGACAGACAGAGATCACAAGTAGGCAGAGAGGCAGGCAGAGAGAGAGGGGGAAGCAGGCTCCCTGCTGAGCAGAGAGCCCAATGCAGGGCTCGATCCCAGGACCCTGGGATCATGACCCAAGCTGAAGGCAGAGGCTTAACCCACTGAGCCACCCAGGCGCCCCAAGTTTTCTCTTCTTAAATCATATCTTGCCAGGATGAAGCAAAACACTATAGCATTAAGTTTTCCCTTCTAGGCTGCATATGTATATTAGGATATCTGTGAGATACAAAACTTATAAATAAAAGTCTTAATTAAGCCAAAGAGATAAGCTAAATGATAATTTGAAGGCAAAATGTGTTATTTATGACTGACTTACAAACTGCTTTAAAATAACATTAATTGTGTATTAAATTTTGTATTAATTTGTATTAATTTTTGCACTTGCTATAAAAGAACTATAAAATTAGTACAAAATGGGCCTGCACAGACTATGGCTGTATCAATTTCACATGGAAGTATTTAGAGCCAATGTTCCTTCCTTCTTTTGGATATACCATTAGATGAACAGACAATCACTTTATGAGCCATCAAATGTGAAGACTAAGAGTATGCAAACCACCCAAGTAAGTATTATACTTAACTTAATAATATGCTGAAACCCTCAGATCCTGTCATACCAGCTGTTAAAAAAATAGGCCCACCCAAAGTTAGGCTCATGGAGATAGAGTTTGCCAAAGCAGAGTCACAGAGAACAGCCTCCTATCTCAACTAGTCAAAATATTTAAATTCAAAGAGAAGATAAAGTTCAACTGCCATTATGGTGAATATAGTAGACTGCCCCTCAACAATCTGGAGGGCAGAAGGTTTCCATATTTTTGTTGGCAAATAATCATGGCAACATTGAACTCTACTGTAGCAGCGTTTCAGTTAATAGCACTTTGTTTTTAGGTTGTTTTTCTTCTTTTGGTAGCGGGGAAGGGAGGTGGCAGTGAGCATATCAAACAAAAATACTGTGGTTCCAGAGTCAAAAGCTGTGACAATAGAGGCCACTGTATCCCTAATCTCAACTAAGGTGGTACATTGCCAGTACTGACTTCCAGATTTACTACCTTCCTGACTATGCTAGAAAGAGCAGCTCCTTTGGCAGCCAGTTAAGTGTGCTGTGTGAGTCATCTCTGGAAATCCTCCTGCCTAAAGCCCATTTTCCCAATCTTCCCACTGATTTTATAAGCATCAAATTCTCATTACTAACTCCGTTTTTGCTTAAAACAGCTGAAAATATTTCTGTTTTCTGAAACTGAATCCTGACTGATACATACAGAAAAAAACAAAGAACAGGGCAAAGTCTATTGGCTGCAATAGTGAGCCAAGAGAGAACATACATCAAGATCAGTAAAGAATTTCCAAGATCAGGAAGGAGAGGTGCGACTTTGAGAAGCCATCTTGAGACACTGCTGTGTTTTTATCAAACTCTATACCAAAAACAAGGTAGTAAGTGTCATTCCCATCTTATTGTCTTGTCACATTCCAAATGTGCACTAAAGAAACAGGCATAGCGGTTGACAGGAAGAGAAGTGAAAGAAGTCATTGGACATCTTAGAGTGCGTAGCTCTGGCAGACATGTATGGAGGACCCTACTGAAGGCCTACGCAAGATTAGCCACTGTTTATGTATGACAAAGATGAATCATTTACTTTGAAATTTTTCTCCAGACTTTCCCCACTTCCTTCTTTATTTCCAGAGAGAAGAACTGAATCCTTTCTAGAGTTCTCCCCCTTTGGAAAACACCATTTCAGACTGAAAAATCTCTTCATAACCAACCTTTCCCTCATGTCCAGCAGTAATCACTGGTTCTGCTCTTTCTCCTTCCGTGGTGTCTATCCTGTCCATCGCATTTTCTCTCCTCTGAGTCCTATGATACCATCTTTACTGGCCCCTTACCTTAGACCCTCCCTCCTCCAATCCATGCTCTATTCCCTGCCAGAGTTGCCATCAGTCATGCCCTTTCCAAATACTTTAATGACTATACACATTGTATAAACTCAAGCTCCTGAGCCCCACGTTCAGGGTCCTCCACAATCTGAGCACCATCTACTTGCCGATCCCACTTTCCTTCCCTAACTCCTGACTGAACCTACATTCACTATGTGAAAGGTGCTCAAGGTGCCCAGATTACTAAGGAGCTGCAGGGAAGACAGGAGAACCAAACGACAGTAACAGTGTGGCTATAAAAACACGAAAAGGCAGCCTTCAGATTGCAACTTCCTCATCACACCTTTATAAATTCCCCTCTATCCAGTCAAAATTCACCTTTCCTTCCCTAGTTTTCCTGCTGTATTTGATCTGATCTTTCATTGTAGGAAATGCTACTTCTTTTTTTAAAAGATTTTATTTACTTACTTGGCAGACAGAGATCATAAGTAGGCAAAGAGACAGGCAGAGAGAGATGGGGAAGCAGGCTCCCTGCTGAGCAGAGAGTCTGATGCGGGGCTCGATCCCAGGACCCTGGGATCATGACCCGAGCCGAAGGCAGAGGCTTTAACCCACTGAGCCACCCAGGTGGCCTGGATATGCTATTTTAGATTCTGAGTATCTTTTTCACAGTAGACGTAGACTGGTCTGAAAAGAAAAGTGATTCTTACTCATTTTCTTTCTTCTATGGATGTAAATGCAGTAGGTACTGAATAAGTATTGTATTTCGGCTCATCAAGAAAATCCTCACAGCCAAAGCCAGTCCTACACTCTGTCCTGGGGAACTGAGAATCATAGGTACTGCAATGGTTCTCAAAGTGTGTTCCCAAACCAGTTCATTAACATCACATAGGAACTTGCTAGAAAATGCAAATTCTCGACCCCCATCATACTTAATGAATCAGAATCTCAGGGTAGACCGGGTCATCTCTGTTTTAACCAGCCCTGCAGATGATTCTGATGTACACTGAAGTTTGAAAAGCACTGATGTACTGCAATCTTTCCTAATACTGCCTGATCATAAGTATATTGTGGGATTTTGTCAAATCTATAGCTTCACAGATTCCTCCTCTAGAGATTCTAATTCAGTGGGAATAGAGCCTAGGAATTGACACACTTACCATAGACTCTAGATGATCCTTTTCCAGGGGGAAGCTTAAAATTCATTGATACAGTGAGAAGAGCTAGCTTTTGGAATGAGGCTAGAAACCAGGATTTTAGCCCCACTTTGGCCTCTTGCTGTTCTATGTGGAATAGGTCACTTTTGCTTCCAAGGTCTGTTTCTTCATCTATCTATAGCAACAGTGATCAGGTCTTTCAGGTCTTCTAATGCTTAGAAATAATACACGTGAGAGTTTGCACATAGTGCACACTCAGGAAGTGGTAGCTATTACAATTATTATTGCTTTTATTGAGGGTATCGAATGAAGAAAACATGCCCACCTCTCTCAGAGTGAGTTAAACCTCTTTCCTTGTCTCTCATGGGCCAGAGATATAAAATAGGTTTTTTGTTGTAGATTGTTATCAAAGAAGCTTGGAAAACATTTGCTCTAAGCTGGGAGTACTCTTTTAAAATCTCTGCATACATACTCTATGAGTTACATTAAAGTGAACACAAGCTCCATCCGATGAAGCATACAGAAAGGTTCTCCCTGCAGCACCCTTCTCCCCTCCTTGGTACTACCCTAACAGAGAAGGCCTACCACATCTTTACTATCCCTTCCTTAGTGAATTTATCTTGCTTCTTGGGGGACCAAACCTGGAAGAGGCTTCACAGGATAGAGCTCACAGTTGCTTTTATACAACTCAGAGATGATGTATATGGGGATATTTTAAGAGTGCTCATGTATAAAAGTTTTGCCAAAATAATACTTATATGCAATCGAGTATTCTATTCAACACAACAGTTTTTTTAAGTGCTTGTAGCAAGCCACTAAATTGATTTCACAGCCCCTTATTCAGTCACAATCTACAATTTAGGAAATAATAACTTACAAAGAATATTGCTTGAGAAGCAAACTCCTAGATCTAGAAAAGACTTTAAGAGTTTGTCTTCTTGAAGATTACAGACAATTTTCTTTAGTCTTCAAAATTTGTAGTAGAGGTAATGACCACTGAAACTTTTTTAAAAATTCAGCGAATATAAGCTTAATAAAATAATAAATCTAAAGTAGAATAAGAGTATAACGATATAGATTTTCATTTTTTTACAAAATATGATTAGGGAAGTGGGGGATTTTATTTTTAATCAGTTTAACTTCATTGTTACATGCAAACAGTGACATCTGGTGGAATGACATTGCTTTGCTTTAAAAAAAATTCAGCTTTCACATACTGAGTTATGAGATCAGATAAATGTCCAAATAATTCCTGTTTTTATACTTCCACATAAAATAAAAAATACACAATCTAATATATCATCAAACATTGATAGTGCATAATAAAATGACTTCTATAATCTCAATCTGTATTTTTTAAATATGCTTAAGCCTTACTTAGGTATAAGGGTTATTTATTAAAAATGGATATAATAGAAGTCTAATTGAAGTTACTGTTGATTCTACTTCTAACTCTGCTACCGGCCGTGATTTGGAGTGTGAAATTTACCCTCAGTTTCCTCATCCATAAATATTGAGAAAGTTAGACTAGGAGAAGGGTAAGATCTCTTACGGCTCTAAAACATGTGCTTCTGTGACACATCCCCAGCTAGACTTCAGACAGGAATTAAGTCTAATGTGGTTTGTATATCTTGGGTCATTGCCTGGATTACATAGCAAGGAACAAGGCCAAGTAAGGGATGGGGGTGGGGCCAGGATTAGACTTAACCATTGAGGAATGGAAGACAATGCAGGAAATGAGGCATAGTGAGGGAAAGTCAGATCCAGATATCCACATTGTAAGGAAATATAGACCAGAAGATAGAAAACAATATTCCAAACGTAGTATGACAGACCACAGGTGGTAGTGCACTAGAAGTGGCATCAGAAAGTTCTGGCTTGGGACCATGGCACGTTCTAGTGGAGGTGGGGTTGGGGGTGGCGGTCAACTGGAAATGGGGAAAACAAAGCCAGACAGTATTCAGTGAAAGCTTTCAGCAATTAAGTAATTAATATCAGGAAAGTCTCCCACAGTTAGCAGAGCCCCGGCCCTGGCCTAGTACTCAGAAATAGAACTTCAGTTGTTAAGAAGGAACAAGCGATGTAAGGACTTCCACCCTAATATAAGCAGAAGCCCTGCTTCCAATGTTGGGTCACAATGAATCAACTATAGAACACCAGGGTTAAATAAAATATGCATATCCAACTAGATCTTCTCAGATTCTTTCTGGCTTATATCAAGATTGGTTTTGAAAACAAGATAACAAGTGTTCAAAATGAAGCATGAAAAAAAAAGTGAGAGGGTCTTCACAAATTCACAAAACAGTGGGATAAAATGGAAACCACATTTAGAATAGGGGAGCTCTAGTTCTGAATCTTAGCTTTTTTTACCAGCCCTATATGCATGGGGTAGTCACCAAATCTCTGAATAACATTTTCTTCATTTGGGAAATGGAAAGGCTTTTTCCATTTATATGCAGGTGTTGTTAATACTAAATTATATAGGGGTGCCTGGGTGGCTCAGTTGGTTAAGCATCTAATTCTTGATTTCGGCTCAGGTCATGATCTCAAGGTCCTGGGATGGAGCCCCATGTCAGGCTCTGTGCTCAGTGGGAAATCTGCTTGAGGATTCTGTCTCTCTTTCCTTCTGCCTCTTCCTCTATTCACTTTCTCTCTTTCTCTCAAATAAATAAATCTTTTAAAAAACATTAAATTATATAACAAATCCATCTCGACACATTTCCTATTAAATAATCTTATTTTCATATTCAAATATCACTATAATATTTAGAAGATTCAGATAAAATCTTTGAAATGTCAGCATACTTTATATAGTTCATTTGTAAACCATTAAGTAGTAAAGATAATAAGTCAAAATAATTACTCCTGTGTCTATATTTCAGTTTTAAAACAAGAATCCTCAAAGGAACATAAACTGCAAAAATAGCATCTTCAATATCATTTTTGTAAAATGTATGTATATATAATATATGTACATGCACAGAAAAAAAAATCCTGGAATAATCATCATCATATAGAAAAGCCAATGGAAAAGGCTAGCTTCTAGTATAATAGTTAACAATCACAGAAGAAATATGTAGAGGCAAAATTCTCAGAACCTGGTCCATCCCACCATAAACACCTTTCAGGATTCTGAATGATTGCATTAATTATATAAAACTGCATCTTCTGGTTCACCTACTTAAGATCTAAACATCGTATTCTAATGCCTCAAGATGAGCAATCAAGAAATGCCAGGTAAATCTATCTGATATTAACTTTGGGCAACTAGAAATTACCTATCTTCATTCAAGGTGAGTACACACAAAAATCAAATATAAATTCTATGAAGACAGTCTGAAGTGTATAAAAAAGAAATATACCATCCAAAAGTTATATGAAGAACATTCTTTTGAAAAAAATTTATTATAGAACTCAAAAAGTACTTTTTTAAGATTTATTATTTGAGAGAGGGAGAGCATGTGAGCAGGGGAGGGGGAGAGAAACAGACACCACACCAAGGTGGGGGAGGCCTGACTCGGGGCTCAAACCCACCACACAGAGATCATGACCTAAGCCAAAATCAAGAATCACTGCTCAGCCAACTGAGCCACCCAGGCGCACGCTCTCTCTCTCTCTCTCACTCACTACATCTCTTTCTCTCAAATAAGTAGATAAAATCTTTAAATAAATACAAAAATAAGTAAAATGGTAGAAGAAATTTTTAAAATTTATACCACAGAAAATAAAACAATTGATTTGGAACAAAGGTTTGAGACATGAATGTAAGCAAAATAATGATAAATGTAGAGGATAGATAATAAAGGTCCAACATATAGCTAATTGATATACCTGAAGGAAGTCATTAGATAAATAGAATGGAAATACTACTGAAAATAAAATAGGAAAAAGTCCTAAACTGAAGAAGCCTGGAATCATATATTTAAGAATATAAACAGTACTATCTCTGGATGGTAGTAAATTAAAGCGTTTTTTGTGTATCAGGAAAAATTAATTAAAAAGCAATCCCACGGGGCGCCTGGGTGGCTCAGTGGGTTAAAGCCTCTGCCTTCGGCTCAGGTCATGATCCCAGGGTCCTGGGATCGAGCCCCGCATCGGGCTCTCTGCTCAGCGGGGAGCCTGCTTCCTCCTCTCTCTCTGCATGCCTCTCTGCCTACTTGTGATCTCTGTCTGTCAAATAAATAAATAAAATCTTTAAAAAAAAAAAAAAAGCAATCCCACTCCCAAACATGTGCTAGTGACATTATTTAAGGCAAAATTTAAAGTCCTAGAAGCATCTAGGAGGAGTGGTGAGGAAATAGATTACTTGCAAATAAAATAAAAACAGGCTGGCTTCAGATTTCTATCTCATAATGTTAGATATCAGATAATGATACAAACAAAAAAAACCACATGTACAAATATTGGCTAATACGACAGATTATAAGAAAGAGCAAGAAAAGAGAATATAAAGTAAGATGACAAGAATAATATCAAATATATCTAATATAACAATTATTAAATGAATAAGGGGTGATCCAACCCATTATAAGAAAAATTTTGATTGGCTTAAAAAATATTCTAGTCTAAGCAATCTACAAGAGACACAACTAAACAAAGGTTAAAAATCAAAGGGCAAACATATACCATATAAACCACACAAAAAATATAAATGTATTATTTTTTATGGAATTAGTGTACAATCCATAATAAAACAAAAGGACTACAGTTAACAGTTTCTTCCTTCCACACACACAAAAATTTGTATACAATCATATATCTGTTTATATATTTAGTTCTACCTCCTTTCAGAACACAGAGCACTACCTTATTCTTAATCAAGGTTGCAATGCATCCCATCATTGAATGTGTCATAAAAAAATCTTCCATTGATAAAACACCCAAGTAGTTTCCAGTTTTTAATTATTGTAACAAAAATGAACATCCTTTTGCATGTATCTTAGTAAATGACAGCATCAGCATATAGATGGTATTTACAGCCATGATCACACCTTGGAAGTAGGGGAGAAAAGAGATCCCAGTATATTTGAGTACTCCAATGTTTTGAAGTCAAGAGATGAGGAGACACCAGCAAGAGAGACTTGAGAAGACATAGTCAGGAAGACAGAAAGAGAATCATAAAAGAGTACAGTTCCAACAGTCAAGAGATTAAAATGTTTTAAGGAAGAGTTAATGCAACTGCGCAAAATGCTACTAAAAAGTCAAGTTGAGGACTGTGTATCTTACAGCAAATCTGACGATGTCATTCTTCCTCAAAAAACTCTATCAATGCCTTCCCATACACTATGAATAAGAATTTCTCCCCCAAGGCTCCATATACATGCCCTCACACACACATACAGGGCATCTGTGAAATCTTACATGATCTTATTCATGCCTCCCCTCAGCCTCCATTGCACCACTGCTCCTGTTCTCAAATGCTAGACTTCTTTCCAGTTCTTACATGAGCTCCAACTGTCCACAGCAGGGACTCTCAAACTTCAATATGCATTTGGGATGCCTGGGTGGCTCAGTGGGTGAAGCCTCTGTCTTCAGCTCAGGTCATGATCTTGGGGTCCTGGGATGGAGCCCCGCATCGGGCTCTCTGCACAGCAGGGAGCCTGCTTCCCCCCCCCCCACCCGCCGCCTTTCTCTGCCTGTCTCTCTGCCTACTTGTGATCTCTCTCTCTCTCTCTCTCTCTCTCTCTGTTAAATAAATAAATAAAATCTAAAAAACAAAACAAAACTTCAATATGCATTCAAATCATCTGCATTTCTAACAAGTTCCCAAGTGCTGTTGATTCACTCTTCAGGTTGCAATATAAGTAACATTTCCTCAAACCTCTGGAGATAATCAGGAAATCTTCCGAGTTTCCACAGCACCCTGCACATCTGCATATTAATGGTTACATTCCTGATAAGTAAATTACCACTGTTCCTTTCTGGTAATCTCCACATTCCCTGAGGGCAGGGATTATGTTAGCAGATGTTTCCCTAATGCCTAACTCTCTGCCTGTCACACAGTAGGTACATAAAAAATATTTGCTGATTGATTTAAGTGATTATTCAGATCTGTTTTCCTTGACATGAAAAGATAATTACAACACAGTTTAAGAAATCAGGTTACAAAATATTAGGTACATAGCATTATCCCAGTTTTGTTCTATGCTATTTATTTGCATACAGAAAATTCTGGAATCATATATTTAAAAATATAAACAGTACTATTTCTTGATGGCAATATTTTGAATAATTGAGGGGTTTTGCATTTTCTTGCATATTTGCTAAAGTGATGTTTTTATTATTACTTTGTAACAAAATAATAAATGAAATTAAACATTAAATTCTGACAGTTAGCCTTTGGTTTTCCAATTGCTGCAGTTGCCACTGTTTTAATGTATAGAAGTAACAGTCTGTCCACGTTTTTTTTTCAAAATGTGACTAAGAATTTCTCTTGTAATTTGAAGCCAAGTGGAGTGTTATGTCTGGGATCTCTAGCCTAAGCACGGCTTACCACAAGGAAGCTGGCTATAAGGTGAACCTGACTTGAGAAGGTCAGCCAATGTTTGTAAGACAGCATTTTTTGCCAACTCTCTCTTTATTGGTGGTGGATCAACAAAATACACAAGCAATTTTACATAGAGAAGTCAGTAAAATAGAACGTAAGTCCATAAATATACTAAGTAACACACTGGAATTTAAGGTATGACAAGTTGGCATTTCAAATTAGTGAGGAAAGAGGATTTATTGAATAAATGATAAGCAACTGACTAGTCACTTGGGAAAAAATAATGCTTATCTATCAAATTAATTACAGGTGGATCGAGGAAAGCTATGAAATTACTAGAAGAAAATATGAGAAAATACATTTAAATTTAAGTGTAGAAAAGCCCTTTCTAAGAACAATACCAAGACCAGGACACATGGAGAATGATTACTATAGTTTTTACTACATAAAAATTAAGGCTTCTGGATAGCATAAAACACCATAAACAAAACTAGAAAAAAGCAAACAACAAATTAAAAGAAAAAGTCTACTATCTAAGAAAATAATTAAAATCTTTAATATAAAAGATCACTTAGGGGCGCCGGGATGGCTCAGTGGGTTAAGTCTCTGCCTTCCGCTCAGGTCATGATTTCAGGGTCCTGGGATGGAGCCCCATATTGGGCTCTCTGCTCAGTGGGGAGCCTGCTTCCCCCTCTCTCTCTGCCTGCCTCTCTGCCTACTTGTGATCTCTTTCTGTCAAATAAATAAAACAATTTTTAACAATATCATTTATAAATCAATAAGGAAGAAATGAATGATGACTCAAGAGAACATGAATTGATAATTCTCAAAAGGAGAAAAATAGCCAAAGACATCTAAAAATGTGCTCACCCTCACTAGAAATCAATAAAAATATAATAATAAAGAGATATGTTTCCTCATCAGATTAGGAAAAACTCAAGAAGAGTGAAAGGAAATGAACAGCATCATAAATTATTGAAAGCAGTGTAAGTCAATAAAATTTTTCTGGAGAGAAGTCTGGTAATATGCATCAAAAACTTCAGAGCAAAAGTTTAATAAAGTATTCCACATTTGAGGTCTTCTTACATTGCAGCTTGGTTAAATTAGTGAATAATAGGAAAATATTTAAATGTTCACACATAACCTTGGGTGAAAAATCCGTCTATAGAATGCCATACATGGTTTAAACACCTACACATCCAAGAGATGTTAGAAGAATATTCACCAAAATGTGAACTTAATCTAAGTGTTTAAACACTTTTAATGATTTACCTTATTTTAAAACCCCAAATCTCAAATTCCATGCTAATGCTAAACAACTATAAACTTCTCTTTAAAGTACAGAAAATTTAAAAGCAAAATTATAATCAATATGAAACATTTTTATAGTTCTCATCAAAATTGCTATCTAGCAGGTTAAATGTAAGTTTGAACAATATATTGTTATTTTAAATAAACTTAAGTATGTACCAATGCTAGTCCATTAAAATATCCTTGGTGTTTGCTATAAATAACAATTACTATATGCAGAATTAGGAGAACATTAAAATATACAAGCACAAACATTGTTATGCTCTGTAGTTAACTGTTCATCTCACAGAAAAAACAAAAACCACCAAATGAAAGGGTATTCATTTTGTGTTTACAATTACCTTTCTTGAGAACACTTATTAGTGCAGAAAAAAAATCATACATTTCTCCGAACTTGTAGGCTCAGCAGACAGATATATTTTGAAAAGGTTAAGCTATGTTTAGCAAGGTAATCCTCAAGAGATGGATGCCAGAGAATTAAATATTCAGTACTTAAATTAACTTCTTATTTGGTACTTAGGAACAAATTGCCAAGAATTATCATCATCAAATAGAACATTTATTGACTCTCTTGGAAAAAGAATGATCTACTTGAAGAAAAAGAATTTTAGAATTGGAAAGAAACCAGTATTTTTAACACTTTGCATGACTAACAGAAGCTATAACTCTTTAGAATGTTGCTTAGCTTACAGTGCTAATGGAAATTACTCAAAATGGTAGTTTCATGATTACTAGATTATGTTTATGTCTTTATTTTCCACTCTCAGCTTTAGCTCTTAAAAGATATTCCAAAAATATCATACAGAACTGTTACTTTCTCCCAGAGAAGCAGGAAGTTTTGAAATTTCCAAAATTCTTTACATACAATTTATTTCAAAAATTTCAGAACACTCACCTTATAAATCAAAACTAAGAGACTTAGGTGTATAAGATTATGAATAGCAAATAAATCCTTGAAAAATATTTTCGCCTAAACAGAAAATAAACATGAGAATGACCCTCTTTTAGGAATTCAAATTGAATTTCATTGTGGTTACTAAATGCAGGGAAATTGGATGATTTTAAATCCTGAAAGAATGCAGTAAAGTGTTACAGTTTTTACTAAAAGTCAAGTTTGAGAAAATGAGCTCAGCATATACCACGAAAAGAAAGGGTAAGTTACTTATAATTCTGTGATAGTTCATGTAATCAAAAGTGGTCTTTTAAAATACTCTCATATTTTAATGAAATACTTGAAACATGATACTTAAAATGTTTTTATTTAAATCTAACTAAATATTCAATATTCTCAATATTTTCAAATGTGTCATAGATAATGTTTCAGGATTCCTATCAGCTCTTCTGAAAGACTTATGAATATACATTCTCAATGAGCAGGTGATTTCGCCCCCAAAGGGGTGAAAGTTGGTGCCTGGGGAGGAGGGTGATGAGAGCTTACTCTTTATATATATGGCATATATATGAACACACACGCATATATGTATATGTATACGTACACATATGTATATGTATATACGTGTGTGTAAATAGATAGATACAGCACCATAAAGAGATACAACGTATATCCAGGATATTAAAATTTAATGGGGAAGGGCAATTAGGAGGAAAAGCTTTTAAAAGCCTTCCTTAAAGGGGTGACGGTGAAAAGAAGTTTGAGGAAAAACTGTGTCAGACACATCTGAATTTTTTTTTTTAAAGATTTTATTTATTTATTTGTCAGAGAGAGTGAGCACAGGCAGACAGAGTGGCAGGCAGAGGCAGAGGGAGAAGCAGGTTCCCCGCCGAGCAGGGAGCCCGATGTGGGACTCGATCCCAGGACGCTGGGATCATGACCTGAGCCGAAGGCAGCTGCTTAACCAACTGAGCCACCCAGGCGTCCCCACATCTGAATTTTTATCACTATCCAAAGATGAGAACTTGGGCAAACAACCCAATATTATGGAGCCTAAGCTTCTTCAAGACTAAAATGGAAATTATGACTTCTTGTAGTTGAGGCTTTAAGAAGAAAAGATGCAAAGCACACCACACAGTGCTAGGATTATAGTTTCTGCTAAATAAATGTGACCTCCATTCCCTTTTCTCCTCTCTTTTGAGGATGCTATAAATTACATACTCTCCAGTAAAGAATGCTCAGATGCCAAAGGGGAATGAGACATGAAGAGAAATGGAAGAAACTCCAGATGCAATGACTTTTATACATGATCCCTGGACTCAGTATGCCCAAAGGAGGTGTGAAATCTAAAAGACTGACTTGGAATCTCAAATCTGTGATTTTCTTAATTGTATAAGCCTAACAATGTGGCTTGATTTTTATGAACCTCAATTTTCACATCTCTACTCCACAGAATTATTACAAAGAACAAATATGCTAATGTATGTGACACTCTTTGGTAACTAGACACCACTAAACTAAAGTTACCAAATAAGCCAAGGTTCATGCTACTAATAGCAGGAAATGAAGATGTTGTCCTAGACTGTATAAGTACTGGGAAGGAATGGAAAAGGACAAAAACTGCTCCTCTCTAGTGTCTAAAAACAGAACTGAGTCTTCAAAATCTCAACCTCAAAGACAGGATTTCTTTGACAGTTTAAATCTGGTTTAAAAGAAAATTACCAGAGGAACTCTTACCTGTCTCTTCGCTCTTCATCTGTTAAGTGATTATCTAAGAAAGAGGTTCCCAATATCGTAAGCAAAGTATTGTGACCTTTCTTGTCAGCTGTATGGTACACTCGAGAAGCCAAATGCAAGTTAACAGGCAGCTCCTGGGCTGGGACAGTGGCGCACAGATCATGAAGTGTTGGAAAGCGGTAGTCTTGCAGAATTCTGCAATGGAGAAAAGAAAGTGGAATTCTTCGATCATTTGCGGTCTTTTCAATATAAAATACTTTGATGTTAATTTAGGCTCTAAAACGGGTGTCAAAATGTATAAGATTTAAAACTATAATACTGGTTTATAACAAATTTAATACCACCATTGACCAGATCTTCAAAGTTATATATCCAGCCTTCTGCTGAAGATCTCAATCTATGTGACCTACAGATACCTCAAAAACAACAGGTCAAAAAGCAAACTCATCGTTACCTCACCCCAAAGCTTCTGCTGATTTCTGTAACTCAGTTGGTGATACCGTATCCAACCATCATGCATTATGTGTTTGCTACTCTGCTCAAATGTTAGTGTCCCTGAAGAAATAGAACAATGTATCATATTATCCATTAACTAACATCAATGGAACCCAGGTCTCTAAAGTTTATGCAGCATCTTCCTTCCCATTCTGCTAGAACTTGCTTCTCTCCTGCCTTTCCAAAGTAGAGAAGAAGACATGAAAATCTTTCTTAATTCCCATTGTCACTCGCCATCCAATCAACAGATATGTGTAGAACACCTACCATGTACTACTACTACTACTAATCTGTACTAGGCTATTTATATACATTCTCATTAACTCCCACAATGAACTTATTATATGGGAGATATTACTATCCTTATTTTAGAGCAGGCTTATTTTGGAGAGGTCAATAAAATTGGTAACTACTAGGATCTACATACAATGCTGCTGGCTATAAGCCAATTTTTTTCCTAGTACTGCCTGTTAATGACCCCTGAGGTGGAAGTGGACCCTATCCAGTATGATTCCATCTCCGCCTTCCTACTATAATTACACCAGTAGGTTAAGCATCTGCCTTTGGCTCAGGTCATGATCCCAGGGTCCTGGGATCAAGTCCCGCATCGGGTTCCCTGCTCAATGGGGAGCCTGCTTCTCCCTCTCCCTCTGCCTCTGACTGCCAACATCCCTGCTTGTGTGCTGCTATCTCTCTGTCATAATAAAGAGATAAATCTTTTTTAAAATGTTTTTAAAAATAAATAAAGTTATACTCTTACATTAACACATGATGTCCTTTTCACCAAACCAAATCAAATGAACTTTAGATCATGTTCTCTAGGACCCCTAAGACACAGCTAACCATATCGATGACCTTCCTGAAACTGCAAGCTTTTTTAAACCTGTGCTGTCCCAGCTCTCCATCTCCCTCTCAAATTCATCACGATTTGATTTAGTCACTCTGTTTTCTTTCTCCATCTTCCAAACGGAGGGTGACTTCCAAAGTTGAACTCACCTTTGTATGTTGGAAAAGTAAGCTTCAGTGTTTCTATTTACTCTTGTGCTGAGACCTCCCAAATTTCATCTCCAGTATCACTATCTCACCTAGATTCCTGGCCTATAAGATATGAAACACTGAGGCATCTTTGACTCCTCTTTCCTTCACTTGCACATCCTATGAAAAATTGGGGCTTTCTGTAGCTCGGGGCTGCTCCTTCTCCCCCCTCACTTCCAAAACACTCCAGTACAGGTCCTCAATCACTTCAGCCTGAGAGTTGGACTGAGCACTGCTCCCTCTGTCTCTTCCTCTCTTCTATTCTTCCTGCAAAATTCTATCACACTGTCTGTAAACACTCCTTTGCCCAGCACAACAGTTCTCTGTCTCTTGCTGCATTCATCTACCTTCCTCTCTCTAAGTTTCAAGGCTCTTAAAGTCTGACTGCACTTCTAACACAGGGGTCAGAGTCAGGCTGACTCTGCTCAAATCCTGTTTAAAATTATCACTAGGTCATAAGCAAGTCAATTCATTTATTTATACCCTGGAAAATTGGAAATAACAACATTAGCACCTCCTGGATAAAGCTACTTTAAGAAAGAAAGGAGATGAGAACAAACTGGTGTTTGCCAGAGGGGAGGCAGTGGAGGAATGGGCAAAGTGGGGAAGGGGAGTGGTAGATACCAGTTTCCAATTAAGGAAGGAATAAGTCATGGGAATGAAAGGCACAGGTGAGGGGATATAGTCAGTAGTATTGTGATAGCATTGTATGGTGCCAGGCGTTAACTACACTTGCGGTGAGCCTAGCATAACAGAATTGTTGAATCATTAGGTTGTACACCTGAAACTAATGTAACATTGCATGTCAACTCTACCGCAATACAAAGAAAAGAAAGGATCGAATGCATTTAAAATAGTTTCACTCACAAGGCAGATATAAGCTATTATTATCTGTCTCCAGGACAATTCATGGGGACAGAAATACAGGTCAGTTCCTTCAGTTATGGATCAAGTACGCCTATCGTTTTGTCCATGTTTAAATATCCTTCAAACAATACCTGAAGACAAACTTCTCTGCAAAATTTACTGTTCTTTTTTCTTTTTGACAAATAACTCTTTTCATACATTGCCTTCTTCTTGTGCCACCCCTTCTGACCCTTTATCTAATGGATTAATGCTGATCTGTCTACCTACTGCTCCATGTAGTCTAGATAGGAGCAAACTATAAAGAATTTAGACTTTAGAGTTGGCTGGGCCTGGATCAGAATCTTAGTTCTAACACCTGTAAGCTATGTCACTAGGTTCTCTGAAGGTCTTCCGTAAGATGAAAATAAAATCTCCAACTATTAAAAGAAATCCCTAACTACTGCATTTGTAAAATTGATAATAATAAACAGTTCCTGGCCTGTGGGAGTTTCAAGAAATGCTTGTTTTATTTTTTTGCTATTGTTATTAATTTGTATTGGACAGCACTTAACCCATCACTAGGCACAATATGAACATTACCGAATCACTAATAGAGAGCAGTTTATATCATTTCCAAAACAGCATAGGACTCAACAAGAACAGGGCATAAAATCTATACATGTTTGAGTAGGGCAGGGGCTGGGGGAGGCAAAACCAAAGCATTTAGAAATGCCCAAGACAAAGAAACCTAACTAGAGGAGTGAAAATGGGTGTCCAGGAAGCCAGGGATCCAAAGAGAGGACTTGGGACAGGGGAAAAGAAAAATTAAAAAAAGAGGAGAAAAAAAGGTGAGCTCTAAAGTCAAGCTCATCTACATCATCATTCTGTCTAGAACAGGTCCTGGCTAGTGGAATGTACTTGAGATTACATTACGAATTTTTTTTCCTTGAAAAAGCACTACAACCAATCTGAATTCCTATGCTCCCATTATACTTTAATAACAGATTTGCAAGTGAATCTCCCTAGGTCATTGAGCTAACTAACATGTTTCCAAGAAATGGCTGAATTTCCAAGAAAATGATTTAATTTGGGGGCTAGTCACTGGTGAGAAAAGTTAGGTAAAAAAAAAAAAGTGTTTAAAGAAAAAGGAGTAGTGAATAAAAGATTTTCAGAAACATTGTTCTAAAACTGTCTTTCATTATGCAAATTTCTTAACTATCAGCTTTTCATTCCTCAGCATCTTATTCTTAATTCTCTCTAATGAAAACTTCTCATTTCAATTTTAATGAATTAACACAGTACTATATATATCAAAAAGATCTACAAATATTTTTGGCATGCTCGAGAAAGGCTGTATGTTTTTATAGCACACTCTCCTTAAACAGGACTATTTGTCATTCTTTGAAACACTAAGACATAAAAAAGAAAAGACTCTGACTCTGTGTGTGGCCATACTACTTTGCTTAATGCACTAAATGCAAGGTTTTTTAGGGGAAAAAAATCACGAAGTTTCTGCTTCATTGATAATCTGACAGTAACTATTTATTGAAGGTAAAATACTTGTTGTCTGCTGTCACTATTTGTTTTAATACATAATCTTGCTAACTAAATGAGCTTAAAGCAATGCAGATAAGCAATGGCATGTACAGGGTCACTTAAATGCCAATTCGACTCTTTCATAAACTTTGGAATTCTTTTCCCATGAGTCTATTCTCAGCTACTAAATTGTGAGTAATATCCATTTACAAAGTGTAGGCTGGCCATAAAAAGGTTGTCTTCCATGTCCAGCACACCTTTCAGTGCCCTAAGCAACAACAAAAGCTAATAATTAAAGCTTCTTTAAGCCCCAATAAAGAGTCAAATGAAGAAGAATCTAGAATAAACCAACCCATAAAAACCTAGTGGTAAAATAAGGAAAAAACCAGTTTCAACAAGGTAATTGGCAAAAGAGAAACCCATAAATCTAAATTGCATTTACACATATTATTCAAAATTGAGGTACCCTTGCATAATAAGACCCTCCATTAAAAATTGGGGGAGGGAAATGAAATGAAAGTAGAGAAAAATAAGGTCATCTAAATGACCAAATTGATTGGCCTATGAATATTTTGTGTTGGGTTGAATTTTATTTTATTTCATCATAACAAAATAAACCAACATACTTAGCAGTTAATCCAAATTAGTCATTATTGTGACCAAAAATATCAGATCTAACATGTTAACATTTAATTTTCCTTAGTCTCACAAAGAGTTATTTTTATTCAATTATATCATTGTTAAATCATTAAACTAAGTACATTGGCCAAAACAGTTATGGAAAGAAGTGTGAAGTAGAGCACATATATCCCAACCATAATATCTGACACCAGCTCTTCCTGTGGGAAAGTTTAACTTAGATCTCATATATATGAACTTCTAAAACATTAAATTTTCCTTTAAAAATGCATTTTCAGGTATCAATGCTATTAAATAACTTCTCTTCAGGCAGTAAAATTTATAAACTTAAGGAAGTTACTTTTTTTTCGGTAGTTTTTGATCCCACGAGGGTTTTGAACACCTTCCTTGTCTCTGTTGCGGAATTCCTAATTTATTTTTTTGTGTTCGCTTAACTTCTTTTCCTCTAATTTGCAAAAATTCTGATGATTTCGCCTTCAAGAAAATATAAAGGAGGCTATTAAGGAAAGTTGTAACATGAGAATTAGATCTTTCTCTCATATTTAATGGTCTATCTTATATTAAAACTCCTAATTTCTATGTATATTTTATAACATAATATAAATCCTAAAGGTGAATTGATATTTTCCTCTAAATCCTTTTTTAAATTTTTACATATACACCTTCATAGCAATAAAAATATTAGTATCATATTTATCTATAATATTTTATTTATTGCCTGGGGCACCTGAGTGGCTCAGTCAGTTAAGCATCTGCCTTAGGCTCAGGTCATAATCTCAGGGTCCTGGGATCGAGTCACACATCTGGCTTCCTGCTCAGTGGGTCCTCTGCTTCTCCCTCTCCCTCTGCCCCCTCTGCACGGCCCCCACAAACACTCTCTGTCTCTCAAATAAATAAATAAAATCTTTAAAAAACATTATTTTATTTATTGCCTTAAAACTATTAGAAGAAATACAAGACTTTCCCCTCCATGGCCTACTCTTCTTGATTGCTTTTTTTTTTTTCTAAGATTTTTTTTTTTTAAGTAGTCTCTACACCCAACGTGAGGCTTAAACATAAAACCTTGAGATCAAGAGTCACACACTCCACCAACTGAGCCAGCCAGTCTCCCCTTCATTGGTATTTTTAATAGAATTTTCCCTTAGTCTCTTAAAAGTTTGGCATGACTGGTTGCAAGCAGAAGACAAAATGAACTTTAATGCTTTATATAACTGTTTTGAGCAAAGTTTACCAATTTGTACTTCTTACAGTTGTACTGTTTTCTATTTCTACCGCTTGGGGAAAATCAAACGCATTTCTGTCTCTTAAATAATTATCTTTTAATCGTTACAGGTATTAAGAGTATCATTTTCCTAGATTTCCTAGAAAATTTGCAGAATTCATGGTACAAGGTCATCAAAATATATTTTCTCTGTGGGATGTTCTGGGTTTTTTTGTTTTGTTTTGTTTTGTTTTTTTAGACTAGATTTAAGGAAGAAAGCAGGGAGGCTTTCCTTGGGAAATGCAGAGATATGGTTGAATAAATAGGAGAAGGCCAGATAAAGGGAGGTTTTTATAAATTAGGTAGAGGGTTTAGGCTCCCAGCAGTAGAAAGGAGAGAGCTATTGTGATTTCTTAGGTGAAGAAGTGATGATGAGTAAGGAAAGCTCAGAGTACAGACCATTCTATCTCACCACTCCATTAACGTTTGAATTTCCCTTACAGTTTCTCCACCAAATGGTCATCCATCCTGGCTTGAACATGGTGGGGAATGGAGGACTTCGATATATCCAAAGGCAGCCACTTTCTCTCTGAAAGTCCCCCAGTTGTTTGTTTGTTATAGAGCCTAACAACTTTCATCCACCAGTCTCAATTCAAACCTCAGGATCATACAGGTACAGTCTAGCTTCTTCCATCTGACTGGCAATCAAATATTTGAATACAGCTGACTCTCCTGGGCCTGCTTTTCCCCCAAATAAACAATGCAGTCCCTTCAACTCTACCCTATATGATATGTTTCTGAAGTACTGTGCTTTGTCATCTTGAATGCTCTGTTCCAAATGGTCTCCAATTTGTCAGTGTTGCTCCTGGGATTGTAAACCCAGATCTGAATAGGACATGTGAGGTGTGATGGGATCTGATCAACCAGGAGAAAGATGATCGTCTTTTATAGTATTCATCAATCAGCGCAAACTATGATGATTACACTTGTCTTCCTCTCACAAAACAAAATCATGGCCTAAATAAAACTCTGAAGTCTTTCACATTTGCTCTGAGTCATGTCATCCCATATCTATGCACTTAGCTTGTGGACCCAAGGGCAGAACCATAGACATATTATTCCAATTAAATTTCATCTGAGGTTTGACAACCAAACTTTATCAATGCATTTGGATGTTATCTACCAATACAATCAGTAATCTTCCATATTCTCATTCAAATTATTAGGAAATATGCTACAACGGACAGCCCTCTCACAGTCCACCAGGGACTTTCATAGCTAGCTGTGCATCATTTGCATAACTAATTACAAATCCGTCTAGCAGTTCACCTGATTGCAGTCTAGTCTACGAAACCATCATTGGGAGGCTTGCATAAATGGATTGCTGAAATCCAAAAGCTATTAACAATAACTAATGTTTAATGAGCTTCCTTGTAGGCCAAGCTCTTCACCATGGTAGCCTTTCATTGAACTCCAGGCCTGATACTTTTCTGACGCTCAGTCCAGTAAGTCTAAAAAAGAAATAAGGTTGGTCTTCCGTGGCTTGTCCTTAAGAAACCCATGCTGGCTCCAAGTGATGACTGCTTCCTCTTATAAGCTGTATATAAGGGGTTCTTTTAAAGTTCTCACAGTTCTTTTAATGAGTCATTTTATCATTCCAGGGTTCTGTCATCTAATCAATGCATACATTACAGAAACCATAACCCTTATCCTTAAAAAGATCAATCTCAGATTTGCAGTTGCCGGACCCCAGGCTTTGAGCTCCCCTCCCACTATAGCCTGTCCTCAAAGCTGCTGTGGACAGGGGCACAACAGGCTTCAACCCATCTGTCTGAGCTGACAGGCTCAGGTACCTAAGTTACTCTTAAAATCTTTTACCAATCTTGGGCTTAAAGTTTCTTTTATCACTTCTTTTCCCCTTCTTTCTAAACTAAAGATTATTCTCCTTGTCAGATTTAAGAGAAGCAAAGTACCAGTTTATCAGCTTCCTTTTCTCTTTGTCATATTTCTGTTTACTTAAAACCTCAACCTTTTTTCAAAATTAAATTAAGGCAGCTATGTTGTCATCACACCATTCATCCATAATGATGGGGTTATCCTTCCTTTTTTCTCTCTTTGCTCTTAAACTAATTTGAAAAAAAAATAATTTTTTATTCTTAGCATGATTCACAGGTCTCAACCCATTCTGGATTTGAGGCATTTTGATATAATTATTATAGCCATATGTCACTTTCATGTTTATCTATGGATGTCTATTTCTTCTTTCATCTTTATGTATCTTTAAAACTCTGAATGCAGTAGATCATTTATAACTGTTTTTGTGAGAATTCTTTTTAAGATTTTGTTTATTTATTTGACAGAGAGAGAGAGAGAACAGGAGGAGAAGCAAGCAGAGGGAGAAGAAGGAGAAGCAGATTTCCCACTGAGGAGGGAGCCCAATGTTCCTGGGACTCCAAGATCATGACCTGAGCCAAAGGCAGTTGCTTAACCAACTGAGCCACCCAGGCATCCCGTTTTTGTGAGAATCTGAGGGGATTTAGGGCATCCTGCATCTCTTAAACTTCCTTCCATTTAGAATCCCAAGACATGTAATATCTATATTTTTACAAACTTTTACCCGTTTCCCTCCTAAAATGTTCAACAATCCTCTTGCAGGCCCTGGTGTCAGTCATTTCTTCACGGACACCATTACCTCATTTCTCTTTTTTGTTTCATTTATCTAAGTCATGTTGCTCATGACTAAGGACAGAGTCCTAACAATTTTTATTATACTAATGAGCTTCTTAGAATAGAAATGGTCATAAAACTAATCAAATTATCTGCTTTTCTGCTGAATGAGACCTTCTGGCATATATCCGAGCAGTGGAAGTCCTGCACTACTCCTTCAACACACCTCTGTGCTAGTTCCATTTGCTGTGTCAAAAGAAGTCTTCTTGTCCCCCCAGTCTGGTTGACTTGTATATTATTCCTCATTCTTGTACCAGAGATGCTAGAGACTAATTTTATGCCCTCAGATGTCCAAAGTAAAGTTCATGGTTTATAACTGATCTTGACATGTTAATGCAAATAAATACAAGATACGTGGTGGGACAAGTAACAGGACTACTGCCTTTCTATGGCATTACTAACACGTCCCACACTATGCCAAAAAAATACACCATCAAGTCTTTGATGGTTTTCTCTTCTTGTCCTCTTGAAACATTTCTGGTTCTAGTTTAGAGCTCTCTTAATCCATTCTCCCAAGTCTTTCTTGTCCAACCATTCCTTCTAGTTTTGTGAGGACCACTCTATCCTGACTCATTATTGTAATGGAGAGTTTCCTTTTGTACTTAACCAGACATCTGTTAATTGTTGTTATGAAAGAGCACTGTTGCAAAGAGGCAAAGAGTAAAGGTTCCAGAATTAGACCATCTCAGTTCAAGTCTTGCTTTTACAAACTAACTAGATATTTCCACTTGGACAAATTCTTTATATTCATTTTTTTAATTTTTTTTATTTAACTTTTTTTTATAAACATATAATGTATTTTTATCCCCGGGGGTACAGGTCTGTGAATCGCCAGGTTTACACACTTCACAGCACTCACCATAGCACATACCCTCCCCAATGTCAATAACCCCACCCCCCTCTCCCAACTCCCCTCCCCCCAGGAACCCTCATTTTTTTTGTGAGATTACGAGTCACTTATGGTTTGTCTCCCTCCCAATCCCATCTTGTTTCATTTATTCTTCTCCTACCCCCTTAACCCCCCACATTGCATCTCCACTTCCATATCAGGGAGATCATATGATAGTTGTCTTTCTCCGATTGACTTATTTCACTAAGCATGATACCCTCGAGTTCCATCCACGTCATCGCAAATGGCAAGATTTCATTTCTTTTGATGGCTGCATAGTATTCCATTGTATATATATATATCACTTCTTCTTTATCCATTCACCTGTTGATGGACATCTAGGTTCTTTCCACAGTTTGGCTATTGTGGACATTGCTGCTATAAACATTCGGGTGCATGTGCCCCTTCGGATCACTACATTTGTATCTTTAGGGTAAACACCCAGTAGTGCAATTGCAGGGTCATAGGGTAGCTCTATTTTCAAGTTTTTGAGGAACCTCCATGCTGTTTTCCAGAGTGGCTGCACCAGCTTGCATTCCCATCAACAGTGTAGGAGGGTTCCCCTTTCTCATCCTCCTTGCCAGCATGTCATTTCCTGACTTGTTAATTTTAGCCATTCTGACTGGTGTGAAGTGGTATCTCATTGTGGTTTTGATTTGTATTTCCCTGATGCCAAGTGATATGGAGCCCTTTTCGATGTGTCTGTTGGCCATCTGGATGTCTTCTTTGCAGAAATGTCTGTTCATGTCCTCTGCCCATTTCTTGATTGGATTATTTGTTCTTTGGGTGTTGAATTTGCTAAGTTCTTTTTAGATTTTGGACACTAGCCCTTTATCTGATATGTCGTTTGCAAATATCTTCTCCCATTCTGTCAGTTGTCTTTTGGTTTTGTTAACTGTTTCCTTTGCTGTGCAAAAGCTTTTGATCTTGATGAAATCCCAATAGTTCATTTTTGCCCTTGCTTCCCTTGCCTTTGGCGATGTATATAGGAAGAAGTTGCTGCGGCTGAGGTTGAAGAGGTTGCTGCCTGTGTTCTCCTCAAGGATTTTGATGGATTGCTTTCTCACATTGAGGTCCTTCATCCATTTTGGGTCTGTTTTCGTGTGTGGTATAAGGAAATGGTCCAATTTCATTTTTCTGCATGTGGCTGTCCAATTTGCCCAACACCATTTATTGAAGAGACTGTCTTTTTTCCATTGGACATTCTTTCCTGCTTTGTCGAAGATTAGTTGACCATAGAGTTGAGGGTCTATTTCTGGGCTCTCTATTCTGTTCCATTGATCTATGTGTCTGTTTTTGTGCCAGTACATGCTGTCTTGATGATGACAGCTTTGTAATAGAGCTTGAAGTCTGGAATTGTGATGCCACCCACTTTGGCTTTCTTTTTCAATATTCCTATGGCTATTCAAGGTCTTTTCTGGTTCCATATAAATTTTAGGATTCTTTGTTCCATTTCTTTGAAAAAAATGGGTGGGATTTTGATAGGAATTGCATTAAATGTGTAGATAGCTTTAGGTAGCATAGACATTTTCACAAATTTGTTCTTCCAATCCAGGAGCATGGAACATTTTTCCATTTCTTTGTGTCTTCCTCAATTTCTTTCATGAGTACTTTATAGTTTTCTGAACACAGTTTCTTCGTTTCTTTAGTTAGGTTTATTCCTAGGTATCTTATGGTTTGGGTGCAATTGTAAATAGGGTTGACTCCTTAATTTCTCTTTCTTCTATCTTGCTGTTGTTGTATAGAAATGCAACTGATTTCTGTGCATTGATTTTATATCCTGACACTTTACTAAATTCCTGTACAAGTTCTAGCAGTTTTGGAGTGGAGTCTTTTGGGTTTTCCACATATAGTATCATATCATCTGAAAAGAGTGATTGTTTGACTTCTACTTTGCCGATTTGGATGCCTTTAATTTCCTTTTGTTGTCTGATTGCTGAGGCTAGGACTTCTAGTACTATGTTGAATAGCAGTGGTGATAACGGACATCCCTGCTATGTTCCTGACCTTAACGGAAAGCTTTCAGTTTTTCTCCATTGAGAATGATATTTTCGGTGGGTTTTTCATAGATGGCTTGGATAATATTGAGGTATGTGCCCTCTATCCCTACACTTTGGAGAGTTTTAATCAGGAAGGGATGCTGCACTTTGTCAAATGCTTTTTCAGCATCTATGGGGAATATCATATGGTTCTTGTTCTGTCTTTTATTAATGTATTGTATCACATTGATTGATTTGCAGATGTTGAACCAACCTTGCAGCCCTGGAA
Organism: Enhydra lutris kenyoni; assembly: GCF_002288905.1. Lineage (NCBI taxonomy): Eukaryota > Metazoa > Chordata > Mammalia > Carnivora > Mustelidae > Enhydra > Enhydra lutris. Next base: position 36,048,822 of record NW_019154088.1, on the reverse strand, counting down.
TAAATCCCACTTGGTCGTGGTGAATAATCCTTTTAATGTACTGTTGGATCCCATTGACCAGTATTTTGGTGAGAATTTTCGCATCTCTGTTCATTAAGGATATTGGTCTGTAATTCTCTTTTTTTGATGGGATCCTTGTCTGGTTTTGGGATCAAGGTGATGCTGGCCTCATAAAATGAGTTTGGAAGTTTTCCTTCCATTTCTATTTTTTGGAACAGTTTCAGGAGAATAGGAATTAGTTCTTCTTTAAATGTTTGGTAGAATTCCCCCGGGAAGCTGTCCGGTCCTGGACTTTTGTTTGTTTGGAGATTTTTTTTTTTTAAAGATTTTATTTATTTATTTGTCAGAGAGAGAGAGAGAGCGAGAGTGAGCACAAGCAGATAGAGTGGCATGCAGAGGCAGAGGGAGAAGCAGGCTCCCTGCTGAGCAAGGAGCCCGATGTGGGATTCGATCCCAGGATGCTGGGATCATGACCTGAGCCAAAGGCAGTGGCTTAACCCACTGAGCCACCCAGGCGTCCCTGTTTGGAGATTTTTGATGACTGTTTCAATCTCCTTACTGGTTATGGGTCTGTTCAGGTTTTCTATTTCTTCCTGGTTAAGTTGTGGTAGTTTATATGTCTCTAGGAATGCATCCATTTCTTCCAGATTGTCGAATTTGTTGGCGTAGAGTTGCTCATAGTATGTTCTTATAATTGTTTGTATTTCTTTGGTGTTGGTTGTGATCGCTCCTCTTTCATTCATGATTTTATTTATTTGGGTCCTTTCTCTTTTCATTTTGATAAGTCTGGCCAGGGGTTTATCAATCTTATTAATTCTTTCAAAGAACCACTTCCTAGTTTCGTTGATTTGTTCTATTGTTTTTTTTTGTTGTTGTTGTTGTTTCTATTTCATTGATTTCTGCTCTGATCTTTATGATTTCTCTTCTCCTGCTGGGTTTAGGCTTTCTTTGCTGTTCTTTCTCCAGCTCCTTTAGGTGTAGGGTTAGGTTGTGTATTTGAGACCTTTCTTGTTTCTTGAGAAAGGCTTGTACCGCTATATATTTTCCTCTCAGGACTGCCTAATCTGTGTCCCACAGATTTTGAGCCGTTGTGTTTTCATTATCATTTGTTTCCATGAATTTTTTCAATCCTTCTTTAATTTCCTGGTTGACCCATTCATTCTTTTGAAGGATGCTGTTTAGTCTCCATGTATTTGTGTTCTTCCAAATTTCCTGTTGTGATTGAGTTCTAGCTTCAGAGCATTGTGGTCTGAAAATATGCAGGGAATGATCCCAATCTTTTGATACCAGTTGAGACCTGATTTATGAGCCAGGATGTGATCTATTCTGGAGAATGTTCCATGTGCACTAGAGAAGAATGTGTATTCTCTTCCTTCGGGATGAAATGTTCTGAATATATCTGTGATGTCCATCTGGTCCAGTGTGTCCTTTAAGGCCTTTCTTTCCTTGTTGATCTTTTGCTTAGATGATCTGTCCATTTCAGTAGGGGAGTGTTAAAGTCCCCAACTATTATTGTATTATTGTCAATGTGTTTCTTTGATTTTGTTATTTATTGGTTTATATAGTTGGCTGCTCCCACGTTAGGGGCATAGATATTTAAAATTGTTAGATCTTCTTGTTGGACAGATCCTTTGAGTATGATATAGAGTCCTTCCTCATCTCTTATTATAGTCTTTGGCTTAAAATCTAATTGATCTGATATAAGGATTGCCACCCCAGCTTTCTTCTGATGTCCATTAGCATGGTACATTGTTTTCCACCCCCTCACTTTAAATCTGGAGGTGTCTTCGGGTCTAAAATGAGTTGCTTGTAGGCAGCATATTGATCGGTTTTGTTTTTTTATCCATTCTGATACCCTGTGTCTTTTGATTGGGCATTGAGCCCATTAACATTCAGGGTAACTATTGAGAGATATGAATTTAGTGCCATTGTATTGCCTGTAAGGTGACTGTTATTGTATATTGTCTCTGTTCCTTTCTGATCTACTACTTTTAGGCTCTCTCTTTGCTTAGAGGATGCTTTTCAGTATTTCCTGTAGAGCTGGTTTGGTGTTTGCAAATTCTTTCAGTTTTTGTTTGTCCTGGAAGCTTTTTATCTCTCCATCTATTTTCATTGATAGCCTAGCTGGATATAGTATTCTTGGCTGCATGTTTTTCTCGTTTAGTGCTCTGAATATCTCATGCCAGTTCTTTCTGGCCTGCCAGGTCTCTGTGGATAAGTCCACTGCCAATCTAATATTTTTACCATTGTATGTTACAGACTTCTTTTCCCGGGCTGCTTTCAGGATTTTCTCTTTGTCGCCAAGACTTGTAAATTTTACTATTAGGTGACGGAGTGTGGACCTATTCTTGTTGATTTTCAGGGGGGGTTCTCTGCACTTCCTGGATTTTGATGTTTGTTCCCTTTGCCATATTAAGGAAATTCTCTACAATAATTCTCTCCAATATACCTTCTGCTCCCCTCTCTCTTTCTTCTTCTTCTGGAATCCCAATTATTCTAATGTTGTTTCATCTTATGGTGTCACTTATCTCTCAAATTCTCCCCTCATGGTCCAGTAGCTGTTTGTCCCTCTTTTGCTCAGTTTCTTTATTCTCTGTCATTTGGTCTTCTATATCACTAATTCTTTCTTCTCCCTCATTTATCCTAGCAGTAAGAGCCTCCATTTTTTTATTTCACCTCATTAATAGCTTTTTTTATTTCAACTTGGTTAGATTTTATTTCTTTTATGTCTCCAGAAAGGGCTTTTATCTCTCCAGAGAGGGTTTCTCTAATATCTTCCATGCCTTTTTCGAGCCAGGCTAGAACCCTGAGAATTGTCATTCTGAACTCTAGATCTAACATATTTCCAATGTCTGTATTGATTAGGTCCCTAGCCTTTGGTACTGCCTCTTGTTCTTTTTTTTGTGGTGAGTTTTTCCACCTTGTCATTTTGTCCAGATAAGAGTATATGAAGAAGCAAATAAAATACTGAAAGGGTGGCAAAGACCCCAGGAAAATGTGCTTTAACCAAATCAGAAGAGACCCCAAATCGTGGGAGGGAAAAGGGGGATAAAAAGAAGTTCAGAAAAAAAAGAAAATAAATTATTAAAAAAAACGAAAATAAAGAAAAAATATAAAAAAGAAATATATATATGTACATATATATTAGATAAACTAGTTAAAAAACATTAAAAAAGAAAAGGGTAAAAGTTAAAAAAATTAGCAGAAGAAGAAAAAAAAGTAAAAAAAATTAATTTAACTGCAAGACTAAAGAATCATGAGGAGAAAGCCATGAGTTCCGTGCTTTGCTTTCTCCTCCACTGGAATTCTGCTGCTCTCCTTGGTAGGTGAACTTTGTCTTGGCTGGATTTCTTGTTGATCTTCTGGGGGAGGGGCCTGTTATAGTGATTCTCAAGTGTCTTTGCCGGAGGTGGAACTGCACCGCCTTTACCAGGGGCCGGGCTAAGTAATCTGCGCAGGTTCACTTTCGGGAGCTTTTGTCCCCTGAACGCTTTCCGTAGAGTTCTGGAGGACAGGAATGAAAATGGCGGCCTCCCAGTCTCCGGCCCGGAGGAGCCGAGAGCTCGGGGCCCCACTCCTCAGTGCGCTCTCAGAGAAAAGAGCTCAATCACTCCCATCTCCCTGGCCTCTGGCCACGCTCCAAGCTCACCAAGCCTGCTACCAGTTCAAGGTAACCCCAAGCTGAGAGCTCACTCTTCGGCTCTGTCTCTGTAGCCAGTGTCCCCAGTCTAATACCTACGAGCTCTGCGACACTCAGACACCCCCGATCCTTCAGTGACCCTGCGGGACCTAGGGCCACGCTGGCCCCACATGGGCTTCACCCCGGTTTAGCCTCTGGAGCTATGTCCCTCAGTGGAGCAGACTTTTAAAAGTCCTGATTTTGTGCTCCATTGTTCCACTGTTTGCCAGGAACCGGCCCTTCCCACCCCCCACCCCCCACCCCCGGTCTATCTTCCCGTTGCTTTGGATTCACTTCTCCACCAGTCCTACCTTTCAGAAAGTGGTCGATTTTCTGTTTCTAGAATTGCTGTTCTTCTTCTCTTCAATCTCCCATTGGTTTTGTAGGTGTTTGCAATGGTTTGATAAGCTATCTAGGTGATCTCCTGCTACCTGATGTAGTCTCAGCCTGCTACTTCTCCACCATCTTGACTCTTCCCCCCAGTTCTTTATATTCTTTATGACAGTTTATTCAAATACAGTCTTGTTAAGAAATATATTTTTAGAATTAGGATAATATATGCAAAACACTTAACAAAGTGGTTGGCCTGTGATAAATAAAAATACTAATTACTTTAGGGAAGGGTTGCCTCTTTTTACCAAAAATAAATAAAATTTCTCTAATTTCTTAATAATATTTAATAGAAGCCACAACAATCCAAAAGAATTAATGTGGAATTTTTCTAATGAGAGACTTTAATTCCTGCCAGGCCGTCATGGTTAAATCACTCTCCAGATATCCATGTTATTGTTTTACACATTTACTAGCTAACCATTTGCCTCTCATGCCCACATTTTATTTCCAAAGTCCCAACGTTCAGATAGAAGTATGGATGAAAACATTATCTATGCCCACCTGCCTAACACTTTTTCATCAAGATTCCATAGTCTTCAAAGATACTGTTTAAGGGGCGCCTGGGTGGCTCAGTCGGTTAAACATCTGCCTTCAGTTCAGGTCATGATCTCAGGTTCCTAAGATTGAGTCCCGAGTTGGGCTACCTTCTTTTCAGGGGCCTGCTTCTCCTTCTCCTTCCACTCATGCTCTCTCTTGCTATCTCCATCTCTCCTTCTCTCTCTCAAATAAATGAATAAAATTTTTAAAAAGAAAAAGATACTGTTAAAAAAAAAAAAGAAAGAAAAAAAAGATGCTATCTAAGGGCTACACACCTAGAAGGTGTCAGCCTGAAAGACGGGATTCACCTGAAGTAGTTAGCAATGAGTGCGTTCACTTAACCTTGGCAGGATTCACTTCATATCCCAAGTCCATGCTTTAGAAAGGCAGCATGATTTTTAATGGAGTCCATAGCCCATCACAAGTCCCTTCTCCTTCACAGCAGTTGTGGATTTTCTCTGGTCAATTATTATTTATGCATCTTCCTTATTACCCATTATTCCCAGTAGATCTATATGCTAGCATCATGCAAGATGAACTTAAGAAAGTAGGACTAGAGAAATGAAGAAAAACCAGGAGACCACTGTGTTAATCCGAACACAAGGTCACTAGGACCCAGACTAGGATGAACGCAACTAGAAAAGAGAAGGAAAAAATTACAAGCAATAATGTTAGGAGGAATCTAGATCTTGGAGACTCATTGTGGGTTAAAGGCAAGGGGAGGGGAGGTCACAGATAAACCCAAGTTTTCAGAGTTGGGAATTTTGGGTCCAAGTTAAAGAATGGCCAGTTGACATGGGTGAAAAACATAGCAGGAACATTGTCTTCAATAGGAGAGGGTACCCAAAAGGAGATGAATCAGCTAGAGAGAGGATCCATGGTGATAATAAGATAACATTTTGTGGTTCAGGGAAAAATGGCTTTTTTTTAAATCCTAATAAAATGTACCCATTTTAAATAAATTTATTAAAGTCTAAAAGTATCTCAAATTAAAGAAAAGTACCAAGTGAATAGTAGTAAAGCAATATACAGATATGGTAAAAAGTTATTTAAATTATACATATATAAAATGAATCTGAGAAACATTCTCACAACAGGAAAAGACTTAGGGTTAGGATAAACCCAAACAGGGCAAAGTTATAAAACATACAAAATTCACCCAGTTCTTTTCCCTGGGTTACAGTTTCTGACTCCCTCAAGATGGTAATGGGAGGACTCTTGGTCAATTTCTGAAAGCCCTGAGTTTCCTTCCCTCCTTAAAAATGTGTCTTTTTCCTGGGTGGCTCAGTTATTAAGTCTGTGCCTTCCGCTCAGATCATGATCCCAGCATTCTGGGAGTCCTGGGATTGAGGCCCCATATTGGGCCCCCTGTTCAGCAGGGAGCCTGCTTCTCCCTCTCCAGGTCCCCCATGCTTGTGTTCCGTCTCTTACTATCTCCCTCTGTCATAAATAATTTAAAAATCTTTTTTAAAAAATATGTCTTCTCTCCCCAGAATTATGACTAGGGTTGAGACAAAAAGCCCTCAATACACAGATATCCCCTTTTCCCAAACGAGCAATTTACAAATAGAAGGCCCTTTTTCAGGGCAAATCCACCTCCACGCCATGGCCCTTGCCTGATCCATTTCTTCACACTTGCACATCCACACAAATCATAACTGTTTCCAACACAAATAGTGTTTTACCTTTAAAGATGCCTGTTTGGCTGCTTTGGAATCACTTGTGGGCTGTTCGTCTTTCAAAGGTTTACTTGATTCATCTGCTGGCCGAACTTCCAGAGTTTCCTGAGATTTACATACTGTGCTTCCTGCTTCTGAGACTCCCCACTCTAACACATCTTCTTGTTCAAGCTGGAAAATACTTGAGATAGCTTTAGGAATTTCCTCAAGCATATTCTGTAGGAAAACATAAATGTACAAGAATGTTCTTCTTATTGGTCCTCCCAAAGTTTTAAGTCACACAGTGCTTCTTTCTAACCACAAAATGATAATAAAAACACATGATTGAAATTAACCAAAGGTAGTAAATTTCTTCTGAAGATTTAAAAAGAGAAATTCAAATTGACTTAAGAACAATGTAAAGCCTAGCAAATTATTTTCTCTGGTTCTTGTCTCAGAAAATATAGCTACCCCACAGTAACTATGCATCAACTCTAAGGAAACCATGAGACACCAATCTGACCCTGACTTCACCGCATACTCATTCAGAATCAAGGCCCACTGAAACATCTGACCTCTGAGATTCTTCAGTCCTGAGAAATGGGATTTCTGCTAACTAGATGCTCTTCCAGAAGCCTGACTTCAAGTACTCAAAAAAGAGCTGACCCAGAGGCCCAGAGGCCTCGAGAAGACTATCCAGACATCCCCGCTCCATTGCAAGCCCTAGTGAAAAACCCTCACAAAATATCACTCTTAAAACTATTTTGTGTTCCTTAAAAATATCTCATTGATGGGGCGCCTGGGTGGCTCAGTGGGTTAAGCCTCTGCCTTTGGCTCAGGTCATGATCCCGGGGTCCTGGGATCGAGCCTCACATCGGGCTCTCTGCTCAGCGGGGAGCCTGCTTCCTCCTCTCTCTCTCTCTCTCTCTCTCTCTCTCTCTCTGCCTGCCTCTCTGCCTACTTGTGATCTCTCTCTCTCTCTGTCAAATAAATAAATAACATCTTAAAAAAAAAAATCTCATTGATTTAATCTGTATTTTACCAAGTCTTAGGTAAAGTATCTTTATAACCATATTTTGATATTACCCAATTTTAAACCAAAACTATTTGGGATGATGGAATACTGGCAATTAAAGCTTCATTGCCTCAAATTAACAGATGGATAAAACCAGTCTGATTTATACAAAAGTCTGAATTCTAGAGAATGACTTGAAAATGCAATTGCATCACTTTGTTCTTTGATACATTTTCATTTGCTAATAAGTAAAATAAAGGATAAAGATGTCATACAACATCAAATACTATTTATCTTTATTATACAAAAAGGATGGCTAATCCAAGAAATTTCCATTTGTAAAATGAAACTTCAATCTGGAGTTCATATTTCTATAAAACTATTGGATGATACAATGAAAAGATAAAAGTTTTGTAACTGGATGGGACATTATTCAAATCCTGGATCTGTCAATTAATAGATGGGTGATTTTGGTCAAGTTACTTAATTCTTTTTAGCCTCATTCTCCTCATTGTAAAAAGGGGGGGTTAATAAAATCTTTTTCATAAAATGGCAGAACAGATACGCTCAGGCGATATGTGTTATGGGCCCTGTGCTTTCTATGACAAGCTCATTTGTTCCATCCTCCATAGATTTGGCATGTTAATCACTCCCTTTCTTTTCAATTTCTCTTCTCCTGGCTTCAACACATACTCCCAGGTTCTGGTTTGGGAGACTGAACAGATGAAGGTACCACCCATCAAAACAGAAAATGAAGAAAGAGAAGCTTGAGAAGAGGGCAGTGACAATCCTGTAGCTGCAACAGACACTCTTCAGATCTCTGCCGAGCCTTCCTTTTGCCACCAAACCTTTACAGATTGTGTCTGTATCCTGTGCCCTCCTTCTGTTTCAGCCTGCATCACATTGTATTGTAGTTGTCTAAGTAATCATTATCATAATCATAATCATCAACATACATGAGCATTATCTCATTTAAGCTTAATCTTCACCACGACTCCACAAAGCAAGAACTGTTTGTAACCCCATTTTGTGGAAGAAGAAACTGAGGCTTTCAAAAGTTAAGAAACCTTCCCAAGGTCACAGTGAGAGTAAGTAGCAGTGCTCTATTTGAACCTAGCCAACCTGAATCCAAACTTCACTCTCTTACCCTCTTTGAGAAGTATGGTCCACAGACTCCTGACAATCTTTGAGACCCTTTCAGGGGATCTGCAATTTCAAAGCTATTTTCATAATAATACCAAGTCTTACTTGCCTTTTTCACTATGTTGATGCTTGCACTTGTGATGGAAAAGTAGTTGTGGGTAAAACAGTGAACCAGTACTTTTCATATGATTAACATGTGAGCTTACAAAAGCATGCAGGGGTTGAGGAGCCATTCAAAGAACAAGGTAGACCAATGGATGTTAATGTAAGGATATACAATAAGTTACTTTATCTTGTTTCAGATTCCTCATTGCAACTCTTTAAGACACTACCACTTGCAGAGTTTTGGTATATTAATAAAGAATAGTGGCCATAATTTTGTTAAGAAATTGTTAAAATATTATTCCTTTTTTAATCTGTATGAAACCAGGCTTACCTAATATATTTCAACCAAAAAACATACAAAACAGATTGAATGTAGAAACAGATATGAGACTCTAGCTCTCTATTAAACGAGGTATTATACAGATACGCAAAAAAATGTTCTTGCTAAAATTTTTTGAGATTTTTTTTCTAAAATGGTATGTTCCATGTTCATATGTAATTGGCTTATTATTATTTTAAATGAATGGATAAATATTTTATATTTTTCTCAGTTTTAATTTCTATTATGGTAAACATTGATTGATACAATCCATATAAACAAAAACTTCTTTGGATCCTTAAAATATTTTTCAAGAGTTTAAAGGCATCCTCCAGCAACTGGGTGATGGACATTAAGGAGAGCATGTGATGTAATAAGCACCGGATATTATACAAGACTGATGTATTAGAGCTGTACCTATAGAACAAATAATTCATTATACGTTAATTAATTGAATTTAAAATTTTTTAAAAAGAATATTTAAACTGTAAAAAAAAAAAGAGTTTAAAGTCATCCTGAGACCAGAAAGTTTAAATACTTTAAAACTTAAAATCTAAGAAAAAAAAATTGTATCTTACCTATCTCTATATCTCAAGTACTTAGTGCATTTATACCATCTCCAATTATTTGTGAACAAGTAAATGAATAAATGAAAGAAAATTATATCAATTTTTTCCTCTGCTATGTAGTCTTTATTTAGAATATTCATTAAGCAGTATTGTACTTTGTCTCTTTATATATTGGTCTACTCCATACAATGAATTCCTCAAGGTCAAGAACTGTCTTTTCTATCTTTATATTAACCATGTCTAAAACAAAGCCTACCACGTTGTAAGAAAAGGAATGAATAAATAAACTCTGATTTTTTTTAGTAAGTATGTGAGGAAATTATTCTCTATGATGATTCAAAAACTATTGTATTTGAAATGGTGGGTACTTAAAGAAAATAAGTTGCATCAAAGAACTAAGAGATCTCTGACCTGTGGCACTGAGATGTTCACAAGTGAGGCCGCCATGCTCTGAGGGTAGGATGCAGGCACAACCAGATGACAGCATGTTAGCCAATGTTCCCCAGATAAATATCAGCCCAGTAAACTTCTAGAAGCCTAAGGGACAGGTAGGATGGACAGATAGAGTTCTGCTCTCTGGCAGAGTGTCTGAAATGAAAGATATCACAGAGGAGCCTTTTTACCATGACCAGGTATCAAGTTAAAAGGTATTTTCTAACTTAAAAAGCCAGTGGCCAGGAGTGCCAGGGTGATTCAGCCAGTTAAGCATCTGATTCTTGGTCTCCGCTCAGGTCATGATTTCAGGGTCATGAGATCAAGTCCCACATCAGGCTCCATGCTCTGTTTGGAGTCTGCTTAAGACACCCTCTCCCTCCCCCTGTCCATCCCCCCATGTGTGCACACGTGTGCTCTCTTTCTCCTTCTCTCTCTAAAATAAATAAATAAATCTCAGAAGAAAAAAAAAGCCAGTGGCCAGAAAAAGTCTAGTGATAGCTTGTAAATGTCAAAACTGAGAGAATGATTCCCACAGAATTACATTACAAAGAAATCAATATTTTTGTTTAAATCTTTATTTTAAATAGTCAAAATGATATCTAAGTCAAGTACCTGATATTGGGCCCTTTTCATATTTTCCTGAAAAATGGTATCTTTTGTTATATTTTACATGAATGCAGTAAATGGTTTTAAGTCAAATGGTATTAAGAATTTCTATTTTTCTACACCTGACTAATCTTGTATTTTCAGTTTATTATACCCATTGGAAGCTTATATATCAGAGGTTTCGATATCTACCTATAAATGGTGTTCCCTAGAGAAAGCTACCTTAGATGTCAGTTTTAAGTCCAAAGCATATGTGGGAAGCCTTCAAAATTGATATATATACATATTAGCCTTACACATGTGGGGTCCTGGGGTAAGAGATAAGAATACAAAGCAGAAAAAGGCATGGTCTCAATCCAGAAGCATTTCAGACTCTGGTAGTTCAATCAGTTGTAGAAACTCTAACATTATAAGATCCATGGCTTTTGTGGAAAGATTCCATATATTTTCTAATGATAACATATTACGATAAAAATGAAATGTAATCTGAATCTTTTATGTATGTGGACTCATTTTCAGGAACTAAAGGAGCTTGCTATGTAACAATATTTTACAAATCCTTTATAAAGGAAATGATCATGGTACAATGGTTTGTTTTATGTAAATGTAGATTTCTATACACAGGGAGACATGTCCTATCCATAGGGAATGTATTCCAGATTGCTTTGAATCCTATAAATACTTTGCCAGTGATAGAAGAAAAGGAAGCTTTACTTCTGAAATAAATTTCTGTCACCAACAATTCATTATTTCTCTACCAAATTTTTCCCTCATCAATGCTATAAACAATTTTTCTAGCTAAATAAAATATATGATGGTGCTTCTTAGAAGCTAACAACCTTTAATTAATTCTGCAACAACTTTCTGAATATAAATGCCTAGGCCAGAGGAATTGTTAAAATATTCCCCTTCTGGAAAGAGTTTTGGGCCTTAGCTCAGAAGGTCTATGATAGGCAGCAACGGTGAGCCAAAATAGCCAAGACTCCCAATGTGATATTGGATTAGATGTTCATATGGTTAAACACACCTCTAAAATGAATGAAGGGAGGTTGTTTGTTTGTTTTTTTAACTGTCTAAGCAAGTATTCAAGCAACAAGAGACAAACCACTACTTCAGTATAGGCAAAGAGGATTTTTTTTTTTTATTTAAAGATTTTATTTATTTATTTGACAGAGAGAAATCACAAGTAAGCAGAGAGGCAGGCAGAGAGAGAGGAGGAAGCAGGCTCCCTGCTGAGCAGAAAGCCCGATGTGGGGCTCGAACCCAGGACCTGGGATCATGACCTGAGCCGAAGGCAGCGGCTTAACCCACTGAGCCACCCAGGCGCCCCTACAAAGAGGATTTTTATTAAAAACTTTACCATTTGAGGTTCCTCAAGATTTATCTGTAATCCTTGCTCTGCTTGCACTTGAGACGGCTTGTGCCAGTACACTTTCCCCATTAAAGATATATCCTTGAAGAAGAAAAAAAAAAAAAAACAATTAAAATAATGCCAGTTTTTAACATCATAGAGGTATATTATTCAATGCAGTAAAATTCCAGTCATTTAATCAGTGAAGAATATATAAAAGAAATTTAAGCTAAATATTATGCAGTAAATAGGAAACATAAAATAAAAGCTACAATGAAAATATTTTATCTATTATTACAATTTCATGGCTTTTTAAGTTATTGATATCAATAGATATAACATCAGATTTAATCAGACAATTAGGTATAGGTACAGATTTTGTAAAACACTGCTATTAAACGGCTGTACAAGGAAGATATATTAAAAACTAAAATTTAATCTAACTCAAAGCAAGAAGGAATATGAGTATACTTTAAATTTTAATGAGTATAACTGCTAATATCATTTTTATCATTACTAATGCTAATTGCTATGATAAAGTCTCATTCAGCTAAAGTGGTAAGAAGATAGCACACTACAACATCTAACAACAAAGAGAAAGAAAGAAACCCAGCTCCTGCCCAAACTGCAAAGTCACAGACCAGGTATCAACAGGCAAGTTACTATGTTCCTCCTCACCTCAGTTCTATCATCTTTAAAATGGGGATTCAATTCAATTACATGACTTTTGACAGCCCATTTCTCCTCTAGACTTTAATGACATCAATAGCAATATATAAACATTCACTGTGCTTTAAAACATTACCTTTTCTTTGCTTCATCAAAAAGATCCAACTTAGGCCATTGGCTTCTACTTCAGCCTTTCTATCACAAATAACTATAAAATTGGACAAAATATAAGAGCAACTCTTTTAGTTAGGACTGGGCAATAAGCAGTGCACAACTATACTGACTAAGATAATGGAAACCAAAAAAGGTTAAGAGGCAAATCAATCCATATTTCTGCCTTTCACAATTTCCAGACCACAACACAAAATAGAGGAAAACAACACAGAATCCAGGTATCTCACTAAGTTGAAAAAAGAGAAAGTAGAGTAAGGGGAAGACAAAGAGGGTAGAATTTGTAAGGCATAGTATGGAAAGGAAGGAACAGAATAGAAAAATAGCTCCAGGAATCTGAATCAGGTATTCGAGTTATTGACTGAATACCAATCTGTTCATACAGTAGTGAAACCCATGAGGGCAGACAAAGATAAACTAACCCTCCCCAGGGCAAGGGAGAACAATTACCAAAGAGCTATAACCACAATTCCAAAAGCTCACACAAGACTAGGAATCATCAGTTCTCCCACCAGACATGCTGAATACGTGGTACATTCATTATAAACCTCAGAAGAGTCAGACATTAATAGTAGTTCTAAATTAGCTCTAGAGCAAATGCTTCTTAGGACTTTAACAACATTTTTAAAATAATACTTGAAAATATCAAGCTGATCTTCAGGTAGTTTAACAGACTATTTGAACAAACTCCAATACTTTTAGAGGAAGACAACAAAATCTTATATTCCACAATGTAAAATTCACAATGTTCAGCACTCAATCAAATTTTACTAGTCACATGGAGAAGCATAATTATGTAGCACACAACCAGGAGAAAAATCACTAGAAAAAGACCTAGATATGATAGATATGTTGGAATTAGCAGATAAGGATCTTAAATTCTCTAATTTAAATATTAAAATGTTCAAAGATGTAAATATAATAAGAAACAAATGTAAGATATAAAAACAGAATCAAATGGAATATCTAGATAAAACATTATCTGAAATAAAAATTTCACTGAGTGGCATTAATAACAGAGTAAAATTATAGAGGAAAATATTTGTCAACTTGAAGACACAGCAATAGAAACAACACAAAATGAATCACAGAGAGAAATAAAAACTGAAAGAAAATTAATACTCAGTCTAACATAATATTTAATTAGAGTCCCAGAAAGGGTAGTATGAAGGGAGCAGAAAATATCTGTACAAAAAATGGCCAAAATTTTCCAAATTTGATGACAACTATAAACCCCTTGATGCAAAAATTTTCATGAATGCCAAGCAGAAACACGTAAAGAACATGATGCCAACCACATTATAATCAAAATTAAGAAAACTAGTAATAAAGAAAAAAATCTTATAAGCATCCAGAGAAACATTAACTACAAAGAAACTAATAATTGCCGACAGCTAATTACCACAAACTAACATTGCAGTCTTCCTATCATAATTATGTAGGCCAGAAGACAAGGAAGAAATGTATTTAGAGTACCCATAATGAAAAAAAATACCGTCCACATAAAATTCTATATCCAGCAAAAATATCTTTCAAAACTGACGGTGAACTACTTTTTCAGCAAACAAAATGTGTAAAAATTCATTGTCATCAAACCTACAAGAAATGTTAAAGGAAATTCTTTGAGCAGAAGCAAAATGGTATCAGATCAAAACTTGAACGCACACAATGGAAATAAGTAATAGAATGATTTAAAATATGTGTAAATAAAAAAAAGACATTTTCTCTTTTTAAAGATTTTTTTAAAATATAATGGATGGTTTAAATAAAATTAATAATGTTTTGTTTTATACATAGATATGACGTATGCATTAATAATGACACAATGTTGGTAGAAAGGAAAGGAAATAGACTTCTGTAAAAGTTCTTATATCATATGTGAAATGGCATATTATTTATAGGGATATAAGTTAAATATGCACAATGTAAACTCCATAAATCCTACTAAGACAATAAAGAGATAAATAAGCTATTAGTACAAAACAGAATAAAATGCTAGAAAATATAATTAAAAGAAGGCAGGTAAAGAAGGGAAAAAAACATAAACAAATGTGACAAATAGAAACCAAATACCAAGATAGTAAATATAAACTCAACCTTATCGATAATTACATGTAAATGGCCTCCAGTTAAAAGACAAAGACTGTCACTGCAGAAAAAGACAAGATCCTACAATATGATTGCTATAGGAAAGAAACCTGCTTAAAGTATAAAGACATAAATAGGTTAAAAGTTAAAGGATGAAGGGAGTTATACAAACATTAATCATAAGAAAACTGGAGTGGCTATATTAATATCAGAAAAGGCAGGCTTCGGGGCGTCTGGGTGGCTCAGTGGGTTAAAGCCTCTGCCTTCAGCTCAGGTCATGATCTCGGATTTAGGGATCAAGTCCCTCATCGGGCTTTCAGCTCTCAGGGAGCCTGCTTCCTCCTCTCTCTCTCTCTGCTTGGCTCTCTGCCTACTTGTGATCTCTCTCTGTCAAATAAATAAAATCTTTAAAAAAAAAAAAAAGCAGACTTCACTTCAAACAAGAAATATTAGCAAAAGAAAGATCATTTCATAATAATACAAGAGTCAAGTTTGTCAGAAGACATAGAAATAGACACTAATGTCAATGCTTCAAAGGACATTTTTTTAAAAAACTAACAAAACTGAAAAGAGAAATAGAAAATTTCATTATTATAGTTAGGAATTTCAAACCAAGACTAACTGGCTCCTGAAACTCAGCTCTTCATAAATATACTAACTAAGGGTGCCTGGGCAGCGCAGTCAGTTAAGTGTCTGACTCTTGGTTTTGGCTCAGGTCATGATCTCAGGGTCCTGGGACTGGGCCCTCAACTGAGCTCCACACTCCGCATGGAGTCTGTCTGAGATTCTCTCTTCCACTCCCTCTGCCCCTTCCACTTGTGCTCTCCCTGGCCCCCACTCAAATAAATAAATAATTCTTTAAAAAAATAAATAAATAAAATAAATACGCTAACTAAACAGCAAATGTGAAATCCTGCAAAAATAAAAAATTCTTTACAACCTTTTAGGTTTATAAATATACCATTCAAGTATAAAAACCTGACAATAATGGACACGAAATTCAGGATATTGTTCACATCTGAGGAGGGAGAGATTGATTGGAAAGAGGTACAAAGGGTATCTCTACCCAATCTGAAGTGAATATGACAAAAATATTAAATTTTGAAAAATCTGAGCAATGAACACAATATTTCATAATAAAGAAATTTCTCAACACATTTCATGTAGGTAATGTACCAATATCAAATATAGGCTAAAAATAGCTTAATAAACCTATAGTTTACCTCACTTGTGAACATAAACACAAAAATCCCAATTAAAATATTGGCAAAGGAAATTAATCAGCATATTTAGAAACAATAAAACTTGACCAAGGAAATTTTTCCCATAACTTCATGGATAATTCATTACTAGTTTATAACATTAACAGATTACCACAGAAATTCATGTTATCAACTCAGTAACTGCTAAGGATAACCTTAAATAAAATTCAACACCCATATCTGAGTAAAGAGTAAACAGAAACAGAAAAAAACTTAACCCCACAAGAGGTTTTTGCAGATTCCTGCACCAAATATATTTCATAATAAAACATTAGGCAGGAGAACCAATGCAACATGAAAAGAAAGAGTACATGTATAAATAACACAAGAGAGAAAACCAAAATATTACTATTAATAGATTATGTAACCATGTAATTGGTGAAAAAAAGAAAGTTAACTGAAAAAAAACTAGCAGGCCAAAGCATATCTAACAATTCAACAAATAAAATTTCATACTGGCAATAACCAGTTAAGATTGCATTCTTAAAATAAAAAGGAGCTACTAATATACAAAATGCAAATCTCAGAAACATTATGCTAAGCAGGAAAAGCCAGGTTAAAATGGCATCAGAATAGCCAAAAACAGCATCTCCAAACCACCCAATAAATTAAATATAAAGATAAAAATAGATGAAAACTTAAAGTATTTGTCTAGTTAAAGTCCAATGCCTAGGCTTTTTCAAGAAAAGTTTTTTTTCTTTTCTATGGGTCATACTTCCTTCCTTTATTTGTATGCCTCAGAATTGAGTGTTGAAAAGCTTATAGCAACCCAGGGAGCACTTATTCAAAGATTACTAATGGATGTCAATAAGAACAGTGAGTATTTTTAGTGTTTTAACTTGCCCTCTTCCCATAATCTGCTATCCAGCTAACCAGTAACCTCGAAAAATAAAGATAACAATAAAATAAATATTTTAGTAACTTTCAGCTATGTGAATGTGTATTGGTTGTTTAGGGTCAGTCTCAACCTATCAATAGTGATGTTATCAACTGAAAATGCCTGTGGGGAATCACCTGGGCCCACACTATTTGTGGTAGGTCCCCACAGAATTTCCCAAGCCACAGCAAATATTATGGCTGGACCAATCCTATAGTTCTTATTATGAATATAAAATATACCTCAGCAACAACTATCAGGGAACTTTGAAACAATAAGGTTTACTACTCATGAGCTCTAAAGGGTACATGGCATGCCCATGACCACACAACGAGTTTGTGAGGATAGAGAGAGGGAGAGAGAGCAAGTGCATGGACCTGGTTCTGATTTCATTGGAATTGAGGGTGGGATGCCCAGGGTTTAGCAGGTTCACTCCTTATCAGTGAATTTAAAATATAAGTGTGGCAATTAAAGCACAGGAAGGAAAATGCAAGCAGCAATCAGTCAAATGATTATCTAGGTAACCAGAACTTTCAAAAAAAAAAAAAAAGGAACTTCATGAGAAGGGTATCCTTCTTTATCTGGTTATGTGGTTGGCAATGTGTTTATTCAAGATGGATGTCTTTGAAATGGATTCCTCAGCAATCAAAAACTTAACATCAGGTACTTACATTACAATCAAAAAAAGCCAATTGTCAGGTGCCTATTCTACATTGATATGCACACCATGGGCTGTACACATTCTCAGAGGAGACTAGAAGCATTAAGTTTTCACCTCTGACAACACTGAGGTTCCAGGCAAGCTGGAAGTTAGGACTAATGCAGTATTATAAATTGTCTGCCTGAGTACTAGGGTATGTCCCAACACACAAAAGAATCCCTCAGCAAAATCTGAGAGACACTCATTCCAGGCATTCAAGAAAATCTATATTCAATTATTACCTGACCATTAAGCTAACCAAGCAGAGACTTCAGCAGCCACACGCAATAAAGAAGAGACTTTACAAAATTAGTTCAAGAAAGTCACTAATTCTTTAAATGACAACAATAAAAATAAGAACAAAAGAAAACAGCAATAATAACAAACCCTGGGGGAAAAGAAGGATCTTATTTTCACAATTATCACATTATATAATTTTAAATGTCCAGTTTAGGGGTACCTGGGAGGCTCAGTCAGTTAAGTCTCTGCCTTTGGCTCAGGTCATGATCCCACGGTCCTGGGATTGAGCCCCACATTGGCCTCCCTGATCAGCAAGGAGTCTGCCTCTCCCTCTCCTTCTGCCGCTCCCCGCCAGGCTCATGATCTCTCTCAAATAAATAAATAAAATATTTTTCTTTAAAGATTTTATTTATTTATTTATTTGAGAGAGAGAGAGAGAGAGCACACGTAGGCAGAGCAGTAGGCAGGGAGAGAGGGAGAAGCAGGCTCTCTGCTGAGCAGGGAACCTGATGTGAGGCTTGATCCCAGAACCCTGGGATCATGACCTGAGCTAAAGGCAGCCACTTAAATGACTGAGCCACCCAGGCACCCCAAATAAAAAAAAATTTTTTTAAGATTTTATTTATTTGACAGAGAGACACCAAGAAAGGGAACACAAGCAGGGGAAATGAGAGGGAGAAGCCGGCTTCCCACTGAAAGGAAGCCCGATGCGGGCCTCGATCCCAGGACCCCGGGATCATGACCTAAGCCGAAGGCAGACACATAACAATGGAGCCACTCAGGTGCCCTCCAATAAAATCTTTTAATAAATAAATAAATGTTCAGTTTATAACAACAACCAAAAAAATATGACACATGCAAAAATATAAAAAAGCATAGCTCAACATAGGAAACAAGACAATCAATAGAAACCATCTTTTACAACTATCATATGATCTCCCTGATATGAAGAAGTGGAGATGCAATGTGGGGGGGTTGGGGGGTAGGAAAAGAATAAATGAAACAAGATGGGATCGGGAGGGAGACAAACCATAAGAGACTTTTAATCTCACAAAACACACTGAGGGTTGCTGGGGGGAGGGGGGGAGGGAGAAGTGGTGGGCTTATGGACACTGTGGAGGGTATGTGCTATGGTGAGTGCTGTGAAGTGTGTAAACCTGGAGATTCACAGACCTGAACCCCTGGGGCTAAAATTACATTAAATGTTTATTAAAAAATAAAAAAAATTATTTAAAAAAAAAGAAGAAAAGAAACCGTCTTTTAGAAAGCCCAGAAATTGGCCCTATTACACAAACACTTTAAATCACTTTTTTAAATATGTTAAGAGAGCTAAAAGAAATCATGTCAAAACAAATGAAGGAAAGTATGATAGTAGTGTCTCATCAAATATATAATATCAATAAAGAATTAGAAGTTATGAAATGAACAAAATAAAAATTCTAGCATTGAAAAGTTCATTAACTGAAATGAAAAATTCCATAGAGGTGCTCAGTGGTAAATGTGAACAGATATGGAAGAAAAAAATAGTGAGCTTGGAAACAGATCAACCGTGTTATCCAAATTGAAGAACAAAAAGAAGAAAGAAGAAAGAAGAAACCTCAACAGAGCCTTAGAGACCTGTGGGACATCATCAAACGAAATGGCAGTCCCAGAGGAATAGGGAAGTACAGAAAGGATGCCAGTAGGAATAATGGCAGAAAACTTCCCAAAGAACTCTGTATATCTCCTTTGCAGCAGGGATCACATACATACCCCACTCAGAAAACATACCACACATATATTTATGTTCTGGAAAAATTATTTGACGATGCAATTAACAGCTCCAAAGTAGAAAGTTAAAGTATAAAAAATAAATAAGTAGAGATGATATGCAATGACACTGTTTAAACATAAGTAATAATCTAAATAATTTTAAAATGACTCACAAAATTGAGTGTGAATGTCAGGAATTCTGTTTAAAAAGACAAGTAAACTATTAAACCTGATCCATGAAAAAGTAGAACATTTGATCAGACCTGTAACAAGTACAGAGATTGAATCAGTAATCAAAAACCTCCTTACAAAGAAAAGTCCAGGACCAGATAGCTTCCCTGGTGAATTCTACCAAACATTTAACATCAATCCTTCTTAAACTTATACAGAATATGAAAGAAGAGGGAACACTTCCTAAGTAATTCTATGAAGCCAGCATAATTCTAATATCAAAGCCAGATAAAGACACTGCAAGAAAAGAAAATGATAGGCCACTTTCCTTATAAATATAATAAATGGATGTGGAGGTAACAGGTAAGAGTAAAAAAAAAAAATGCTTCATTTAACTTTAGGAAATACATGATTTCATAAGTCAAATGAAAAAAAAATAGTAAAATAGTTGCTTCAGTTAACCGTAGGAAATTTATCAATTTATAAGTCAAAAAAAGAGAAACATATAAGCATATCCATGGTAGTCTCCAGTGAAAAATCATACGGAAGGCAGCATGATAAGGTGATCGAGCACACATGCTCTATAGTCCAATTGCTTGGATTCAAGTCTTGACTCTGTTACTTTAGCCCCAAAAGAATCTATAGCAAAAGTATTAGAAAAAATGTTATCTAGCAGTAAATCCATTACAAAAAAACAAATTTAGGAATTGAGAAAGGCAGCGGGAGGTGCCTGGCTGGCTGAGTCAGTAAAGCACGTGACTCTTAATCTTAGGGTTGTGAGTTAAGTCCCACATTGGACATGGAGCCTACTTTAAAAAAATAAAAATGAGAAAAGGAACAAAATCACAAAAGCAACAAAAAATTATAAACTACTAATACAGTGCCTTAAGAAATGTGAGAAAAGGGGAGCCTAGGTGGCTCAGTGGGTTAAAGCCTCTGCCTTTGGCTCTGGTCATGATCCCAGAGTCCTGGAATCGAGCCCCACATCGGGCTCTCTGCTCAGCGGGGACCCTGCTTCCTCCTCTTTCTCTGCCTGCTTCTCTGCCTACCTGTGATCTCTGTCAAATAAATAAATAAGATCTTAAAAAAAAAAAAAAAAGAAAGAAAGAAATGTGAGAAAAACTAAAAAAAACTTTACCAAGATACAAAGTGGACTTGAATCAGAAATCTTGGATTTGGGACTAAGGAAAAAACCACAGAAAATTTTTAAAAGAAATATAATTACAGTAGTCCCTACTTATCCATAGGGGATATGATCCAAGATGCCTAAACCATGGATAGTACCTAGATATATATGTTTTTCCTATACAGATATACCTATGATAAAGTTTAATTTATAAAGTAGGGACAGTAAGAGATTATCAGCAGTAACTAATCATAAAATAGAGCAATTATAACAATATACTGTAATAAAAGTCATGTGTATATGGTCCCTGTCTCTGTCAAAAAATCTTACTATAGTGTACTCACCTTCTTGTGATGAGATGATAAAAGATCTATGTGATAAGGTGAAGTGAGGTGAACGACATACACACTGAGATCCAGCATTAGGCTACTACTGTCCTTCTGACAATATGTCAGGAGGATCATCTGCTTCTGGACTGTGGTTGACTGTGGGTAATTGGAACTGCAGAAAGCAACCCCAGAGGTAAAGAACTACTGTTGTCTTTTGCCTAACATGTACGATTAATTCTATCTTGTCTCCCTGGGTCAGAAACGACAGTGTGTAACATATTTCTCCAGTTCTCACATGGTCTGTCACGGTGTTGAGCAAATTTTTAAAAGCCAGAAGCAACTTGACGATCCTGGATACATTTTTCATGTGTTTCACAGAGCAGTTTCTACCTCTGGTGTCTAACTTAGAACCCAGAATGCTAGAGCTGGAAGGAACTTGAAAGATCAGTGAAGTCTGAAGGAAGCCCGAATTTCAGCCACTGAAACCAGAGCTCTGAGCCCCAAAGTGCACTGTGTAGTATTCAAAACAAACAGAGTCCATGGTCTTTCCCCTAAACTGCCTCAAGCAGATGGACCAGCAACAGAAGCAGCAGTGTCTCTCTGGCCTGTTAGGCAGGCTCAGTATTTTTTCAATCATCTTCAAAAGAAGAGAGGTGGGGAGAGCAACTTCCCACCCCCACCCCCGACTCTCCCTCATGCAATCCAGGTTCTTCCCAAAGGACACTAGCTGCAAAGACGTGGACCAAAACAGTGTTTTTAACATATACCCTTTCATGATTTCATCAGCACTTATTCAAGATGCCCTGCCTTTAAATAACTTACTATGAAGTTCAAGTTTCAAAAAGAAGGAAAGAAAAGGCCATTTTTTATGGCCCTAAACAAATACTTGTCCACACAGGTTATTCTCCTGAGAAACTGCCCTGATTTGCATTGACTTTTTCTCACTTCCCGCAGGCAAAACCCTGCTGGCATTGGCCTGTAGAATCCTGCTTACAGGCCCAAGAATGTGTCAAGGCTGCTTTGCAATCATTCTCAACCACATTTGACTTTTTCTTTTTAACATTTTATATGATTGTTCTGAATGGCTGGACCCCGTATTCAGTAAACTGTCAGTTCTAAAAAACATGATTAAAAAAAGGAATCTGAATGGCTGCCATATAAATTTAAATTTCAAAATTCCTACAGACACTATCTATAACTGAATGTGTTGGTATCTTTTCCACAATGTCCGAACAGAATATAGTAAAATCCTTAAGCCTATTAAAAAAAAAAAACAAAAAAAAAACTACAATTATTTCCAGAATCACTGTGTTTCAAGTAGATGTATACTTTTTATATCACTTTTCTGATAGGTGCCCCATGATACAAAACTATATAGAACTTTTAGAAAAAAGTTATTGAAACTTTCATGAAAAGCTTGTTAAATTCTGGTCGTCTAAAACAGATGTAATCAGAAAAATATTTCCAGAATATGATCAAGCCTGCAGTCAAACAATGCACTATCCTCTACTCCTTAATATTTATACCAAGGAAGGCAACACAAATCTGGGCTTTTTCTTTCAGAAACCTATAGATAAATTTTAGTGACTATGCCTGCTTCTAGGTTATGGTATCTACCATATTAGATATGACATTCCTTTGAATTAAGCACTGACTATTTGGTGAATTAGGACGAGCTATGTGACCACCATTTTGCTACAGTGCTTTAGGGCCAGGAATCCAAGAGAAATATGAAGCAAGGTTCTTTTCCTCAAGAAGTTTACTATTTAATTAGGGAAATTAAAATAACAGCCTAGAAATAATGTCTTTAATCCCAAGCAATGTATTCAAGCAAGCATAATTATTATGTGCAGGATCCAAGTTCAACAGGAATTCATTCAGTTTATAAAGAGAGATGAGGATAAAAGCATAAATACCAGAATAGGCACCAGTTCCAATTATGCCACTGAAAAACAAATTTGGGGAAGAGATCAATTGATTTTTGGGCTAGGGGCAGAGAAAGAGGGAAGGAAGAACAGTGGTTCTCATTTCATATCTTAATATAAGATCCCCTGAATAATTATGTGCCTGTGTCAGTTGACTTTGAAATTCTTATACCTCTTTTGTTCATTTAGTCAACAGGAATTTGTAATACTAAAACTTCCAAGACACAATCTGAAGAAGGATTAAAATATTTTTCTTATGCTTTCTCAAATGACACTAAATCTAAGAAACTTACTAGTTTTTACTGTCTCTAAATCAAATAATAAGTTCATTAATTTTCTTAAATACCTTCTACTGTAAAATTATTCAGAAAATTTAAAACTCAACAAGTTAACATACAACTAACCTATCCTAATATTCAACAAAAACATTTGCAGTAATAGCTGCAGATCTTATTACAAAAAAGCTCAGGTAGCCAGTGTCCAAGATGGTCCCTGGTGGTTTCCACCTCCCGGTATTCATGCCCCTGAATATTCCCCTTCTCAGTGAATAGGGCTAACCTGTGTAATCAGTAATATATAGCAGAAATGATAATATATGGCTATGTCATAAAAGATACTGCAACTTCTACCTTGCTCTCTCTTAGATCACTCACTCTAGGAGAAACCAACTGTTGTGTTAACACTCAAGCAGGCCAATGAAGAGGGTAAGAAACTGAGATCTCCTGCCAACTACCAGCACCAAATTGTCAGTCTTGTGATTGAGATCCTTCAGCCCAAGTCAAGTCTTCATATAATGGCAGCCCCAACAAGAGCTTGATGACAACCCCATGAGGAACCTCAAGCCAGAATCATAGTGAAGCGGCTCCTGGATGCCTGAACCACAGAAACTATATGAAATAACAAATGTTCATTATTTTGAGCTGCTAAGGGTTGGGGTGATTTGTTGCAAAGAAATAAATAACTGAAAATTTTTCTAAAGGTAAAACTCTAGCTCTAGGTATTTCATGACATTTCCTGGGGAACCTAAAATCTTAAAATCACATACCAATTACCATTTATTTAGGCAAGTACGTGTTTTCTTCATTATTACCTTTATTACATAATTTTTGTTAGCTTTTTTGCTTAAGAAAGTCCATTAAAAAGTGAAATATT
Source organism: Enhydra lutris kenyoni (assembly GCF_002288905.1). NCBI lineage: Eukaryota > Metazoa > Chordata > Mammalia > Carnivora > Mustelidae > Enhydra > Enhydra lutris. The sequence goes on along the minus strand of NW_019154088.1, from coordinate 36,024,550 downwards.
TTGTGCTGGATTTTTAATCAAAACAAAAATATGTGCATTAACAATATATACTGGGAGATACTTAATATACCCTTGTTTGTCCCACATAATTATTCCACATACACTATGAAATATTATCATCTAACATTTCATTACATATGTCAGCAACTTTAAAAGACATATGCCATTTCACCTCACGCTTGTCAAAATAGCTAAAATCAACAACACAAGAAAAAAACAAGTGTTGGCAAGGATGTGGAGAAAAAGGAACACTTGTGCACTCTTGGTGGGAATGCAAACTGGTGCAGACACTCTGAAAAACAGTATGGAGGTTCCTCAGAAACTTAAAAAAGGAACTACCCTAAGATCCAGCAATCTCATTACTGGGTAAAGAATACAGAAACATTAATTCAAAGGGATACACATACCCCTATGTTTATAGTTGCATTCTTTATAATAGCCAAGATATAGAAGTGGCCCAAGTATCCATCAACTGATGAATGGATAAAGAAGATGTAGTATATATAAAATGGAATATTATCCAGCAATAAAAAAGAATGAAATCTTGTCATTTGCAATAGGGTATGCTAGAGAGTATAATACTATGTGAAATAAGTAAAAAAAAAAAAAAAAAAAGGCAAATACCATAATGATTTCACTCATACATGAATTTAAGAAACAAAACAAGGGGAAAAATTGAGAGAGAGAGAGAGAGAAACCAAGAAACAGACCCTCAGTTATAGAGAATAATCTATGGTTACCAGAGAGGAGATGGGTGGGGGGTGGGTGAAATAGATGATGGGGATTAAGGAGGGCATTTGTGATGAGCACCAGATGATGTATGGAAGTGTTGAATCACTATATTGTACCCCTGAAATTAATATAACACCATAGGTTAACTAACTGATTTTAAAATAAAAACTTCTTAAAAAAACACATCCCATGAACCATTGCTACAGTCATTGTAAAAACTACTAAATCACAGAGAACTGAAGAGCTTACTAGAAGCAGGTGTCATAAGCCCACACCAAAAAAGGGTTTTTGTTCAAAGCCAATGAAGGAAATTCTGTAAGTCCCCTAATGCAGTCTATGAATAATAATATCTAATCTATGCTTATATTCTAGGCAATACACACAAACACTTTCATTGGTTAAGATGAAGAATAACTAACACCACCAATAAAGGAGCATTAATTATCAGCCTTCAGTTATCCTTTCTCCACACTAAATTCCAGCTCCTCCAAAATTTTCTTGTATAGATCAGGGAATAGAAATGATAAATTTTCAGAAGAACCCATAAGAATATTCTTGAACCCTCCTAATCTCACACATGATTTAATAACAAATAAGTACTTCAGTAATAAAATTCAGGTCTCCAAGAGTAAGCATTATTTTAATTTGTATCATTCAACAAATATTTATTTAAGGAATGACTACTAAGTCCAAAGAATTATGCAGGATAATGTGAGGAATAAAAGGCACAAGATAAATAATCTTGCCTCCAGGTTGTTTATGATCTGACAGGACAGATTCAGCATTCATTTGATCCATCCTACTAAAAATAGAAAGACAAGTAGGACTTGATTCTGATCACTTAGGTATTCACAGCCTGGACAAACATATATATTGGTGTGTACATAAATAGCAATAATATGACATAAAAGACACAAAAAGTAAATTTGCCCCATGGAGTTGGAGAAGAGGGCAGATTAAATAGATTTAAAATAGAAGACAGTACTGCCATAAAAATAGGCCTTAAGAGAAAGGTAGCAGTTAAAATTGCCCAGTGATGCAAAAGGGATTTCATGTGGAAAAAGACTCCTTGGTCATATTTTCAAGTCCTTTCTCTTCCCCCAGGGGAAGTACACACATGCCCCTTACTGCAGATCGGTAAGGTGAGGATGGAAGGTATCTTCCTATTTGTCCCTTCACTCTCTACACCTAGGTCTGCTTCCAAAGGGTGGTGATGAACCCTACGTCTGTGCATACTTGCTTCTCTCAAATAGCTGTACTGATGATTCCAATTTAAAGAAGAAAATCATTCTATTCATTTGATTTCTGTGAAGTTGTGATAACTTGCACCACATTGCCTATGTCCTTAATTTCCCTCCTGTCACTTTTTAAAGCAACAAAGTTCATCTCTGGGTAGAAGCAAAGAGCTTATCCAGATCTTCAAGTAATTTGACCAATGTTCTCAGTTGGGAGCATCAGAAAAAGACTCTTCTCATGTAGGTGGCATTGAAAGGCTGACAAGACTCATAGAGCCAGTGGGAGAGAAACCAAAGGAGTAACAAGATTAAGAAGCAGGAAGCATCATAATAATGTTATAGCAAGAATAGACTTGCCAGCCTTCTTCATGACACAGGGCTCAGAATGAATCTTTACAATCCCTTTCTCAAGCAGACATGATATGTTCAGGTAGTTTTAAAAGTGTAGTGGATGGCTGGTGTGTCAAATCATACTAATGGCCTCAATTCTTCACCTCTCATTCTTTTCCATGTAAACTTTCGGTTTTCCCATAAAGAAGCAAAGCATATTTTCCTATCTCTCGACTCTAAACTCATTTATGTGACTTACTTTGGCCAATAAAATGAGACAGAAGTAACGATATGCCAATTCTGAATTTAGGGCTCAAGAGCTCTTTCATGTCATTCTCTTGAGCTTCTGTTGTCACTATAAGGAAGGTATGCCTGGGGGCACCTGGGTGACTCAGTCAGTTCAGTGACTGACTCTTTATTTTGGCTCAAGTCATGATCTCATGGGTCCTGGGATCAAGCACTTTGTCAGGCTCTGCTCAGTCAGGAATTTGTTTGAGATTCTCTCCCTCTGCCTCTCCCCTCATTCATGTGCTCTCACTCTCTCTCTCTCAAATAAATAAATCCTTTAAAAAAAAAAAAAAGTATGCCTTGTCAAACCAATGCTTCCAGGGTAAAAACACACATGGAAGTGCCTGGTCCATATGTTGGTTCCAGAGGGGAGACACATGAAATAAAGCTGCCCTACCTGAAGTCTCCAGCTGAGCCAATGACATATAAACAAGCCAACCGACCCACAGACACATGTGCAAGCCCAGCCTAAATCAGCTGATTCCAGCCAATCCACAGAGGTGAGAGCTATAATACTATTGTCTTAAGCCAGTGGGTTTTGGGTTTGTTTGTTACACAGCATTAGCTGACTGATACATCTGATAAATGCCATTAGATGGCAAAGGAAAAGTATTAAGCTAGTAAGGTCAAATCATGAAAACCCTCTATGCTATGTTTTAGAGTTGGACCCTATCCTGTGGTTAGTAGGGATCCAACCAAATTTTAAATGAGAAAATAACATATTACTAGTGTTTGGTGAAGGGGTAAGAACTGGAATTTATTCCAAGTGAATGATGATGAGGGTTTAATTTAAGGTACAGTCAGTATAAATAAGGAGAAGGTTTTAAAAAATATTCCTTATTGGGGTACCAGAATGGCTCAGTCAGTGGAGCATCTGACTCTTGATATTCTTGATTTTAGTTCAGGGCATCATCTCAGGGTCATGGGACTGAGCTCCACATCAGGCTCCATGGTTGTCATGGAACCTGCTTGGGATTCTCTCTCTTCCCCTGCCCCTGCTCATGTGTTTGCACTCGTGCTCTCTCTCTCTCTCTTTCTTAAAAAAAAAAAAAAAAGAATATTCCTTAAGGCTATTACTACAGTTCAAAGGAAAAGAGTAATAAAAATAACCCTCAAGTTTTTGATATATAGGTAGTCACATCTTGAATCTAAATGGGATTCAGATATATTTGAACATGTCTGGCAAAGTTTAATGGGATAGACTTCCCAAAATCTCATTTGCATAAATATGAAGAGTTACTTAGGGAATGAAGAAAAAAAAACAAGGAAAGAGAGAGCCAGGCATGATGCATAGAACCCCATAAGAAAGACTTGGTCTTCTGAGAGAGGTGACAATTCTGCCTCTCAAATTTGTCTTCTGGTCCAACCCAGTGGAACTCATGTCTGATGCATAGTAGTTATGTGATGGGGGTTGGAAGGTACACCAGAAAATGGGGATGGATGCTATAAGTAAACAATAGAAGAATTAACTAACTTAACACATCCCACTAAGGGATGAAGAAGAGTCCTCCTCCCCCAACCCAATCCCCTTGCCCTAATCAGGGCTGACTTATCCAGTAGACTCAGTGCTGGGGGGAGCCAGGCATGATATTTGAAGGACCTACAAAGATGTTTTCACTTTGATTCTTTTAAAATCAGAAGAAAAAATAAATGTAAGAGTGGTGAACATGTGATAATGAACTCAGCCTTTAATGTTTTCTATAGCATAAGTATCCAAAGGCCAAAGTACGTAGGGCATACAAAAGTCATAATGCAGCTCACAATGTAACTCTGGAACCCTGAGAGCCCTGAACTATGGTAGAGATTACCAGGTTGGGGGCTGGATAATTGTCCTTCCCCCCACCTACCCTCACAGGAGACATGAGTAGTAAATCACAAGGCAAGAGTTGGACAGGGAATTTAGCAGATTGAAAACTAAGGAGTTAGGGTATCTTTTCTTAATTCCTCTCCCCATCTGTCCTAAGGAAGACTCTGCCCCACAACAAGGCATCCCATTAGTAGTTATGACAAGAAAGCTACCACCTGAGAGAAGCAAGAAATCAAGTAGCTTGAACAGACACTCCACCTGCACTGCTTGAGAAAAGGGCTGTGTGGTGATAGGCACAAGAGAATTAAGACTATCAGAAATAATGTTTAAATTAGTGGTTTTCAACTTTTTAAAAGCAGAATTCTTTTGTCAATTTGTTTAACAAACTCAATACTTGGAGCTTCAGCCTGTAAAGTAGATCAATAGGAAATGTTGCAGTAGGGTAAGTGTTGATGGGAGGACCAGCATCCCGCCCACTCAGTCCTTCACCCTTCTCCATAGGACCTCAAGATTCTCTGGAACTCCAGAAATTGTTGCTTGTACTAAGTTAATAATATAGACAGGCTCATCTAAGAACAAATTTACATCTGGAACTCATTTCATTTGTAAATCGCTTTGTAATCATATGCTCATTTAGTTCCCAAAAAGTCAACTAGTTACATGGGGAAAAGGGGAAGAAAAAAAAAATAATCTATTTAAACCAAGGCTCTGAGAGAGGGGGCAAAGATGGCGGACGAGTAGCAGACTGAAATGACATCAGGTCCCAGGAGTTCAACTAGATAGTTATCAAACAATTCTGAACACCTACAAACTCAACAGGAGATAGAAGAGGAGAAGAGCAGCAATTCTAGGAACAGAAGATCAACCACTTTCTGAAAGGTAGGGCATGCAGAGAAGTGAATCCGAAGCGACAGGAGGATAGACTGCAGGGGGAGGGGCCGGATCTTGGAAAGCAGTGGAACAGTGGAGCACAAAATCAGAACTTTTAGAAGTCTGCTCCACTGAGGGACAGTCACTCCAGAGGCTAAGCGGGGGTGGAGCCCTCACGGGGACAGTATGGTCTCAGGTCCCACAGTGTCACAGAAAGATCGGGGGTTCTGAGTGTGTCAGAGCACTGAGGTATTGGAACAGGGAAGCCAACTACAGAGACAAAGCTGCAGAGTGAGCTTTCAGACCAGGGTTACCTTAAACCATGATCCAAGGCACAGTCAGACCACTGCTCTTCGAGCAGGGACCCCACAAGTGGCAGATCTGGAGAGACCCCCTCCTTCCTCCTTCAGAAGGAATGGCACAGGAATGAGTGGCAGAAATCTGCTGGGTTTGGAGACTCCAAACAAGTCTGTGTGCCAGAGATAGAAACACTCAGTCATAGGCCGGGTGAGCACAGAGCGTGGCCAGAGACCAGGGAGATGGGAGTGATTGACTGCTTTTCTCTGAGGGTGCACTGAGGAGTGGGGCCCCAAGTTCTCAGCTTCTCCAAGCTAGAGATTGGGAGGCTGCCATTTTCATACCCATCCTCCAGAGCTCTATAGAAATTGGTCAGGGAACAAAAGCTCCTGAGAGCAAACCTGAGTAGATTAGTTAGCCTGGCCCCTGGCAAGGATGCTGAAATTCTGACTCATGCAAACACATTTCAGACTCACTGCAACAGGCCTCTCCCCCAGAAGATCAGCAAGAACATCCAGCCAAGAACAAGCTCATTGATCAAAGAGAACAGCGGAACTCCAGAGCTAGGTGAAAGCATGCATAGAGTTCATAACTTTTTCTCCATGATCCTTTAGTCTTGCAAAGTTAACTTTTTTGTTATTTTATTTTTTTCCTTATTCTATTTTTTAAACATTTCCTCTTCCCTCTTTTAACATTTTTAAGTAGTTTATCTCAATAATACCTTTCTTTTAAAAAATCATTTTAAACCTTCATTGTTATAGTCCTATTTTATCCCTTCATTGTATTTAACCTTATTTTTTGTATACATACAGGGTTTTTTTTTTCCTTTAAAATTTTGGGATACAATTTCTTCTAATAGGTCAAAATATACCCTAAATCTAGCACATGGTTTTGTTCTAGTCTCCAGCCTAAACACATTCTCTACTTTTTTTTCTTTTATTTTCACAACCAACTTATCCTATCAAACCCTTTTTAGATTTTTTTAAAATTTTCATCTTTACATTCATATTGCATCACTTCATCATGTCCACCCTTATTTTTGTATATATATAAGTTTTTCTTTCTTTAAAATTTTGGGAGGTAGTTTCTTCTAAAAGACCAGAATACACCCAGAATCACCTGGGTGTGGCTATGTTCTACTCATCAATCTAATAGATATAGATATAGATATATAGATATAGATATATATTTTGATTTTTATTTCTTTCTTACCCCTTTGTTCTCCCTCTGGTTTTGGGTCTCTTCTGATTTGGTTAGCGTACATTTTTATGGGGTCTTTGTCATACCTTTAGGATCTTATTCTCTTGTTCATATACTCTTATCTGGATAAAATGACAGGGAGGGAAAAACTCACCACAAAAAAAAAAGAACAAGAGGCAATACCAACGGATAGGACCTACTCAACATGGACATTGGTAACATATCAGATCCAGAGTGCAGAATGATGATTCTCAAAGTGTTAGCTGGGCTTGAAAAAGGCATGGAAGAGATTAGAGAAACCCTTTCTGGAGAAATAAAATCCCTTTCTGGAGAAATAAAAGAACAATAATCTAACCAAGTTGAAATCTAAAAAGCTACTAATGAAGTACAATAAAAAATGAAGGCTCTTTGTGGAGCATAACAAATAACATGGAGGACATGGGGAGATGGAGAGGAGAAGGGAGTTGAGGGAAATTGGAAGGGGAGGTGAACCATGAGAGACTATGGACTCTGAAAAACAACCTGAGGGTCTTGAAGGGGTAGGGGGTGGGAGGTTGGGGGAACAAGGTGTGGGTATTAGGTAGGGCATGTATTGCATGGAGCACTGGGTGTGGTGCAAAAACAATGAATACTGTTATGCTGAAAAGAAATAAAAAATAAATAAATACATACATACATACATACATACAAAAAAAAATGGAGGCTCTTACTGATAGGATAAATGAGGAAGAAGACAGAATTAGTGATATAGAAGACCAAATGATGGAGAATAAAGAAGCTGAGCAAAACAGACACAAACAACTACTGGACCATGGGGGGAGAATTCAAGAGATAAGTGATACCATAAGAAGAAACAATATTAGATAATTGGGATTCCAGAAGAAGAAGAAAGAGGGGCGTGCAGAAGGTATATTGGAGCAAATTATTGTAGAAAATTTCTTTAATATGGCAAATGGAAAAAGGATCAAAGTTCAGGACACAGAGAACCCCAAAATCAATAAAAATAGGTCCACATGCCATCATCTAATAGTAAAACTTACAAGTCTTAGTGACAAAGAGAAAATCCTGAAAGCAGCTCCCAACAAGAAGTCTATAACATACAATGGTAGAAATATTAGATTGGCAGCAGACTTATCCACAGAGACCTGGCAGGCCAGAAAGAACTGCCATGATATATTCACTGCACTAAATGAGAAAAACATGCAGCCAAGAATACTGTGTCCAGCTAGGCTATCACTGAAAATAGAAGGAGAGATAAAAAGCTTCCAGGACAAACAAAAATTAAAAGAATTTGCAAACACCAAACCAGCCCAGCAGGAAATATTGAAAGGGGTCCTCTAAGCAAAGAGAAAACCTAAAAGTAGTAGACCAGAAAGGAACAGAGACAATATACAATAACAGTCACCTTACAGGCAATACAATGGCACTAAATTCATATCTTTTGATAGGTACCCTGAATGGAAATGGGCTAAATGCCCCAATCAAAAAACACAGGATATCAGTATGGATAAAAAAAAAAAAAAAAAAAAAAAAACAAGACCCATTAATATGCTCTCTAGAAGAAAATCACTTTAAAACCAAAGACACCTCCAGATTTAAAGTGAGGGGGTGGAAAACCATTTACCATGCTCATGGACATCAAAAGAAAGCTGGGCTGGCAATCCTTATATCAGATCAATTAGGTTTTAAGCCGCAGACTATAATAAGAGATGAGGAAGGACACTCTATCATACTTAAAGGGTCTGTCCAACAAGAAGATCTAACAATTTTAAATATCTACGCCCCTAACATGGGAGCAGCCAACTATATAAACCAATTAATAACAAAATTAAAGAAACAATTGACAGTAATACAATAATAGTAGGGGACTTTAACACCCCCCTCACTGAAATGGACAGATCATCCCAGCAAAAGATCAATAAGGAAAGATAGGCCTTAAAGGACACACTGGACCAGATGGACATCACAGATATATTCAGAACATTCCATCCCAAAGGAACAGAATACACATTCTTCTCTAGTACACACGGAACATTCTCCAGAATAGATCATATCCTGGGTCACAAATCAGGTCTCAAATGGTACCAAAAGATTGGGATAATTCCCTGCATATTTTCAGACCACAATGCTCTGAAGCTAGAACTCAATCACAAGAGGAAAGTTGGAAAGAACTCAAATACATGGAGGCTAAAACATTCTACTGAAGAATGAGTGGGTCAACCAGGAAATTTAGAAGAAATGAAAAAATTCATGGAAACAAATGATAATGAAAGCACAACTGTTCAGAATCTGTGGGACATAGCAAAGGCAGTCTTGAGAGGAAAGTATACAGCAATACAAGTCTTTCTCAAGAAACAAGAAAGGTCTCAAGGACACAACCTCATTCTACACCTAAAGGAACTGGAGAAAGAACAACAAAGAAAGCCTAAAACCAGCAGAAGAGAAATAATAAAGATCAGAGCAGAAATCAATGAAATAGAAACCAAAAGAACAGTAGAACAGATCAACAAAACTAGGAGCTGGTTCTTTGAAAGAATTAATAAGATTGATGAACCCCTGGCCAGATTTATCAAAAAGAAATGAGAAAGGACCCAAATAAATAAAATCATGAATGAAAGAGGAGAGATCACAACCAACACCAAAGAAATAAAAACAATCATAAGAACATATGAGCAACTATACACCAGCAAATTTGACAATCTGGAAGAAATGGATGCATTCCTAGAGACGTATAAACTACCAACACTAAACCAGGAAGAAATAGAAAACCTGAAAGGACCCATAATCAGTAAGGAGATTGAAGCAGTCATCAAAAATCTCCCAACAAACAAGAGCACAGGGCCAGACAGCTTCCCAGGGGAATTCCACCAAATGTTTAAAAAATAATTAATACCTATTCTCCTGAAACTGTTCCAAAAAAATAGAGATAGAACGAAAACAGCCAAACTCATTTTATGAGGCCAGCATTACCTTGATCCCAAAACCAGACAAACACCCCAAAAAGGAGAATTACAGACCAATATCCTTGATCAACACAGATGTGAAAATTCTCACCAAAATATTAGACAATAGGACCCAAAAGTACATTAAAAAGATTATTCACCATGACCAAGTGGGATGGGCTCCAAGGTCAATTCAACATCCGCAAATCAATCAATGTGATACAATACATTAATAAAAGACAGAACAAGAACCATATGATACTCTCAATAGATACTGAAAAAGCATTTGACAAAGTACAGCATCCTTTCTTGATCAAAACCCTTCAAAGTGTAGGGACAGAGGACACATACCTCAGTATCATCAAAGCCATCTATGAAAAAACCACAGTGAATACCATTCTCAATGGAGAAAAACTGAGAGCTTTTCCACTAAGGTCAGGAACATGGCAGGGATGTCCATTATCACCACTGCTATTCAACATAGTACTAGAAGTCCTAGCCTCAGCAATCAGACAACAAAAAGAAATTAAAGGCATCTGAATCAGCAAAGAAGTCAAACTCTCACTCTTTGCAGATGATATGATACTATATGTGGAAAACCCAAAAGACTCCACTCCAAAACTCCTATAAATCATACAGGAAGTCAGTAAAGTGTCAGGATATAAAATCAATGCACAGAAATCAGTTGCATTTCTATACACCAACAGCAAGACAGAAAAAAGAGAAATTAAGGAGTCAATCCCATTTACAATTGCACCCAAAACCATAAGATACCTAGGAATAAACCTAACCAAAGAGGCAAAGAATCTATACTCAGAAATCTATAAAGTACTCATGAAAAAAATTGAGGAAGACACAAAGAAATGGAAAAATGTTCCATGCTCCTGGATTGGAAGAACAAATTTGTGAAAATGTCTATGCTACCTAAAGCTATCTACACATTTAATGCAATTCCTATCAAAATCCCACCCATTTTTTTCAAAGAAATGGAACAAAGAATCCTAAAATTTATATGGAACCAGAAAAGACCTTGAATAGCCATAGGAATATTGAAAAAGAAAGCCAAAGTGGGTGGCATCACAATTCCAGACTTCAAGCTCTATTACAAAGCTGTCATCATCAAGACAGCATGTACTGGCACAAAAACAGACACATAGATCAATGGAACAGAATAGAGAGCCCAGAAATAGACCCTCAACTCTATGGTCAACTAATCTTCAACAAAGCAGGAAGGAATGTCCAATGGAAAAAAGACAGTCTCTTCAACCAAGTGTGTTGGGAACATTGGATGTCCACATGCAGAAGAATGAAACTGGACCATTTCCTTATACCACACACAAAAATAGACTCAAAATGGATGAAGGACCTCAATGTGGCAAAGGAATCCATCAAAATCCTTGAGGATTTTGAGGAGAACACAGGCAGCAACCTCTTTGACCTCAGCCACAGCAACTTCTTCCTAGGAACATCATCAAAGGCAAGGCAGCAAGGACAAAAATGAACTATTGGGACTTCATTAAGATCAAAAGCTTATGCACAGCAAAGGAAATAGTCAACAAAACCAAAAGACAACTGACAGAATGGGAGAAGATATTTGCAAATGACATAGGGCTAGTATCCAAAAATCTATAAAGAACTTATCAAACTCTACACCCAAAGAACAAATAATCCAATCAAGAAATGGGAAGAAGACATGAACAGACATTTCTGCAAAGAAGACATCCAGATGGCCAACAGACATGAAAAAGTATTCAACATCACTCAGCATCAGGGAAATACAAATCAAAACCACAATGAGATACCACCTCACACCTGTCAGAATGGCTAAAATTAACAAGTCAGGAAACTACAGATGCTGGCAGGGATGCGGAGAAAGGGGAACCGTCCTACACTCTTGATGGGAATGCAAGCTGGTGCAGCCACTCTGGAAAGCAGCATGGAGGTTCCTCAAAAAGTTGAAAATAGAGCTACCCTACAACCAAGCAATCACACTACAAGGTATTTACCCTAAAGACACAAATGTAGTTACCCAAAGAAGCACATGCATCTGAATGTTTATAGCAGCAATGTCCACAATAGCCAAACTATGGAAAGAACCTAGATGTCTATCAACAGATGAATGGATAATATATATATATATATATATATATATATATATAATGGAATACTATGCAGCCATCAAAAGAAATGAAATCTTGCCATTTGCAAAGACATGGATGGAACTAGAGGGCATTATGCTGAGCAAATTAAGTCAATCAGAGAAAGACAATTATCATATGAGCTCCATGATATGAGGAACTTGAAAGGCAGGGTGGGGGGTTTGGTGGGTAGGGAAAGAAAAAATGAAACAAGATGGGATCAGGAGGAGACAAGCCATAAGAGACTCTTAATCTCAAAAAACAAATTCAGGTTGCCGTAAGGAGGGAGGTATGGAGAGGGTGGCTGGGTTATGGACATTGGGGAGGGTGATATGATGAGTGCTGTGAAATGTGTAAGCCTGACAATTCACAGACCTGTACCCATGGGGCAAATAATACATTATATGTTAATAAAAATAATTAACTAAAGAAAAACAAATAAACAAAACAAAACAAGGCTCTGGTGTGTGCATGAGATGACAAACCTGCTGCCTAGGTCATTCTCAGTCACTGGTACAGCCTGGGAGTATGAGCATCTCACCTAAGGAAAATGATTCTCATTTTAAGGTGTTGTACAGCCCCAAACATAAACCAGCCTGGTCATCCTGGGCTCAGCCTGGCTCCCCTGGGCTTGCTTGGAGACCATATAGTTGCCTCACACAGTCCCACTGCCTTAGAGATGTTCAAAGGTAATTTTGACTGTTCATCATTTTCAACTTCTGTGCTGATTTGGGAACCTGGACCTCTCATAAGATAAAACTTCACATTAACTTTCATCCTGGCAATTCTCTCATTTTCAGATGGTCAAGAGTGGTACAAATGCCATTGTCATCTCAAGCCTCTATCTATGTTAATACCATGGTAATCATGCCTGAAGTAATTAGTATAACTAATAAAGGAAAACGGTTTTGATTTGATAATACAAGTAAGAGAATTAAGAATTTGGATTAACATTTGAAATCAACTTGTAAATCTTGGTAATTAAATCATCATATAATTTATATTTCAAAGAAAAACAAACTGTACAACACAATGATTACAGCTTTGTGAGACTAATATCTAAATTTTAGAGAGGAAACAGAGATATATTCTCAAAAATTTCATGAGTTTCCACAATCATTTCATTTTACCTACATTTCAAAAGTGGAGCTAAAGTAAGGACTTTTTGGACATTTTATTTATCTAGGGCTTTTGTAAGAACAGAAAGCCAAGACTAACCAAACCAAAATTACCTCCACCAGAGGCTCCACCATCTCACATACACTTTCAAATAACAATGCCCAAGGTCTTCATGTTCTCTCTTTTATTCCAAAAAGGAAAATATGATCACATAAAATGACTGCCACACTTTCACAACATGATATAAATCAAGAGTTGGCAGACGATGGCTTACCAACCATATCTGGCCAGCTACTTGTTTTTGTTTGGCCCATGAACTAAGAAAGGTTTTTAGATTTTTCAATTTTTTTAAGATCAAAAGAATAATATTTCATAACAAGTGAAAATTATATGAAATTCAAATTTCAGCATTCATTAATATCATTCTGAATTTCATCAATAAATATTTGTGGAAATTTGTCTTCTCTCATTATATAAGTACCTACATACTATCCTTGATTTTTGTGTCTTGGCTTGCAAAGCTTAAACTATTTACTATCTAGTCCTTTACAGAAAAGTTTGGTAACCCCTGATGAAAGGACTGATAAGTAAGAAGAAATCACCATTCTGTGGGAAAAATGCATTGCTAAAGAAGATCAAAAAAATGAATTTTTCACTCTGGAATTTCAGACAAAGTAAATACTGTTAAGAGTTGGTACATATCACAAAAAGAAATCAAACTATTTCCTTATGTAGAGTCACATGGGTTACACTGATTTTATCACCTCATTACATACCATATTGTCTGAAAAGCAAGATAAAGTGGGATATCCTCTCAAAATTAGTTCATTGAAAGTTTAAGCCTAGAGGTGCCTGGGTGGCTCAGTGGTTAAGCGTCTGCCTTCAGCTCGGGTCATGATCCCAGGGTCCAAGGATCAAGCCCCAAATCAGGCTCCCTGCTCAGCGGGAAGCCTGCTTCTCCCTTTCCCCCCAACCCCTGCTTGTGTTCCCTCTCTGGCTGTCTCTCTGTCAAATAAATAAATAAATAAATCTTTTTTAAAAAAAAGAGAGAGAAAGATAGAAAGAAAGTTTAAGCCTAAGAATTCAGCAGCCACTATATATTATCCTTCCACTTTAACTTAATAAGATTTTTATTAATGAAAATACTATTTTACAAAATTAGTATCTGTGAAAACTCTAATCACTGGTAGGTAATGTATTATGTAATTTTCAATTCATAAAGCATACCAATAAACTTTGTATTTTTCTTTATAAGTTGTTCAAATCATTCATACTGGAATAGTTTCCCAAATACACCAGGCCCTTTCTTGCCTCAGCATCCTTACTTATGCTTGTTTCTCCATCAGGAAGTCTCTTTCCACATACTCTCCTGCAGGAGTTTTCTCCTGGTAGCATAGGTAGATGAGCAAGATATTTTGGAGTTTGTGGGGGAAAAGGGGAGGGGTCTTTATTTTTCTAATTTGATAGCTTCCAAACTTTCTAAACCTTTTGAAAATTATTTTTTACTGAAATACCTCTCCTCCTTGAATATTTACTCAGGATTCATTGTCCCCACAATACATTATTTATATTTCTATTTATTATTTATGCCATTCTATCCAACTGGAATATGATTTTTGAATCAACCACCTAGTTCTTTACAGATTTCAAGAAGCTGGTTATCTTCTGGTGTTCCTCATCTCTGGAATGGCACTGTCAAGGAGCAAATGCCAGATAGGAGGAGCCATCTTTGACACTTCCCCTTCCCTCACCTCCCAAATCCAATACATCATCAAATCCTTAAATTGCTACCTGAATATTTCTGGAACCCCCACTGTAGCCTCTTAACTATTATAAACCACAACCAATCTAAACACCTCCCACTACAGCTGTTTCTTCCCCCACAAAACAGTCAGGAAATCCTCTCAAATCAACTGTCATAGATACACACATATCCTGATATCCCTGATTAGTTCATTTAATCATAGTCCAAGCAATCATAGCCCCATGTGGCTTACAAAATTATATTAGAGTTTGAAGCCTGCACTCCCACCATAAATGGATCATAAGTGTATAATATGTATACAGCAGCTGCTCAAAGATGTTTCATGATTGAATTAATGCTGTTCAACATCTTTTTATTCTTTGTATGCTCCAGGTTGCCAACTACTTTACAGGGGTCCATTTTGGAAGTTCTACCACTTAATTCTATGATTTTTGGAATATCTTTTAGGATTGCCTTTAGAGACAATTTGCCATCCACAAAAGAAAAACTGTCTTTCTTCTTCATTGCTACACCTAGATCTTTGACACAGAGTGGTTTTACTCCAAAGTGTTCACCACTTTTATTCAAAAAACACTGCTTGACATTTGGTTGTTTCAAAAGATCCAACCCATCCCTGCAGGCCAGATAGGTAACAAAAGATAAGCAAATTAATGTTCTATGGACAATGAATGCTAAAAATTACTGAATGCTTACACTATGCCAGGCATTGGTGAATATTTTTCAAACATTATTTCACTTAGTTCTTATAAAAAAAAAAACCATATGATAATAGTTATTATTCCAACTTTACAGATTAAAAAACAAAAACATAAGCTGTACCAAACATTCAATAAACAGTTAAAAGCTATTCTCCTAGATTATTCTTTAAAAAAGAGAAAGGAAAGCTTTCTTTTTTTTAAGATTTTATTTTTTATTTGACAGAGAGAGACATAGTAAGAGAGGGAACACAAGCAGGAGGAGTGGGAGAGGGAAAAGCAGGCTTCCTGTCGAGCAGGGAGCCCAAAGCATGGCTTGATCCCAGGACCTTGGGATTGTGACAAAAGCTGAAGGCAGGCGCTTAACAACTGAGCCATCCAGGTGCCCCAAGGAAAGCTGTCAAACACACTCTATATGGCCAATATTATCCTGATTCCAAAACCAGATAAAGATACTGCATAAAAAGAAAACTATAAGCCAATATCTCTGATGAACATAGAAACAAAATACTCAACAAAATGTTAGCAAAGTGAATTCAACAACACATTAAAAGACCACTCATCACAATCAAGTGGGATTTATTCCAGGGATGTAAGAATGATTTAACATTCTCAAATCAATCACCATGATACACCATATTAACAAAATAAAGGATGAAAATCGTATGATAATCTCAATAGATGCAGAAAAAACATTTGACAAAATTCAGTATCCATTCATGATAAAAAGAATATCAACAAAAGTAGATTTAGAGAGAACATACCTCAACATAAGAGAGGTCTTAATGGAAAACCCACAACTAAGATCATATGCAATGGATAAAATCTGAGAGCTTCTCCTCTAATATCAAGAACAAAGATGTCTACCCTTGCCACTTTCACTTAACGTAGTATTGGAAGTCCTCGCTACAGCAATCAGAGAAGGAAAAAAAAAAAAGACATCCATATTGGTAAGGAAGATGTAAAACTGTTACTGTTTGTGGATGACATGATGTTAAACATAGAAAACTCTAAAAACGCCACCAAAAAAACTATTAGAAGTAATAAATAAATTCAGTAAAGTTGCAAGATACAAAATTAATACACAGAAATTGGTTGGTTAGTAAAAACCAATAATGAGGCAGCAGAAAGAGAAGTTAAGAAAACAATTCCAGGGACACCTGGGTGGCTCAGTTGGTTGGGCATCTTTCTTCAGCTCAGGTCATCATCCCAGGGTCCTGGGATCGAGTCCTGTGTTGGACTCCTTGCTCAACAGGGGAACTTGCTTCTCCCTCTCCCACTCCCCCTGCTTCTGCTCACTCTCCCTTGCAAACAAATAAAATTTTTAAAACAAACAAACAAATAAAAACAATTCCATTTACAATTGCTCCAAAAATAATAAAATACCCAGGAATAAACTTAACCAAGGAGGTAAAAGACCTGTACTCTGAAAACACTGATGAAAAATTTGAAGACAACACAAACAAACAGAAAGACATTCCATGCTCATGGATTGGAAGAATTAATATTGCTAAAATATTTGTACTTCCCTATGAGATCAGATGCTGGGAAGATCGTGGAGTAGAAGGACCCTAAATTCATCTCATCCCAAGTATACAACTAGATAACTTCAGGAATAAATAGCAGGCCAGATGAAACAGAGGAACAAATTAATGACTCTGTCTTTGAAAGAGTAATGGAAAGTAACCAACCTGAGCAAATGTGGGGGGAAAATTACATAAATTGAGGAGAGTCTTAGGGAACTCAGTGACTCCATCAAGCATAATAACATTTACATTAAAGGGATCCCAGAAGAGGGAAAAAGGGGGGCAGAAAATTTATTTGAGGAAATAATAGCTGAAAACTTCCTTAATCTGGGGAAGAAAAACAGATATCCTAATCTAGAAAGCACAGAGATCCAAAAAATAAATCAGCCCAAAGAGGTCCACACCAAGACACATAGTAATTAAAATGGCAAAAAGTACTGATAAAGAACAAATTTTAAAAGGAACAAGAGAAAAGATAGTTATGTACAAGAAAAACTCCATAAGGTTATCAGTGGATTTTTCAGCAGAAACTTTGTAGGCCAGAAGAGTGGCATGACACACTAAAAGTGCTGAAAGGGAAAAATCTGTAGCCAATATCCAAGGCTATCATTCAGAATAGGAGAGATAAAGAGTTTCACAGACAAACAAAAACTAAAGGAGTTCATGACCACTAAACAACCCCTACAAGAAATATAAAACTTTTTGAATGGAAAGAAAGACCATAAGTGAGAGTATGAGAGTAAACACAAAAGCAGTAAAAATAAGTATTTCTGTAAAAATCTGTCAAGGGATTCATAAAATAAAAGGATGCAAAATATAACACTCTATGCCTAAAAGAGTGGGGGAGAAGAGTGAAGAAAGGGTTCAAACTTAAGTGACCATCAGCTTAATGTAGACTGCTATATGCAGATGTGATATACAAATCCAATGGTAACCACAAATCAAAAACCAGTGATAATTATGCAAAGAATAAAGAGAAAAGAATCCAAGTGTATCACCAAAGAAAGTCAACAAACCATGGAAGAGTAAGAAAAGAAAAGATCAGAAATAAACTACTGTAAGGTGACTAACATAACATAATTTAAAAAAAGAAAACTACAAATCACAAAACAAGTGACAAAATGCAATAAGTATATTTCTTTTGATAATTACTTTGAATGTAAATGGACTACAAAAAAATTTTTTTCACAGAACTAGAACAAGTAAACTAAAATTTTTATGGAACCACAAAAGACCCCAAATAGCCAAAGCAATTTTGAGAAAGAAGAACAAAGCTGGAGAGATGTACTGATTCTAAGATATACTACAAAGTTGGAGTAATCAAAACAGTACAGTACTGGCACAGAAATAGACACAATGGAGCAGAATAGAGAGCTCAGAAATACACCCACACTTTTATGATCAATTATTCTATGACAAAGGAGGCAAGAATATATAGTAGGGGAAAGACAGTCTCTTTAATAAATGATGTGGGGAAAATTGGAAAGCTGGACAGCTAACTACATGCAAAAGAATGGAATTGGAACACCTCCTAACACCATACCCAATAATCAACTCAAAATGCA
Source organism: Enhydra lutris kenyoni (assembly GCF_002288905.1). Classification (NCBI taxonomy): domain Eukaryota; kingdom Metazoa; phylum Chordata; class Mammalia; order Carnivora; family Mustelidae; genus Enhydra; species Enhydra lutris. Next base: position 36,006,041 of record NW_019154088.1, on the reverse strand, counting down.
TTAAAGACCTAAGTGTGAACCCTGAGACCATAAAAATCCCAGAAGAGAACACAGGCAATAATCTCTCTGACATTGGCATAACAACATTTTTCTAGATATGTTTTCTAAGGCAACTGAAAACTAAAGCAAAAATAAACTACTAGTGGGGTGCCTGGGGGCTCAGTGGGTTAAGCCTCTGCCTTCGGCTCAGTTCATGATTCCAGGGTCCTGGGATCGAGCCCCGCATCGGGCTCTCTGCTGAGCAGGGAGTCTGCTTCCCCCTCTGTCTCTCTGCCTGCCTCTCTGCCTACTTGTGATCTCTCTCTCTCTCTCTGTCAAATAAATAAATAAAATCTTTAAAACATAAAAAAAAATTAAAATTAAAAAAAAATAAACTACTGGGACTACATCAAAATAAAAAGCTTTTGCACAGTAAAGGAGACCAACAACAAATAAAAAAGTGACCTATAGGGCGCCTGGGTAGCTCAACGGGTTAAGCCTCTGCCTTTGGTTCGGGTCATGATCTCAGGGTCCTGTTATCGAGTCCCACATCGGGCTCAGCGGGGAGCCTGCTTCTGCCTCTCTCTCTGCCTACTTGTGATCTCTCTCTCTCTGTCAAATGAATAAAATCTTTTTTTAAAAAAAGTGACCTACTGAATTGGAGAAGATGTTTGCAAGTGATATATCTGATAAGGAGTTAATATTCAAAATACATAAACAATGTATACAGCTCAACACCAAAGAAAAAAGAAAAAACAACCAAAAAATGGGAGAAGATGTGAATAGACATTTCTCCAAAAACATAGAGATGGCCAACAGACATGAAAATTTGCTCAACATCACTAATAATTAGGGAAATGAAATCAAAACCACAATGAGTTATTACTTTACACCTGTCAGGATGGCTAGAATAAAAAAGGTAAGAAATTACAAATGTTGATGAGGATATAGAGAAAAATGAACTATTGTACACTGTCCATAGGAATATAATAGATACATGCACCCCTAGGTTTTTTACAACATTATTTACAATAGCCAAGATATAGAAGCAACCTAAATGTCCATCATTAGATGAGTGGATAAGAAAGATGTGGTTTATATATATACAATAGAATATTACACAGTCATTAAAAAAAAATGAGCTCTTGCCACTTGCAACAACATAAATGGGCTTAGAGGGTGTTATACTAAGTGAAATAAGTCAGACTAATAAAGACAAATGAGTTCACTTATGTGTGGAATCTAAATAACAAAACAATCAAAAAGAAAGAGACCTATAAATAGAGAACAAACTGATGGTTGCCAGAGGGGTGGGGTAGCAAGAGTGAATGGACAAAATGGTGAAGGGGAGTAGGAGATACAGACTTCCAGTTATGGAATGAATAAGTCACCGGAATAAAAGGCACAGAATAGGGAATATAGTCAATAGTATTGTAATGGTTTTGTGTGGTGGAGGTTGGTAGCTACACTTAAGGTGAGTATAGACAGCATAACAGTAGACTTGTTGAATCACTAAGTTGTAAACTGGAAAATAAAGCAACATTATCTGTCAACTCTACTTCAATTTAAAAAAAAAAAAAAACTGAAGTTCAGAGAGACAGTTTAGAGTCTGAAGACAGACAGCCTTCAGCTTTGGACTCCAAAGCAGAATGATGTTATACTAAAGTCCCTTATAAATACCCATAAAGGGGCACCTGGGTGGCTCACAGGGTTAAGTCTCTGCCTTTGGCTCAGGTCATGGTCCCGGAGTCCTGGGATCGAGCCCCACATCGGGCTCTCTGCTCGGCGGGGAACCTGCTTCTCCCTCTCTCTCTGCCTGCCTCTCTGCCTACTTGTGATCTCTCTCTCTGTCAAATAAATAAATAAAATTTTTAAAAAAAAATAAAAAATAAATGCCCATAAATAAAATATTGAATGGTGGTTTTATCTATCAGATTAATGTTTGTCTTTGCATTTCCCAGGAATCCATAGTCTTATTTCCTTATCTCTTGTTGGTCTCTCTTCAAAGTATTTGGGGTCCTTCATGATGCTGAGTCATACTGAATAAGTTTGGGAAGATTTGTTAGAAAAAGAAAAACCCAGGACAGCAAAGAACAAATAATCCAATCAAGAAATGGGCAGAGGACATAAACAGACATTTCTGCAAAGAAGACATCCAGATGGCCAACAGACACATGAAAAAGTGCTCCATATCACTCGGCATCAGGGAAATACAAATCAAAACCACAATGAGAGATCACCTCACACCAGTCATAATGGCTAAAATTAACAAGTCAGGAAATGACAGATGCTGGCGAGGATGTGGAGAAAGGGGAACCCTCCTACACTGTTGGTGGGAATACAAGCTGGTGCAACCACTCTGGAAAACAGCATGGAGGTTCCTCAAAATGTTGAAAATAGAGCTACCCTATGACCCAGCAATTGCACTACTGGGTATTTACCCTAAAGATACAAATGTAGTGATCCGAAGGGGCACATGCACCGGAATGTTTATAGCAGCAATGTCTGCAATAGCCAAACTATGGAAAGAACATAGATGTCCATCAACAGATGAATGGATAAAGAAGATGTGGTATATATACACAATGGAATACTGTGCAGCCATCAAAAGAAATGAAATCTTGCCATTTGCGACGACGTGGATGGAACTAGAGGGTATCATGCTTAGTGAAGTAAGTCAATCGGAGAAAGACAACTATCATATGATCTCCCTGATATGAGGAAGTGGAGATGCAACATGGGGGGTTAAGGGTGTAGGAGAAGAATAAATGAAACAAGATGGGATTGGGAGGGAGACAAACCATAAGTGACTCTTAATCTCACAAAACAAACTGAGGGTTGCTGGGGGGAGGGGGTTTGGGAGAGGGGGGTGGGGTTATGGACATTGGGGAGGGTATGTGCTAAGGTGAGTGCTGTGAAGTGTGTAAACCTGGCGATTCACAGACCTGTACCCCTGGGGATAAAAATATATGTTTATAAAAAATAAAAAATAAAAATAAATTTTTTAAAAAATAAATAAAAAAATAATAATAATGATATATTAAAAAAAAACAACCTAGGACAGGCATATCACATACCTTCATTATAGATATAGTAAATGGTTCAAGGGAAAGAACTGACTTCAGAAATTGACACTAAGGTGGTTCTGGAAAGAAAGACAAATCCTGGTTGTTTATTCATGTTCTATAAATTCAAGATATCATGTCTCATACAAATAGCATGGTAGCAAAGTAGCAATACAGAAATTAAAACCAGAGGTTTTACTTTAAAACTTCTGGAAATATTATAAAAATACAGAAATTAAAGTGAAAATAGAATTAATATGAGAAAATATGCATTCTAAGATTTTTCTTGTTTTCTAGTCTTTGGTCCTCTGGGTATCATTCAGGTTTTCTATTTAGATAAACATTTGTCAGTTTGTTTTACCACAGATATTCTTCTTTAACAGTATCAGAATTCATCGGTGGTGTTTGGCCATAGTTCTTGCTTTTCCAACCTTTATGTCAAAATCTCTAGGACTGCTGCACTAGACAAGAAGTGGTTTAACAGCTGGGGGGTAGGGGGATTGGCACAATGGGGGGGGCAGTGTCAGTAAAGGTAATGCAGACAGCCCTAAAAACAGCCCAAACATCTCACTCATAGAGTTCACAAACCCACCCACAGGATGAAGCTGAATCATATACTCAGTATTGATTCAAAAGTTATTGAGGAACTAGTTGATTAATGAAAAAGTATAATCTCCAATTAACATTAATAGATTACAGTCAAATATAACATCTAGCATCATTCTCTGTGGATTAGAAAACAAAATTTTTCAATGACCCAAGTACCTGACTTATCCCTATTTCTGGAAGCACTATTATTTCAATTTAACTTTTGTCTAGGTACCAACCAGCCTTTCAAAGAAAATTGTTATAGATCTTCTTCCAGACTAAATAAAACAGGAGAAAAACTATCCCTGAGCTGCTTTATTCCCTGACAATTCTTTCAGTTCCAGCTTCATTTTCTTAAAATTATTTTCACTATCTTCTCAATGAAAAGAGGATTTCTAAAAAGTATATGTAGAAAAAGTTAAAAGTTATCTAAGACAAGCTTAACTATAAAAAGACACTGCTTTTAAATAAACGTTTTTCTAGTTGGGAACAAATAGTAGAGGAAGTTTACTTTGGACATGATTTGATAGACCATAAGAACCTCAAAATATATTCTATAAGACATTTATTATTATGTCTCACTATTATAATGCCTATAGTTTAATTGCTAGTATATAAATGTGTTATTAAAAACAGTAACAATGATAAACTGACACAAGAATGTCTTGTAAATATATTATTTTTTCATCACAAACTCTCAATGAAATGCAACAACATTTTACAAAAATAAAAGCCTGGAAGTGAAACAAGTCATCATACTGTAGAATCTCAGAATGATTTAGGAGTTGGAGGCAACAATTTCCAAAAGTAAGGGTGCAACTGGGGCTGAAAATGCCTCCTTAGATCCAACTCCATGCAGCCAAATCTCTCTCCCACACCAGAGCAGAAGGCAAAAAGGACTGAAAGCAAAATATATCAACAGGAATGTTTACTTTAAACACAAAGAAGTAAAAATTGAAAAAATTCTCCCAGAAGAAAGAGGAGACAATGAGGAGAAAAATAAGAGAGAAATATAAAAAAAATTGAGAGAATTACTCCAGAGGACCAACATTCAAATAAAAGTTCCAGAAGGAGAGAATTAAGAGATCAGAGGGGAAGATATTTTTTAAAAAATAATAAAAAGAGGGGCGCCTGGGTGGCTCAGTGGGTTGAGCCTCTGCCTTCCGCTCAGGTCATGATCTCGGGGTCCTGGGATCAAGCCCCGCATCAGGCTCTGCTCAGCGGGGAGCCTGCTTCCCCCCTCTCTGCCTGCCTCTCTGCCTACTTGTGATCTCTGTCTGTCAAATAAATAAATAAAATCTTTAAAAAAAATAATAATAATAATAATAATAAAAAGACAGGAGGAGTCAAGATGGCGGAGAAGTAGCAGGCTGAGACTACTTCAGGTAGCGGGAGATCAACTAGATAGCTTATCTAAAGATTGCAAACACCTACAAATCCAACGGGAGATCGAAGAGAAGAAGAACAGCAACTCTAGAAACAGAAAATCAACCACTTTCTGAAAGGTAGGACGGGCGGAGAAGTGAATCCAAAGCGACGGG
>NW_019154088.1:35867200-35990868 GCF_002288905.1 Enhydra lutris kenyoni | reverse complement strand
GGGATTATGGACATTGGGGAGGGTATGTGCTATGGTGAGTGCTGTGAAGTGTGTAAACCTGGCGATTCACAGACCTGTACCCCTGGGGATAAAAAGATATTATATGTTTAAAAAAAATAAAATTTAAAAAAAATAATAATAATAATAATAATAAAAAGAAATTTCCCAGAACTGACAGAAATTAATCACTGGAGTTGAAAAGGCTACTGAGGGCTCACCACAAGTGAGTTATGAAAGAATCACACCACTTCATTGTGAAATTCCAGGAAACTTGAGGTAAAAACTTTTACGGGGGGGGAAGGTGACTGAAAAGGAACAGAAATGAGAACATCACTGGATTTTTCACCTGCAACTAGATGTTTGAAGATGAAACAATATTTCCAAAGTTTTGAGTAAAATGATTTCCAACATGGCATCCTGTGACCAGCCAAACTATTATTTTAAGTTAAATTAAAATAAAATTTCAGAGGTGAGATCTTTAAAAAAAAAAAAAGTACTTCCCATCTATCCTCTTTTTTTTTTAAGATTTTATTTATTTATTTAACAGGCAGAGATCACAAGTAGGCAGAGAAGCAGGCAGAGAGAGAGAGAGAAAGAGAGAGGGAAGCAGGCTCCCTGCTGAGCTGAGAGCCCAATGTGGGGCTCCATCCCAGGACCCTGAGATCATGACCCGAGCTGAAGGCAGCGGCTTAACCCACTGAGCCACCCAGGGGCCCCGCATCTATCCTCTCTTGATAGTAAATTAAGAAAGAGGAAAATAAAGGATGCCATCAATCACAATGAAGGGAAATGAAAGGGCCATAGCTAAGAAGTGGCTCAGAGGGCAATTAATCCTGACTACAACAGGAAATCAAAGAGCTCCAAAAGGAATGTCTCAGTAAAAGAATATGAGGGGCACCTGGCTGGCTCAGTTGGTAGAACATGTGACTCTTGATCTCAGGGTCATGAATTCAAAGCCCCACATTGGGTGTGGGGGCCTACTTTAAAAAAAAGAGAGTTATTATTTGATGTGTGTAAACGAGTAAAAGGACATTTATGCTTGTATCAAAGTTTAGGGATTGGAGCACCTGGGTGGCTCAGTCAACTGCCAGTCTCTTGGTTTCAACTCAGGTCCTAATCTCAGAGTTTTACAATTGAGCTGGGCGTCTGGCTCTGCAATAGGCATGGAGCCTGCTTAAGATTCTCTCCCTGTGGGGGAGAGCCTGGGTGACTCAGTCAGTTAAGCATCTTCCTTTGGCTCAGGTCATGATCCCAGGGTCCCTGGATCAGTCCCCGAATTGGACTCCCTGCTTGTCGGGAAGCGTGCTTCTCCATCTCCCACTACCCCTGCTTGTGTTCCCTCTCTCGCTGTGTCTCTCTCTGTCAAATAAATAAATAAAATCTTTAAAAAAAAAAAAAAGTTTCTCTCCCTCTACTTCTGCCCCTGTATTTGCACGCTCTCTCTCTGTCTCTCTCTGTCTCTCTCTCGTTCCCTTAAAAAAAAAAAGGAGCTTAGAGATAAATTCATAATGTATACATAGAAAACTAACTTAAAAAATGAAAAAAGAAAACCTTTGCAATCAGCAGCTCTAGGAAGAAGCAGTTACTCAATAAAGGAAATATTATTCGTGATGTCTTCCTAGATATAACACTGAAAATATGAAAAATTATTGAGAAGATACTTAACTGTATATACCATGGTGGGGGTATAGGGCTTTAGTAGTAGCAAAAGCACTAAACTGTCATGTTCCATAAAGGAAATCGATAAATGCTATCTAGTATGAAGAGAAATCCAAAATAGAAGAATTTAAATATGATCTAGAAATATAAAGAGATATATATCTATATATCTATATATAGATATATATCTATATAAAGTGAGGCACTGAAAGTGAGATAGTGAAAAAGTTAGATCATAATTTTCTGTGGGGAGTCAGAGTGGGAGGTATGGAAAGGTTTGCAAAGGGAATGCTGTTAGAAGCCTAGTCATGCTATATGACCTTCTAAAGTATATTTATGTCTCACTTTGACCAAAATTAAGTTAAAAATGAAACAAAACAACAACATTAAACCCATTTCTTCTATCTTCGATCCTTCTCTCCCCTAGGTCTTTCCCCTCAGCACATAAACGTCTTTTCAAAGAGAATCCTTATATAACTTCTTCCAATATAGTCCAATTTCTTTTCTTTCCATCACAGCCAATATCACTACAAATTATTCCCTAATCAGGTCCTCACCATCACTCCTCAATCTGCTGCAACAGACTAAGTTGAACCATACGAAAGGTTGATTTGGCCTTTTTTTTTACCTATGGAAAGAGCATCTAATATGGTTCAACCTAGTGGTTTACTGTCATCGCCTCCACCAAATTCTGAGTCTCTCACCTCAATAGGTACTGCTGTCTGTTTCATTTATCCCCTGCCCTCCTGCCTTAATTCACTCTTCATTTCCTTCTGAGTTAAGGCTTCAGCCCCATAACTCTTACCTCCCACCAGTCTATGCTGGCATCTTTGCCAGAACGGTCTTTCTATAACATTTATTGTATCATGTCACTCTCCTGTTACAATTCTTCAGGGCCATCCCAATGCTATCAAAATGAAACCTAAACTCTTTCCAGTGGCCACAAGCTGACCACTACCTGCCTCCCAAGCTTATCTACCTCTAGTTTCTACATCCACAATTCCTTGATCCCAACCTTGACCTTCACCTTAATGTAGAATTCACCCCAACTCTCTACGTGAGTCATATTATACAACTTATATGCAGAAATGTTCCTTCGATCTTTATATATTTAAATATATATGATTATAAATCACTAATATTTAGCACTTCAAAAGCATTTGATAAATATGAAAGAAAAATTCAGTGTTTTCTTAATGATCCAAAAATTAATCATAGGTGAAAAATATATAAACATTCAATTTTTTCTAAGGGCTAAGTGAGTATTGAAAAGGCTGATGATGACCAGAGGGTGGGGAGACAGGTAGGCAGATGGGCGAAATAGGGGAAGGGGATTAAGAGCACACTTACCGTGATGAGCACTGAGTAATGTATAGAATTATTGAATCAATATATTGCACACCTGAAACTAACATAACATTGTATATTAACTATACTGGAATTAAAACAAAAATATTGGGGTGCCTGGGTGGCTCAGTGGGTTAAAGCCTCTGCCTTCGGCTCGGGTCATGATCGCAGGGTCCTGGGATCATGCCCTGCATCGGGCTCTCTCTCTGCTTGGCAGGGAGCCTGCTTCCCTTCCTCTCTCTCTGCCCGCCTCTCTGACTACTTGTGATCTCTGTCTGTCAAATAAATAAAATCTTTGAAAAATATATTTTAATAAAAAAGAAAAGGCTGGGGCGCCTGGGTGGCTCAGTGGGTTAAGCCTCTGCTTTCGGCTCAGGTCATGATCTCAGGGTCCTGGGATTGAGCCCCGCATCTGGTTCTCTGCACAGCAGGGAATTGCTTCCCCCTCTCTCTCTGCCTGCCTCTCTGCCTACTTGTGATCTCTCTCTCTGTGTCAAATAAATAAATAAATAATCTTTAAAAAAAAAAAAAAAAGAAAAAGAAAAGGCTGATGATGTTTTCCTAAATATTCAAATGCATAGCTACAGGGAACTAAGAACAACTTATAAATTGTATCAAATTGAGGAAGAGAGAGTATGGAAGGAAGGAAGGAAGGCAGGAGGAAAGGAAGGAAGGAAAGAAAGAAAGAAAGAAAGAAAGAAAGAAAGAAAGAAAGAAAGAAAGGAAGGAAGGAAGGGAGGGATGGAAAGGGAGGGGAAGACAGGAATCTGGAAAAAATAAGTGTTACCTCAATTTTACAATGTAACTACTACAAGAAGAAAATTCATAAATATCACAATTAATCTGTATGCAGAAAATTGTTCTTCATTTTCCAAAAAGTGATAAAACCAGGGCCCTATGGTTAGCTATAAAGAACATATGCACTAAGTATTAGTACTTCTATGTGTTTTCTGGTGAAAGAATTGCATCATTATGTTTTAAAAGCTGTCCAACCAGTTCTCAAACTAGCACCGCATCCAACAAAAGTTTAATTAGGCTTGGAGTTTTGTTTAAACTGACAGCTATGGTTCAAAAAGCCCCCAAGCTCAGGGTATAGTTTGCATCTTAAATAATCAAATCGCCCAAAGGAATTCTGTGGTTCTGTGGTGGTTATTTTTTATTCTGATTTGCAAAGAATCTAGTTAAGAGCTCTCTTCCACGAATATGGTTCATTCAAATGTAAAATATTTTTACATTATCTCTGAATCAATAAAGAAAAAAAAGCAGTTATTCCTTACCTGTTCACCTTGCAGACATCCTGCAACCTCACGGATCTAGCAGACGGGAAGCAGGATATAAGCAAAAACAGCCTTAGAGCAGGCAAAAGGGATGTCAGCAAAGGCCCACGCAGAGGAAGCTCACACACTTTCCCATAGGAAAGCTTTTGAGGCCCTACCTTGGAGGCTATTTACTCTCACTTTACAAACAATATTACCAGGCTCATTTATCTAGTGTCGAAGCCTAGGGCAGAATAGAAATAAGATATTAGGAAGAGAGCTGTGGGAGAGGGGCTACTTACAACACACTGAAATACTGACTACAAAACAGAGACAGCTGCCAGCCTAATGGGAAGGAGGAAACAAAAATCACAAAAAGAAAACAAAAGAACTCAAAGCACAGCTGAAAATAAGGTGTAGGGCCAACGCTTCACTCACCCGGTAAGACCTTGGGCATCACTGTATCGTAGGCTAGAGAAAGGAACTGACATCCAAAATGGTGTCCTTTGTCCTCAAGAAAAAGAATCAGCTTAGCACCTGAGCTAGGTAACTGGAAGGAAAGGAGGAACAAGTCACTCCTGCTTTTACAAAAGGAAACAGTATAAAAGGGTTTCTTCTGAGAGAGTAAAAATTAACAAGGGCATGTTTGTCCTTAAAGGATCAAACACATAGTTATTAAGAAAATGACTCATTTGCTAAGGGACCCTTATGATGGCAATTATAACATATTTTAAAATCGAGGTGAAGTAACTATTGAGTATTTACCCAAAGAAAATGAAAGCATTCATTTCAAAAGGTATATGTATGCTATGTTTATTGCAGCATTATTGATAATAAGCCAAGATATGGAAGCAACCTAAGTATCCATCAATAGGCAAATGGATAAGAAAGATGTGGGGGTGTGTGCATGTGTGTGTGTGTGTGCGTGCGCACGCACGTGTACGCATGTGTGTACAATGGAATATTACACAGCAATAAAAAAGGATGAGATCATGCCATTTGATACAACATGATCTAGAGGGTATTATGTTAAGTGAAATAAGTCAGACTAAGAAAAGTAAATACCACACGATTTCACTCATATATGGGATCAAAACAAAACAAAACAAAAAGCAATAAATGAATAAATAAGCAAAAAGCAGAACTTGACATTTAGATATAGAGAGCAAACTGACAGGTACTGCAGGGGAGGAGAGAAGGGCATGGGGCAAAACAGTAGATGCAGGTTTCCAGTTACAGAATGAGTAAGTCATGGAAAAAAAAGCACAGCATAGAAACTAGAGTCAATGGTATTGTAATAGCATTGCATGATGACACATGATACCCATACTTGTGAACATAGTATCATATATAAAATTGTCAAATTGCTATGTTGTATACCTAAAATTAAAGTAACATTCTGTGTCAACCATACCCAAATTTAAAAAAAAAATCTAGGTGAAATATATATTGGGTTGCAGAACTTAAACTCGATATGTGTTTCAAATAACTGTTATACAACTTAAAACATCAAAGAACACAAGAATGGGGTACTTGCATGGCTCAGGGGCATCTGTGTGGCTCAGGTGATAAGCATCAGACTCTGTTTCAACTCAGATCATGATCTCAGGTTGGCAGGATCAAGCCCTGCTTTGGGCTCCTCACTCAGCTGGGAGTCTGCTTCTCCCTCTCCCCCTGCCTCTCCCCTGCTCATGCTCACTCTCTCTCTCTCCTGCTCTCCCAAATAAGTAAATAAAGTCTTTTTTAAAAAGAAAAAAGAACAGTAGAGTAGTAGTTAGTGTATCTGGAGTTTGGTCTCTCTGCTCTACAACAAACTGTATGGGACCTCGGCAAATCAGTTATTTCTCTGAGACTGTCTCCTCTTCTGTCAAACTAAGGGTCTGGGAGAGATAGTTTTGAAGTATTCACTGATGTTTTCCTCAAACCCACACTCCCAATATTCTCCCTTTACGCAGCTTGGCCATTCTGGGCCCATGGTTTCAGGTCAAAAGTGCCATCCCAGAACATAAAATGATAAAACAAGAGTCTTTTTCTGGCTTTCAGGTTTCAAAAGCCTGAGAATCTTTTGAAACCAAAGAACACTGAGCAATGACAATTGATCTGGTAGAAAATAAGACGAGTTTATTGAGTGATATATCCTCACTCTGAAGCTAGAAATGAATTCCTGGGCCAGAGAAAGCTGGTAGGGAGGTGATGAAAACATAGATTCTGCTGGGTAACACTGTGAGGTCTCATACTCAGCTCTCCATGGCTAAGCCCCTAGGAAGCAAAAGGGCAGTGTTTTGGAAATGGAGAGAAAAAAAAAAATTGGGGACCATTTCCCATGGAGATTCCAAGAAGCAGCAAGATCCCAGAGAAGAAATGGCCCTGTGGGAGTGCTGAGGCAGATGGAGCATTGCATAACCTTGCAGAGTTTACCAGGCCCCAGCAAATCTTGAGACTAGCAAAATGATTTCTTTAGGTCCAAGAGTGGCAAACGCATGTGGGACAGCTGGGGGAACTGAAGGAACCCTAGAGATGGGAACAAGAGGCAACTTAGCAGGGACCTGTGTGGACTGACAATGGAGCGGACACCTATGGAGCAACTGGCATCTCTTGCCTGTCACCAGGAATAGAAGTCTAAATAATTTTAACGCTGTGTCTTGGTATTAAAGACACTGGAAAACAACACAGCCCAGCTCAGGATGAAACAATGTTACATAAAGAAGACAAAGAGCAAGATCAGCTTTAGAAGTGGCCATCAGTCCATCCTGGCCAGCAGGTCCCTCCCAACAGACAATGCAAGACTTCCAACCCACTGGCCTTCCCCTCCTGTAATCCAGAACTAAGGGCCTCATCCTCTCCCTATAGGAGACAGATATAGTAAAGGGACTGGCCAGATGCCATATGACACTCATACTAAGCAAAACAAAGAAGCACACATTGAATCTGAAACAGGAAAGCATATTTCCACAAAAGGCTACCAGCCCAGCACTAGCTATAGGTACTCTTTATCTCTTGGTAAAAAAGTGTTCCAGTGGAGCACTGGGTATGGTACATGAACAATGAATCTTGGAACACTGAAAAAATTAAATTAAATTGAAAAAAAAAAAAAAAGCATTCCATGCCTAAGGCCCATTTTTATGGGCCAAGTGAGGATCAAAAGACTATATGCACGAGACTTCCTTTCCCAACAAGACCTAAGTGGACTTCCAGATGGAAGTATGGATAATTCAACAGAGGTCAGCATGGCACATGACCTTAAGGAAGTCTGTAAATATCCCAGGGATAGAGAGGTGATTCCCCAAATTTCCTAAGACCAAATTTCTGTGGTCCTGATGGAATGGGAACTCCAAATAAAGACTAAATTGAGTTCTAGAGAAATAAACATATTTCTTGCACATCTGTGTTTGGAGACTTGAGATTCATGCCTATTACCCACTGAGACAGACTCCACAGCTATGAAATCAAAAGATTAAGCAAAGAATAAGAAGAAATAATCTATGAATAACATCATGCCAATAAATGTGGGAAAACTTGGATAAAAAGAGTTATTGTCTGGAAATACATGTCACAAAATTGACCTAGGAGTAAGAGGGGATCAAAAGCCTGAAAAAATTAATAATCATTAAAGAAACTGAGATAATTTTTTAAAATCTCTCTTTACCCAAGTAACCAGCCTACCAACATAACAGATGAAAATTACCAAACTTTCAAGGCGCAAAACAAGTTTATACAAACTGTTTTTAGGGAACAGAAAAAGAAAGAATCAGTTTTAATGGTTGGCACAACCTTGATACCAAAAATGAACAAGCACCAAAAAAAATGGACAAACACATTAGAAGAAAAAAATAGTATACACCAATCTCATGTATAGACACAAACACAAAAACCCAACTAGAAATCCTCAATATATAAAAACATACTGTAATATAACCAAAAACACTTCTCTCAGATTGCAGGGACAGTTCAGACGGATCAAAATTATGACAATAGATTTAAGAAGCAGAAGAATTCAACAAAATTCAACATTCATTCATGACTTAAAAATTCTTAGCAAACTGAGAAAGGAAGTGAACTTAATAAAGAAATCTATCAAAAAGCTATAATAAACATCATACTTAGTGGTGAAATTAAGAACCAAGCCTTTGTTGGTTTTTTTTATTTTTTATTTTTTTAAAGATTTTATTTATTTATTTGACAGACAGAGATCACAAGTAGGCAGAGAGAGAGCGGGGGAAGCAGGCTCCCCATTGAGCAGAGAGCCCGATGCGGGGCTTGATCCCAGGACCCTGGGATCATGACCTGAGCCGAAGGCAGAGGTTTTAACCCACTGAGCCACCCAGGCGCCCCACCAAGCCTTTGCTTTAAATCCAGGAATAAAATAGGGATGCTCACTACCACCACTTTTATTCAGCACAAATTTTCTTAAACAAGAAATTCTACAGGCTAACTATTGGAACAGATAGGAGAGTTCAGAGAGATCATAGGATAAATGGTCAATGTATTAAACCCAATATGGTAATAAGCAATTTGAAAATGTAAATAGAAAAAACATCTCATTCACAAAAGCAATAAAATCTATAACATAGGTATGCGTGTGAAGTTAAATATTATAACACTATGGTTACACCTTAGAATTCCTCATCTTACTTGATTTAGCAAGATTTGACAGTTATCACACCCTTCTAGAAATACTTTCTTCACATGGTTTCCAAATCACCATACACCTTCCCCTACTTGTACTCCCACACCTCACTTTTCTTCCCTGTTCCTTTGGTTCACTCTATCTCTTCCCTCTGCCTCTAAACAACGATGTGCCCCAGGCTCCTGCTCCTTAGATTTATCCTCCTTTCCAGCTACACTCTTCCTCTTGGTCGTCTCTTTCAGTTTAATGAATTTTAAACACCGTGTTGTCACTGATGACTTCAATCTTTCTAGCCCTAACTTCCCCACTCAACTTTAGAATTATAACTAAATGCCTGTCTAATATCTCCACTTGAGAGTATATTAGGCATCTGAAACTTAACATGTCCAAAATGAACCCCACAACCTGGCTTACCTATGGTCTTCACCATCTCAGAAACAAACAAACAAACAAACAAACTATATTCTATGTTAGCTACAGCCACCAAAAATGATGGAATCATTCTTGATTTCTTTCTCTCTCCACATACACACACACACACACACACACACACACACACTCAACTCATAAGCAACCATCAAAATGTATGCTGAATCAGACTATTTCTCATCTCCTTATCACTATAGTTGGCCCAAGCCACCATCATCTTTCACCTGAATTATCATAATACGTGCCTAACTGGTCTTCGTTCCTTCCCATAAAATCCATTGTCCACACAGAAGGTAGATGCTAATTCTAAAACCCTCTGCTCAAAACCCTCCAATGTTCTCCACATCACTCAGAGTGAAATCCAAAGTTCTTATCAGGGCTACAAGACGACACATCAGCAATTCTCAGCAGGGAAAGTAGTGCTCCCTAGGGAACATTAAGAAATTGCCTGGGGAGAGAGGGCAGCATTTTTGGTTGTTACGTTGGGAACATGCTACTGGCATTTATTTAATGGGCAAGAAAGGAAGGACCTAGGGTCTATTAGACATCCTGTACTTCCTGGGACAGTTCCACAGAACAAAGAAATTTCCCACATCAGCTTGAATATCAAGTGTCTTAAAAGGCTTTCATATGGGTGAAAGACATTTTACAAATGTCTGAGACCAGGAACTAATTTCATTTTATATGCTTAAATATAAAATATCCCCCCTCATTTAACCCATACTATATTTTCTAGGAATGCAACTACCGTGTGAACAGAGGGAAGACTACTTTGTCTTCTTCAGAAATTCAACAAGAGTTCCTTGCTATCTTAGAGCACCAATTCAACCAAGGCCACTGCGCTAGCAGTTTACCCACCAGAACAACACACCTGCTTCATGCTGTGCTGGTAGCAGTTATCTGAAGATTTCAACAGAGGATACATGAAATCCGTGCCATTAACTTTGAACGCAACACAATAAAGCAGACACATGTGAAACACAGGAATGATGAATATTATGAAGGAAAAATTTTTGGAGCACCTATCACCCTTATTACATGATAAAATGAGCACAGGGTGTTATATAAGACTGATGAATCACTGACCTCTACCTCTGAAATCAGTAATACATTATATGTTAGCTAATTGAATTTAAATAAATATTTCAAGGTAAAATAAAATATTAAACCGTGTATCCTCTTCTGTGATTCTATGCTGGAGTTGGGTTTTTCAATTTTTTTTTTTAAGATTTTATTTATTTATTTGAGAGAGAGAGAGAGAGAGAGAGTGGGAGAGAGCATGAGAGGGGAGAAAGTCAGAGGGAAAAGACTCCCTGTGGAGCTGGGAGCCCGATGCTGGACTTGATCCCAGGACTCCAGGATCATGACCCGAGCCAAAAGCAGTTGCTTAAACAACTGAGCCACCCAGGCACCCTCAATTATTATTTTAGTTCTGGTCTGACAACACCGAGTAAGAAAATTTCTATTATGCTAATGTCAGAATCAGGCAAACATGCACTAAACATAAGCTGAAACCCTTAAAATGTTGAGAAACAGGCTTTGTCTCAAGTAGTATTTAGTCTTGAAAGAAGAAATCAGAATTCATGGGGCGCCTAGGTGGCTCAGTGGGTTAAGCCTCTGCCTTCAGCTCAGGTCATGGTCTCAGGGTCCTGGGATCAAGCCCTGCATCAGGCTCTCTGCTCAGCGGAAAGCCTGCTTCCCCCCCCTCTCTCTGCCTGCCTCTCCATCTATTTGTGATCTCTCTGTGTCAAATAAATAAATCTTAAAAAAAAAAAAAAAAAGGAAAAGTTTGAACTACATTATTGCCAATGTGTATGATTTTTAAATGTTTTAGCAAAATAATAAATTTGTCATGAAAATTATGTATTAAAGTTATTTAGTTTTGTTTTGTTCTCAGATTGTTTACAGAGGTCTGTTTCTCCATACCTTCTTGGATCACTCTTTTTTCTGTAGTCTCATCATCTATCAAAGGACATGGCTTCCAAGGTCTTTTTAAGTTCCAAAGACTGAAGGTATTCTGACATATGTGGAGATTTCAAGTTGGAAGATATGAGGGGGAGGGGAGCAGTTAATACTTTTTCACCTTGTTCCATGTTGAAATAGGGATTTATTTTGACACTATCCTTATGAAGAGCCTTAGCTCATTTTCTCCATTTCAGAAGTCCTTAATTGGTCTTAACATGCATCCTTATTTCACTTGTCATTTCCCATTTTCTTCTATCATATACACAAAAATCTAATCTGCTATTTTTTATCCTAACACGCATGCTAGTGCCACCCGCACTGTGTTTTCATTTGCCTGTCCTCCTTATACATTATAGCTGCTTATATTCTTATCAAGAGCACATTCATTATCAGTAGACAAAAGCAGCTAACAACTTCATTGTATCTTCCAGAGTAGTTGTTTATAATTACAATTCAATTATAAATTACTCTCATTTTTTCTTTATGTTACAAATAGGGCATTATATCAATGCTTGATATTACATGGGACAGGAGATGATAATTATCTATGAAATTTATTTCAGGATAGTCAAAAGGGCAAAATATATGCAACTTATATACAATAAGAAAGGAGCATTGAGTCTGGTAGTATCGAGAACCCACTGTCCTGGCTGACTGGGCTCTGGGCTACCTCTCTGACTTTATCTCCTACCATACCCCCATTCACAGCCCCATTCAAACTTCACAAGAACATTCTTCCCTTGGAGATTTGCAACGTTTCTTCCCTCTGCTTGGAATCACCTTTCCCTTTATAGAAATTGCACTGCTTGCTCCATTCTTTCAAGACCTCTGTTCAGGGGCGCCTGGGTGGCTCAGTGGGTTAAAGCCTCTGCCTTCGGCTCAGGTCATGATCTCAGGGTCCTGGGATCGAGCCCCGCATCGGGCTCTCTGCTCTGCAGGGAGCCTGCTTCCCTCTGTCTCTCTGCCTGCCGCTCTGCCTACTTGTGATCTCTCTCTGTCAAATAAATAAATAAAATCTTTAAAAAAAAAAAAAAAGACCTCTGTTCAAATGTCCTTTCCTGACCATCTGATTTAAATATCTCTCCACCTCATCACTCTCTCTCTCTCCTATCCAGCATTATTCTTTTTTATGTCACTTACCGCCATCTGAGACATTAGTGATTTATTTATTCCCTATTTCCTCTCTCTAAAACGTAAACTCCAAGAATGCAGGAACTTCATTTTTTCATTGCTGTTTCCCCATGTCTGGTACAGGCACCCAATAAAACTGAGTGGAAAGACAGATGTCTTCATGGACAAAGGGTGTGCTGATGTGAGCCTGGATCAAGCAGGTAGGTTCCAGGTCCCTCATTCTCAACTGAGATGCTGCTGCCACGATATTAAATGCTTGGGATATTTAATATTCATTGAATATTTCATTTAAAGAAAGTTTCCCACAACTGAAAAGTATTGGGAAGGCACTGGCCTTTCAAATTAGTATAGACTCAAAAGGCGGCTGTGAGCTGTAGGGAAACAGATAGGTGGGAATTTAGGTGGTTCAACCTTACTGAAAGGCAATGTGAAAGTATACACTAAAAGCCTTTTTAAAATGCAGCATATTGGGGCGCCTAGGTGGCTCATTGGGTTAAAGCCTCTTCCTTCAGCTCAGGTCATGATCCCAGGGTCCTGGGACCAAGTCCTGCATCAGGCTCTCTCCTCAGTAGGGAGCCTGCTTCCCCTTCTCTCTCTCTGCCTACTTGTGATCTCTGTCAAATAAATAAATAGAATCTTTTTTTAAAATGCAGCATATTTAACATGTGTTGTCTTATTTAAGGTCATTTTACTTCCACAGTACTATAAGGCAAGTATAAACTCTAAGTGCAGGGATGAGAAAACTCACATGCCAATAATTTTAAGAAACAAATAAATTACAAACCAAGAATCCCTATCAAGGTCATCAAACTGCAATCCTAAGGCTTTCTCCACCATTTTTCATTGTCAGCTAGTTCTCTTGTTATGTTACCTAACTGCTTAAAGCTAAAAATTGGGTCACAAATAAAAACTTCAAATTCTTAGTGCCTACTACAATGCTAAACACTGCAGGTGCTCAATAAGACTTTGTTGGAAAGATATAGTCTCCATAAAAGGCACATCATACAAACAGACTATGGCAGAAACTGCCCCAATACCTCTCTTATCCTCTTCCCTAGTAGTAGTATGTGAATCTTGGTACAAAGCTGCCCAGAATAGTGACTTCATTTTTCGTCCTTTTTTTTTTTTTTTTTTTTGTAGCTAGATGTGGTCATGTGGCTACGTTCTTACTATATTTACACCTTTCTGCTGACTGGAATGCAGATGCGATGGCCACAGCTGCCACACTGGACCCTGAGATGACCTTGGTAATGAGGGTCACAGTCAGTGAAGCTATAAGATCGCAGGTAGGATTCCTGACTCTGCAGAACACCATATCAGTCCTATGTTACCTTTTACATGACATTTTATAAGGGAGAAATAAACTTTTATCTTATCTAGGTCACTATTATTTGGGGTTTTCTGATTATCTTTCCCATTAGCTGCCCAGAATAAGTTCTATTAGGACTGCTACTTATTCCCATTTCCTTGTTACTTGATATTTGGCTAAACTAATTCGGCATTGTACTGGTGACAGCCTATATGAATTATGCATTCCATTTAGCACTTTCAAAGATTCCATTGTAAATGGATATTTAATAAGCTTTTTCACTTAACCCTAAAGAGCAACAGAATAGTCATGCATAAAAGCCATAATTTAGTGAACTGTTTAATAATCACTTTCCAAAGTAATAATTGATTGTCAAAGACTGTACATCTAGGCAGGTCTCAACAGCATAACGAAATCAGAACGATGAAAATTGTCTCAGCTGTCTCAATCTTTCATTTCTTCAGAACCTTATTTCAAATGATTAAGAGATGAAGAGCTTGAAACTGGAGATGTTCTTGAGGGGAAATCTGGCTGAAATGATGAGGTCTAGCTTTACTATAATCTTCTCTTGTATGCCTAATAAATTTGCAGTAAGTCAAGCAAAGAATAGGAATTTTATTTACTGCGTTATCTGTGAGATCTACAGAAAAGACAGACTATAAATTTAAAAGATGCAGAAGGGGTGGAGGGTGCAAGGGAATTTTACTTATTATCAAGACTGGTCAAATTTGATGACCAGTATGCCAATTAATACTTAATCACGTGATCATGGCAATCCTACATCCTTACGTAGATAATATCCAAAACATCAGCTCTCTGTCCTGGCTTTTAAGGGAATTCCTGGTAAGACAACTGACACACTTCATTCTCTCAAATCAAGGGTTCTCAACAAGATGCCAAACCACCACAGATAATAAAATTTCAAATACGTAAAACGTTCCCCAAAAGAATGGGACTCCACCTATGCCCACCGGGCTAAGAAGAGAAAGTATCTGAGGGTATTTTTCACTTTGAGAATAGCTCAGAGTTTAAAATAAAATAAAATACAGCTAATAAGATGAAGGAGAAGTGGTTCAATCTCTCTCTGTGTGTGTGTGTGTGTGTGTGTGTGTGTGTGTGTGTGACCTGTAATTTATCCCCCCTCTATCCTTTAATGTTATGACTCAATATGAATCATAGGTGCACATTCTGAGCCCCATCCCACAGTCACCATCTGTACCACCACCACGGGGTTCTGTGAGCAGCAAATCCTTGCTTCTTGATCTAAATGTGCTATGCTCAGAGGTCACGAGGGTGACCATTCCTGAACATGAGAGTATGATGGTCCTCCCACTGATGTATTCATCACAGAAATCTGAGAAGGGAGAAGTCATGGTGAAAAAAGATTCTGGATACCTGGGGTCTAGGTCTTATAATAGTGAAGGAAATAATGAAGGGACCAATGAGGGGGAAGAGAGAAAGGAAGTGCGATCAACATGACATAGTAAGAATAAAAACAATTCTTGTCTGCCTGGCAGAACTAAGGGATCCAGTCTCAACTATGCTAATTAGCTATATGGCCTTGCAACAGTCACTTGCTCTCATTGGGTCTCAGTTTTGCTATCTAAAATACATAGTTAATTAGGTTGTCTTCGAGCTCCAAACACTATTTTACTGAAAAATGAGGGTAAGGAAACACTATGGAAAAGTTTATCACCAAGACTCTAAAACTTCTTTTCCAGGGACGCCTGGGTGGCTCAGTTGGTTAAGCAGCTGCCTTCGGCTCACGTCATGATCCTGGGATTGAGTCCCACATCGGGCTCCTTGCTTGGCAGGGAGCCTGCTTCTCTCTCTGTCTCTGCCTGCCACTCTGCCTGCCTGTGCTGGCTCTTGCACTCTCTCTCTCTCTCTCTCCCTGACAAATAAATAAATAAAATCTTTAAAAAAAAAAAGTTCTTTTCCATAAAATAAAAACACAAAGTAAAACATGTCATAGAAAATCTATTAAATAAGAATATATTATTTTCAGTTGCAATGCAATAAACTAAAAATTTAACCTTTTTCTGTTGTGCTCATAAGAACTAATAAAGAAATAAAGATAATAAATATGACAGATTTTGTCAAGCCATCCTTTTCCACTATGGTGGGACCAAGATTCAGTGCATTTTGCAGGGGACTAGGGAAACCAGGTACTTATAGAATAATATCCCTCTGAAATGAAATATATATATTTGAATATATAAATATAAATATATTTAAAACCAGGTACTTATAAAATAATATCCCTCTGAAATTAAATATATATATATATATATATATTCAGTACAACTAGATAATGTGCGACACAGTCTATTAGGCTGCCTTGATTTGGGATGAGAGATGTTCAGACATGATTGTGGTTTGCCAGTTCTCAAGGTTTTGATTTTACTGTCAAAACTATTATCTACCCATCCTTAAAACCCAAATGTTTGTGCTTTAAAACAAGGATTGTAAAGAATATAGCTGCCTAGGTTGAGGCTGTTTATAAATACAGAATAGTGGGCTTAAATCACAACAAAATACTACACTTCTCAGTAATAAAAAATAAATGGCTTCCATGTATGATAAGTCAATATAACTTAACTGAGCTATTCAGTTGGCTCAATTTTCTGTCAAGGCAGCCATATTATATTAAGCCCTGATATCAACATTAAATTTCAAAAAAACTATTTAAAATTATATAAACTCTTTCCTCTCATTTTACACAAAATAGATGAAAATCATGACTTGAAGGTATCACAAGAATTACCCTTAAAGTGGACTAGAACTCTACAATATTAAGGGGGCAATTAGTACTGGATTTTAAATGTGCAATTTATCAGAAAATGTCCACCTCACTTCCTTCTGAAAGAGAGTCTAAGCCCTTGAACCAGTCCTTAAAATTTTAAAGCATTAAAAAGGCCTACATTAGGAAATCAAAATTTTAAATTGAGTTTTGTATTGAAATAACAATCTACAGAGGGGAAATAATTTTATCCTAAATATCCAAATAATTATACATGAAATAGCAAGAAAAGGCAATTATTTTGCCAACTTATTTAATATTTCTTCACTTTTCCTCACACGTACTTAAACCCTGGTATATGTGAAAATGGATCACTTTCAAGATTCAAATGCATTTGTCCTGTATGGTCTAAATTAAGGGACATTATTATACAGACAAGCAAAAGAAAAAAATATTGCTGAGAGGCATCTGTGCTAAGAATCAGAAAATAACATCTGAATTCTACAATAAATTAGCATTTCATTTTTCAAAAAACTTCATATTTCAATCTTGAAAGAAAATCCTCATGGAAAATAAACTTCACTTTTATATCCAGAAAGAAAAAGTTTATTTCAAAGGAATAACTTCTAAGTTGGTTCAAAATTATTACCGTAATCAAACTGACTAAATGAATAGGAATTTTCCTTCAAAAACTAATTTAGTATTTTCCATCTTCTAAAAATGAATGTAAATTAAATACCTAAGCATTTGGTATTTTTTAAAAGTACCCAAGTGTTATCTGAGATTTTAAAACTTCACAGAAAAAAAGGTGTAAATCAAGAAACCTCTTAATCATTATTTCATTTGTACTAGCTTAAGCTGTTATATCTATGAGGACAGAAAGTCCTGCACAAAGGGAATGTGTAAGAGAAAAATGTAATAAATGTATCTGTCATTTTGAATAGAAAAGATTTGTCCAAACTAGTCCCTCCCAATTGTATTATGTCATTCAAACAATATAAATTGCTTTTCTTGGCCCAGATCCTGGTAGGTTCCCTAATTTATACCTCCAATGAACAAAAATTTATTCCTAGGAGAGGGAAAAACAGAATTTGAAAAGCAAAGAGCCAAGAAAATGTTTAAATATTAGGAAATAATAAGCAGCTCTTTAAAGGAACAACTTAGAAGCCATACATATTAATATGTGTCACAGAGTATGTGGCAGAATAATGTATACCATATGTCCTTATCTTTGTAAAGAAAAAACTCAGGGGACGCCTGGGTGGCTCAGTGGGTTAAAGCCTCTGCCTTCGGCTCAGGTCATGATCCCAGGGTCCTGGAATCAAGCCCCACATTGGGCTCTCTGCTCGGCAGGGAGCCTGCTTCCTCCTCTCTCTCTCTGCCTGCCTCTCTGCCTACTTGTGATCTCTATCTGTCAAATAAAATGAATAAAATCTTTAAAAAAAAAAAAAAGAAAAGAAAAAACTCAGTGTACATGTATGTATACATTTGTACTGAACTATTAAGATAAGTGTAGAAGGATAAACAACAATAAGCATTGGTTACTATAGGGAGCTAAAGAGGCCTTAGAAGGGAATATATTGTTTCCTTGTGTTTCTTCTTATAACTTATAAAAACAAAGACATTTTTATAAAGAATCTGACAACATTTTAAAGTTTTTATTTTGAGATAACTTTAAGTTCATATTCACTGTTGCAAATAATATAGAAATACCCTAAGTACTCTTCACCTGCCTTGCCTGCATGTTAATATGTTGCAAAACTATAATACAATATCACAACCAGAGCACTGACAATGATACAGTCAAGACACACACATTTCCATCACCACAAGAATTTCTCATCTTGCTTTTCTCAAACCACAAACACTCCTACCTTCCCCTACCCCAAGCCTCTCCTTATCCCCTGGCAACCACAAATCTGTTCTCCATTCCCATAATTTTGTCCTTCTAAGAATGTTATATAAATGGAATTTTACATTATCTAATGTTTAGAGATTTTTCATTGTTGTTGTGGTGGTGGTGGTGGTTTTGTTGTTGTTGATTTTTTGTTGGTTTGTTGCCTCAGCATAATTTTCTGGAGATTCATCCAAGTTGCTGCTGGTATCGATACTTCATTTCTTTTTATGGCTAATTAATATATCCATTTACTCCATGAAAGACATCTGGTTTGTTCCTTGGTTTTGGTTATTAAACAATAAAACCTGCTATGAACATTCATCTTGGATTTTTATTTGAATATAAGTTTTCATTTCAGTGGATAAATGCACTGCTTTGACTGTGTCCCACAAATTCTGACATGTTGCATTTTTATTTTCACTTGGTTCAATGTCTTTTTTTTTTTTTTTTTTTTGCTAAGACTTCCTTGTTGATCCATGGGTTGTTTAAAACTGCATTGTTTAGTTTCCAAGTGTGTGGAGATTTTCCTATTATTATTCTGGTATTAATTTCTAGTTTTGTTCCATTATGGTCAAAGAAGACACTCTGTATGATTTCAGTTCTTTTAAATGTATTTAAGCTCATTTCTATGCTCCAGATACATACAGTCTTAGTTTATGTTCCATGGACAGTTGACAAGAATGTGTAATCTATTTTTGTTGGGTGCAGTGTTCTATAAATATTGAGTAGATCCTGATGGTACTAGTATTGTTGAGTTCTTCTATATTCTTGGGGGAATTTCTATCTAGTTTTTCTACCAATCGTTAAAAGAAGGATGTTGAAGTCTTCAACTATAATCATAGATTTTCCCACTTCTCCTTTCAGTTTTTATTTCATAGATGTTTCAGCTTTATTATTTGGTGCATACATATTTAGGATTGCTTTGTTTTCTTGATGTATTGATCCTTTTACTGTATTATAATCCCCTCTTTGTCTCTGGTAATTTTCTTTGTTCTGAAGTCCACTTTATCTGAATTTAATATAGCCAATCCTACTTACTTTTAATTAATGTGTGCATGATATATTTCTTTTCATCTTTTCTTTTCAACCTACCTATATCATTATATTGGAAGTAAGTTTCTTATAGATAATATATAGTTGGGTTATGTATTTAATCGCTTGTCAATTTTTGTCTTTCAATTGGTATATTTAAACAACTTATATTTACTGTAATTATCAATATGCTAGAATTTAAAGTGGTCACTTTATTTTTTGTTTTCTTTTTTCTGTTTTTCATTTCTCTGGTTTTTACCTGCCTTACTATGAGTTAACAGTTTTTATGATTCTATTTTGACTTATCTATAGTGTTTTTTTAGTGAATCTGTACAGTTTTTTTTAAGTCACTGCTCTAGGCATATGTATTCATAACTTAACCACAGTCTACTGGTATTGTCATTTTCCAGTTAGAGTGAAGCATAGAAATGTTATCTCCCTTTATTTCTGTTTACCCTCCCCTGTTTATAATTGTCTTAAATTTCCTCTACATACATTTAGAACCACATCAGACAGTGTTATAATTTTAGCATCAACCATCAAACACAATTTAGAAAGCTCAAGAGGAGAAGGAAAATCTGTTGCATTTAGCCATAGTTTTTGTTTATTTTGTTATTCCTTCCTGGTGTCCTTTTTTCTAATAATTTCCTTTCTTTTTAGATAATTAATTTTAGCCATTAAGGTATGACTGCTATTGACAAATTCTCTGAGAATGTCTTGATTTCCCCTTCAATTCTTGAAAAATAATTTCACTGGATACAGAATTCTGGGTATACAGTGCTTTTCTTTCAGCACTTGAAAAATATTGTGCTTATTCCTTCCGGCCTCCAGAGTTTCTAATGAGAAATCCATTTTCACTCAAGTTGTTTTCCTCCATAGGTAACACACTGTATCTCACTGCTTTAAAGGCTTTATTGTTTTCTTTAATTTTCAGAAGTTTGACTTTTCTATTTTGGTGTGGATTCTTTTGGGTTTCTTTCGTTTGGGGATCACTCAGCTTCCAGGCCCTTGATGACATAAAGTTAGATCTTTTGTGATAGCCCCATAAGTCTCTCAGGTTTTATACATTTTTTTTCCTTGGTCTACTGTCTTTGTTGTTCAGATTGAGTAGGTTATATTGTTCCATCTTCAAATTCACTGTTTCTTTCCTCTGGCCTCTCCATTCAGCTGTTTAGCCATCAAATGGGATTTTATTTCATTTATTGTATTTTCAGTTCTAAAAGTTTCCTTTAATCGGGCACCTGGGTAGCTCAGTCTGACTCTTGGTTTCAGCTTAGGTCATGATCTCCACGTTGTGGGATCAAGCCCTGCATTGGGATCCATGCTCAGAACAGAGTCTGTTTGGGATTCTTTTCCTCTTCTTCTCCCTCCCCTTTTGCCCCTTCTCCTGCTCACATGAACATGCTCACACACTCTCTCTCTCTTTCTCAAATAAATAAATAAATAAATAAATAAAATCTTTAAAAATTTCTTTGGTTCCTCTTTGTATCTTTGATTTCTTTACTGAGACTTTCCATTTCCCTGTTAACTCTTTCTATTTTTTCACTGTTTCAAGTGTGCTCGTATTGCTTAATGAAGCATTCTCTTTGAGGGTCATTTTAAAATCTTTGTCAGATAATTCTAACATCTCTGTCATTTCAATGTTGGCATCTATTAAGTATCTTTTTTTCTTTCAAGTCAAGATATTCCTGGTTCTTAGCATGACAAGTGATTTTCTACTGAAACCTAGACATTTGGGTATCATGAGAGTCTGGATCTCTTTTAAACTTCCTATTTTAGCCGGCTTCCTATGGCATTGTTCTAAGAGGGGTAGTTGGGAGAGGGCATTACTACCAGGTAGAGGTAGCAGTCCAGGTTCTAACTTGGTCTCTCTCGACACCAGGAGTCGGGGCTTCCTTGTTATTGCTGAGTGGGAGTAGGAGTTCTTGGCTCCCACTAGGCCTCTACTGCCACCATCCTAGTTGTAAGGGATAGGGTTATCTCATTACTGTTCCCCACATAGGCTCCAGTGACACAGGGAAAGTGGAGAGGGTAGCCTCTTTACTGCTGAGCAGTGTTGAAAGTCTTAACTTTCCACTGACATCACCTCAGTGGGGAGAAGTCTGGGGTAACTTGTTACAGTCTGGTGAGACTAACAGTCCAGGATTCCCATTCAGCCTTGGCTGGTAGGGGTGGAGATGGGGCCATAGATTTTTTTTTCCTGCTGTTTCTGGCTTGAATAGCACAGTTATTGACTAAAATTTTGTCTTTCTAGTCTGTCCCTTTCTTGATCACTTGGCTAAAGAGAGCTGCCCTTCACTGGAGCTTTTTCTGAATCCATTGGCATTTTTAGCTTGCCAGCTTCTTTATCTCCAAGTCTAAAGGATAGGAGGAAAAAAGAAAGCCCAAGGAAGCATCAGTATGTGATTCCTTTGAACCCAAAGTCCCTAAACAGTCTGTCTTCTTCTCTCCACCTTTTGGAGTATTCTCATATTTGCCTTATATACAATGAACTTAGCTGTGGAGAAGAAGTAGGGGAAAGTAATCTATTTCATCTTCCCTGAAGTGTAAGTAGGTATAAATTTTATGATACAACATTTGTGAGCTATACATTATTTGTTCATGGAAGATCTTGGAACATAAATTCTTTCTTACCTAGGTCATGTTAACCCATTTTTCTTTTGAGCTCTGTGGCAAAAAGCAACTACACATGAAAGGAGCAAGATTGGGCTGGTTCCTTCATCCTCAATTAATATCTAGAAGGTAATCTCTGAATTTTAGTCTCATAGAATTAGAATGTATATTGAGAATAATTGATTCCTCAGTAAAGCAAATATAGGACCATATAACATTTCTATTCTTCCTGCCATGGTATATTCATATTGTTTAGGCCAGTGATTCTCAATGTGTGGAGGGAGGGTGCCCTACTCTCCAGGGTCTCATTTGGGAACTTACATATATTCTGATTGTCATGACTTGGGCAGGGGTAAGGAAGTGAGAGGATTGTGCTACTGTCATTCACAACCTACAATTCACAGATCAGCCACCCATGACAAAGAATTTTTTAACCCAAAATGTCAGTAGTGTTATGGATGAGGCAACTTGGTTTAGATGTCTGACCTACATTTGACAGCTAAATTTAATTCTCAGACATTCTATGCAACTTTTGGCCTATTGTTTGTGAAACTCTGAATGCTAGGTCAGGAATGGCCTTGCCCAAGCTCTAAACAGAGACAGCGCATCCTGCCAAGATTGTCTTTTCCTCCAGCTTTCCCTCTGAGATTTGCTGTGTGACTGCAAGGTAAAATATCTAAAGTGAAGAACCATATTCCTTATCTTGGAAAGAATGTTGCTTATATAAATTATAAATGTTTCAAACAAATGACTTATTCTATCTTGGGAATTTCTGGGGTGCCTGGGTGGCCCACTTGTTAAGCATCTGCCTTTGGCTCAGGTCATGATCCCAGAGTTTTGGGATCGAGTCCCACATCAGACTCCCTGCTCAGCAGGGAGCCTGTTTCGCCCTCTCCCACTCCCTCTGCTTGTGTTCCCTTTCTCACTGTCTCTCTGTCAAATAAACAAAATCTAATAATCATCATCATCATCATCTTAGGAATTCTAAAAACCATAATTTAGATATCACTTTAACAACTGCATTTTTTTATTACAATCTATCACCTACCTAGCCACCCACAGCCATTTCTTACCCTAATAAAACTTCTGAAAGCACTTTTATTCAAAATAATACAGAGGTCTGTCTTCTGAAATCCTTGGGGTGGAGAAAGAAAATTTAAAAAGGAAAAACGAAATCACTAAAGCACTAAAAATCATGAAAGCACAAAATCAGTATAACGGAAACCAGGGATGGACTAAGGCATTTGATACAGGCTAAGACCTATAACACAGCATTACTGTCCCTGGCTCCTGGCCCCTCTTCTACATTCAATAATTCAGGTAGCTAAAGCACCACGAAAGGAAACACAAGACAAATAAAATGTCAGAAAGAACAGAATTCACTGTCCTGGTATCCATTCCTCATTTGACACTCTTCTTCTTATATTTTATTCTATTTAAGCTCCTCAAAATGGGTTTCAGAGCAAAGGCATTCCTCTCTTCTGGCCCTTGCTCTGAAAATGTAACTTTTCCCAACTGTGCAGGACTCTGAGCCAGTTTCTAATATGGGCCCCT
Source organism: Enhydra lutris kenyoni (assembly GCF_002288905.1). Taxonomy (NCBI): domain Eukaryota; kingdom Metazoa; phylum Chordata; class Mammalia; order Carnivora; family Mustelidae; genus Enhydra; species Enhydra lutris. The sequence continues at coordinate 35,967,306 of NW_019154088.1, read as the reverse complement.
CTTTGTGTCAAGTACCTTGATTATGTCACAGAGTTACTTCCTACAGGGGCAGGCACTGAGACCTTCGTTCTCTCTATTAAAGCTTGTCAGTGCACATTCCTGATTATTTTTTCTGTGAGACCCACACAAAACCTAATTAGAAATCCCCATTTTGAACTTTCATCAAAATAAAAAAATGTTTTGCACAGCAAAGGAAACAGTCAACAAAACTAAAAGGCAACCCACAGAATGGGAGAAGATACTCGCAAATGACATTAAAGATAAAAGGTTGGTATCCAGGATCTATAAAGAACTTCTCAAGCTCAACACTCAAAAACAAATAATCCAGTCAAAAAATGAGAAGACATGAACAGACACTTCTGCAAAGAAGACATACAGATGACTAACAGACACAGGAAAAAATGCTCAATATCACTAGCTATCAGGGAAATACAAATCAAAACCACAAAGAGATACCACCTTTAACATCAGTTACTATGGCAAAAATTAATAAGACAGCAAACCACAAATGTTGGTGAGGATGTGGAGAAAGGGAACCCTCTTAAACTGTTGATGGGAATGTAAGCTGATGCGCCACTCTGGAAAACAGTATGGAGGCTCCTCAAGAAGTTAAAAATAGAGCTACCCTATGACCCAGCACTGGATTACTAGGTAGTTATCCCAAAGATACAGATGTAGTGACAAGAAAGGGCACATGCATCCCAATGTTCATAGCAGCAATGTCCACAATAGCCAAACTGCAGAAGGAGATGAGATGCCCTTCAACAGACAAATGGTTAAAGAAGATGTGGTCCGTATACAGAATGTAATACCACTCAGCCAGCAGAAAGGATGACTACCCGCCACTTGCATTGACATAAATGGAACTGGAGGGGATTATGTTAAGTAAAATAAGTCAAGCAGAGAAAGACAATTATTGTATGCTTTCACTCATACGTGGAACATAAGGAATAGCACAGAGGACCATAGGGGAAGGGGAGAAAAACTGAAGGGGGAAAAATCAGAGAGGGAGACAAACCATGAGAGACTATGGACTCTGAGAAACAAACTGAGGGTTTCAGAGGGGAGGGAAGTGGGAATTGAGGAGGGCACGTGTTGTGATGAGCACTGAGTGTTGTTTTTTTTTTTTAAGATTTTATTTATTTATTTGAGAGTGGGAGGAAGAGAGAGTATAAGCAGGGGGAAGGGCTGAGGGATAGGGAGAAGCAGACTCCCCTGCTAGCAGGGAGTCTGACATAGGGCTTAATCCCAGGACCCTGGGATCATGACATGAGCCAGAGGCAGATGCTTAACCAACTGAGCCACCCAGGCACAGCACTGGGTGTTATGTACAACTAATGAGTCATTGAACAATACATCAAAAACTAACGATGTACTATATAGTGGCTAACTGAACATAATAAAAAAAGAAAAAAGAAAGAAAAAAAAAGAAATCCCCATTTTGAAAGGGCCCTAAAACAGCCACACTCATCTGTTGAGTAAGTATGAGGACGTGTGGGTCTTAAGTGAAAACATTTGTCCTATTCTGTTGACAAACATTAGGTCAAAGACGACACTGGGGACTCTTGTCCTTACATGTTTTTGTTCCCTAATAGGATTTATGATCACATTCCTTACAGCCTAGAGTGTATTTTGGGGCTGAAACTTTTTTTTTAAAGATTTTATTTGTTTATTTGACAGAGAGAGATCACAAGTAGACAGAGAGAGAGAGAGAGGGAAGCAGGCTCCCTGCTGAGCAGAGAGCCCGATGCGGGACTTGATCCCAGGACCCTGAGATCATGACCTGAGCCAAAGGCAGCGGCTTAACCCACTGAGCCACCCAGGCGCCCGGGGGCTGAAACTTTTTTAAAGACATAATGTGGCAGCAGTATTCTGTATACTATCAAGAGGTTTGGTGCCACAGCTAAGAACAGTAACAGAATCTTCTTCCCTCTTACAGTCATCCTCAATGCCATTCTCAAAAAACTAGGTCTCTTGTTTCTTCTTTTCTGCCTTTCCCTCCACTCTCCCCCCTTCCCTTCTTCTCCCCTCCTCCCTCTCTCTGTTTTTCTGTAGGACTCAGATTCCCTTGTTACTATTTTTGCTTTGAATGTCCCTGTTACAACAAAGTCTAGATAAATGGACAAAATATCTTAACTTCTGGGGTGCCTGGGTGGCTCAGTGGGTTAAAGCCTCTGCCCTTAAGTTTTTTAAAACTTACAGAAGGAGGAGTCAAGATGGCAGAGAAGTAGCAGGCTGAGATAACATCAGGTCACAGGAGTTCAGTTAGATAATTATCAAACCATTCTGAACACCTACAAATCCAACAGGAGGTCAAAGAGAAGAGCAGCAATTCTAGGAACAGAAAATCGACCACTTTCTGAAAGGTAGGACCTGCTGAGAAGTGAATCTGAAGCAACAGGGAGATATACTGCTGGGGGAGGGACCAGCTCCCAGCAAGCAGCAGAGCAAGAGAGCACAAAATCAGAAGTTTTAAAAGTCTGTTCCACTGAGGGACATTGCTCCAGAGGATAAGAGGGGGTGGAGCCCTCACAGGGACACACGGGGTCACAGAAGGATCAGAGGTGTCTGAGCGTAGCAAAGCTCGCAGGTATTAAGCCGGCTACAGAGACAAAGACACGGAGTGAGCTCTCAGCTGGGGGTTACCTTAAATTGTGATCCGTGGCACCGTCAGTCCACTGCTCTTTGAGCAGGGAACCCACAAATGGCAGATCCGGGGAGCAGCAGGAATCTGCTGGGTTTGGAGACTCCAAACGGGGCTGTGTGCTAGAAATAGAAACACTCCATCATAGGCAGGGTGAGCTCAGAGTGTGGCCAGAGAACAGGGAGATGGGAGTGATTGAGCACTTTTCTCCAAAGGTGCACTAAGGAGTGGGGCCTGAGCTCTCGGATCCTGTGGGCCAGAGGTTGGGAGGCCACTATTTTCATTCCCATCCTCCAGAGCTCTATGGAAAGCATTCAGGGAACAAAAACTACCGAGAACGAACCCGAGCAGATTACTTAGCCAGGCCCCTGGCAAGGGCAGTGCAATTCCACCTCAGGCAAAGACACTTGAGAATCACTGCAACAGGCCCCTCCCCCAGAAAAGCAGCAAGAAATCCAGCCAGGACCAAGCTCACTGATCAAGGAGAACAGCGGAATTCCAGAGGAGGGAAAGCAAAGCATGGAATTCATGGCTTTCTCTCCATGACTGTTTAGTCTTACAAAGTTAATTAAATTTTTTAAATTTTATTTTTGTTCTTATTCCTATTTCTTTAACTTTTGCCCTTTCCTCTTTTAATGTTTTTTAACTAGTTTGTCTTAACAATACCTTTATTTTAAAAAAAATCTTTTTGAACCTTCATTATTATAGTCATATTTTATCCTTCATTGTATCTAATTTTGTTTTTTGTATACAAATAAGGTTTTTTCTTCTAAAAAACTTTGGGATACAACTTCTTCTAATAGATCAAAATATACCCTAAATTTAGCAATCTAGCACAGGGCTTTGTTCTAGTCTCCAGCCTGAGCAAATTCTCTCCACATTCTTTTTCTCTCTTTTCCCAAACAACTTATCAACTCCTTTTACAGAATTTTTAAAAAATCTTCATCTTTACTCATATTCCATCCCTTCATCGTGTTTACATATGTGTGTGTGTGTGTGTGTGTGTGTGTGTGTGTGTGTGTGTGTATTTCTTTCTTTAAAACTTTGGAAGGTAGTTTCTTCTAAGAGACCAAAATACACCCAAAATCAAGTGGGTGGCTCTGTCCTATTCACCAGTCTAATATATATATTTTCTTTAATTTTTTTTAACTTCTTTTTACTCCCTTTCCTCTCCCCATGATTTGGGGTCTCTTCTGATTATAAAACACACATTTTTCTGGGGTCTTTGCCACCCTTTTAATATTTTATTCTCTCATCCATATACTCTTATCTGGATAAAATGACAAGGCAGAAAAACCCACCACAAAAAAAAAAAAAAAAAAAAAAAAAGGCAGTACCAACGGATAGGGACCTAATCAATACAGACAAGGGTAATATATCAGACCTAGAGTATTGAATGACGATTCTCAAGGTGCTAGCTCAGCTTGAAAAAGGCATGGAAGTTATTACAGAAACCCAGTCTGGAGAAATAAAAGAACTAAAATTTAGCCAAGCTGAAATCAAAAAGGCTATTAATGAGGTGCAATGAAAAATGAAGGCTCTTATTGCTAGGAAAAATGAGGCAGAAGATAGAATTCGTGATATAGAAGACCAAATGACAGGGAATAAAGAAGCTGAGCAAAAGAGAGACAAACAACTACTGGACCACAAGGGGAGAATTCGAGAGATAAGTGATACCATAAGAAGAAACAATATTAGAATAATTAGGTGGGATTCCAGAAGAAGAAGAAAGAGAGAGGGGGGCAGAAGGTATATTCGAGTAAATTATAGTAGAGAATTTCCCTAATATGGAAAGGAAACAAGGATCAAAATCCAATCAATCAATCAATCAATCAAACAACAATCAATAAAAATAGATCCATACCCCATCATCTAATAGTAAAACTTACAAGTCTTAGTGACAAAGAGAAAATCTTGAAGGCAGCTCTCAATAAGAAGTCTATAACATACAATGGTAGAAATTATTAGACTGGCAGCAGACTTATCCACAGAGACCTGGCAGGCCAGAAAGAACTGCCATGATATATTCACTGCACTAAATGAGAACAACATGCAGCCAAGAATACTATATCCAGCTAAGCTATCACGGAAAATAGAAGGAGAGATTAAAAGCTTCCAGGACAAACAAAAACTAAAAGAATTTGCAAACACCAAACCAGCCCAACAGGAAATATTGAAAGGGGTCCTCCAAGCAAACAGAGAGCCTAAAAGTAGTAGACCAGAAAGGAACAGAGACAATATACAGTCACAGTCACCTTACAGGCAATACAATAGTAGTAAATTCATATCTCTCAATAGTTACCCTGAAGTAAATGGGCTAAATGTCCCAATCATAAGACACAGGGTATCAGAATGGATAAAAAAACAAAACCCATCAATATGCTGCCTACAAAAAAACTCATTTTAGACCCGAAGACACCTCCAGATTTAAAGTGAGGGAGTGGAAAACCATTTAGCATGTTCATGGACATCAAAAGAAAGCTGGGGTGGCAATCCTTATAACAGATCAATTGCATTTTAAGCCAAAGACTATAATAAGAGATGAGGAAGGACACTCTATCATACTTAAAGGGTTTGTCCAAACAAGAAGATCTAACAATTTTAAATATCTATGCCCCTAACATGGGAGCAGACAACTCTATAAACCAATTAATAACAAAATCAAAGAAACACATTGACAATAATATTATATATTATACAATAATATAATAATTGTAGGGGACTTTAACACCCCCCTCACTGAAATGGACAGATCATCCAAGCAAAAGATCAACAAGGAAATAAAGGCCTTAAATGACACACTGGACCAGATGGACATCACAGATATATTCAGAACATTCCATCCCAAAGCAATAGAATACACATTCTTCTCTAGTACACATGGAACATTCTCCAGAATAGATCACATCCTGGGTCACAAATCAGGTCTCAACTGGTACCAAAAGACTGGGATCGTTCCCTGCATATTTTCAGACCACAATGCTCTGAAGCTAGAACTCAATCACAAGAGGAAATTTGGAAAGAACCCAAATATATGGAGGCTAAAAATCATCCTACTAAAGAATGAATGGGTCAACCAGGAAAATAAGAAGAATTGAAAAAATTCATGGAAACAAATGATAATGAAACGCAACTGTTCAAAATCTGTGGGACACAGCAAAGGCAACCCTGAGAGGAAAATATATAGCAATAGAAAACTTTCTCAAGAAAAAAGAAAGGTCTTAAATATACAACATAACCCCACACCCAAAGGAGCTGGAGAAAGAACAGCAAAGAAAGCCTAAACCCAGTAGGAGAAGAGAAATAATAAAGATCAGAGCAGAAATCAATGAAATAGAAACCAAAAGAACAGTAGAACAAATCAATGAAACTAGGAGCTGGTTCCTTGAAAGAATTAATAAGATTGATAAACCCCTGGCCAGACTTATCAAAAAGAAAAAAAGAAAGGGACCCAAATAAATAAGATCATGAATGAAAGAGGAGAGATCACAACCAACACCAAAGAAATACAAACAATTATAAGAACATATTATGAGCAACTATATGCCAGCAAATTTGACAATCTGGAAGAAATGGATACATTCCTAGAGTCGAATAAACTAACAAAACTGAACCAGAAAGAAATAGAAAACCTGAACAGACCCACAACCAGTAAGGAGATTGAAGTAGTCATCAAAAATGTCCCAACAAACAAGAGCCCAGAGCCAAATGGCTTCCCAAGGGAATCCTAACAAGCATTTAATGAAGAATTAATACCTATTCTCCTGGAACTGTTCCAAAAAATAGAAATGGAAGGAAAACTTCCAAACTCATTTTATGAGGCCAGCATTAGCTTGATCCCCAAAACAGACAAAGACCCCATCAAAAAAGAGAATTACAGAACAATATCCTTGATCAACACAGATGTGAAAATTCTCACCAAAATACTAGCCAATAGGATCCAACAGTACATTAAAAGGATTATTCACCACAACCAAGTGGGATTTATTCCTGGGCTGAAGGTTGGTTCAACATCCACAATCAATCACTGTGATATAATACATTAATAAAAGAAAGAATAAGAACCATATGATACTCTCAATAGATGCTAAAAAAGCATTTGACAAAGTACAGCATCCTTTCTTGATCAAAACTCTTCAAAGTGTAGGGATAGAGGATACATACCTCAATACCATCAAAGCCATCTATGAAAAACCCACAGCAAATATCATTCTCAATGGGGAAAAACTGAGAGCTATTTCACTAAGGTCAGGAATATGTCAGGGATATCCATTATTACCACTGCTGTTCAACATAATACTAGAAGTCCTAGCCTCAGCAATCAGACAACAAAAAGAAATTAAAGGCATCCAAATTGGCAAAGAAGAAGTCAAATATCACTCTTTACAGATGATATGATATTTTACAATTGCACCCAAAACCATAAGATACCTAGGAATAAACCTAATCAAAGAAACAAAGAATCTATACTCAGAAAACTATAAAGTACTCATTAAAGAAATTGAGGAACACACAAAGAAATGGAAAAACATTCCATGCTCATGGATTGGAAGAAAAAATACTGTGAAAATGTCTATGCTACCTAAAGCAATGTACACATTTAATGCTATCCCTATTAAAACACGATTAATTTTTTTCAAAGAAATGGAACAAATAATCCTAAAATTTATATGGAACCAGAAAAGACCTCGAATAGCCAGAGGAATGTTGAAAAAGAAAGCCAAAGTTGGTGGCATCACAATTCCAGACTTCAAGCTCTATTACAAAGCTGTCATCATCAAGATAGTATGGTACTGGTACAAAAACAGACACATAGATCAATGGAACAGAATAGAGAGCCCAGAAATAGACCCTCAATTCCATGGTCAACTAATCTTCGACAAAGCAGGAAAGAATGTCCAATGGAAAAAAGACAGCCTCTTCAATAAATGGTGTTGGGAACATTGGACAGCCACTTGCAGAAGAATGAAATTGGACCATTTCCTTACACCACACATGAAAATAGACTCAAAATGGATGAAGGACCTCAGTGTGAGAAAGAAATCCATCAAAATCCTTGAGGAGAACACAGACAGCAACCTCTTCAACCTCAGCCACAGCAACTTCTTCCTACATACATCGCCAAAGGCAAGGGAAGCAAGGGAAAAATGAATTAGTGGGACTTCATCAAAATCAAAAGCTTTTGCACAGCAAAGGAAACAGTTAACAAAACCAAAAGACAACTGACAGAATGTAAGAAGATATTTGCAAACGACATATCAGATAAAGGGCTAGTATCCAAAATCTATAAAGAACTTAGCAAACTCAACACCCAAAGAACAAATAATCCAATCAAGAAATGGGCAGAGGACATGAACAAATATTTCTGCAAAGAACACATCCAGATGGCCAACAGACACATGGAAAAGTGCTCCACATCACTCAGCATCAGGGAAATACAAATCAAAACCACAATGAGATACCACCTCATACCTGTCAGAATGGCTAAAATTAACAAGTCAGGAAATGACAGATGCTGGCGAGGATGCGGAGAGAGGGGAACCCTCCTACACTGTTGGTGGGAATGCAAGCTGGTGCCACCAGTCTGGAAAGCAGCATGGAGGTTCCTCAAAAAGTTGAAAATAGAGCTACCCTATGACCCAGCAATCGCACTACTGGCCATTTATCCTAAAGATACAAATGTAGTGATCCAAAGGGGCACGTGCACCCGAATGTTTATAGCAGCAATGTCCACAATAGCCAAACTATGGAAAGAACCTAGATGTCCATCAACAGATGAATGGATAAAGAAGAAGTGGTATATATATACAATGGAATACTATGCAGCCATCAAAAGAAATAAAATCTTGCCATTTGCAACAATGTGGATGGAACTAGAGGGTATTAGGCTGAGCAAAGTAAGTCAATCAGAGAAAGACAATTATCATATGATCTCCCTGATATGAAGAATTTGTCAGGGTCAGGGGTGCCTGGGTGCCTCAGTGGGTTAAAGCCTCTGCCTTCAGCTCAGGTTATGATCCCAGGGTCCTGGAATCAATTCCAACATCGGGCTCTATGCTCAGTCAGGAGCCTACTTCCTCCTCTCTCTCTGTCTGCCTCTCTGCCTACTTGTGATATCTGTCAAATAAATAAGTAATGGGGGGTTTGGGGAGTAGGGAAGGAAAAAAATGAAACAAGATGGGATCAGGAGGGAGACAAACCATAAGAGACTCTTAATCTCACAAAACAAACTGAGGGTTCCTGGCGGGGAGAGTGGAAGAGTGAGAAGATGGTTGGGTTATGGACATTGGGGAGGGTATGCGCTATAGTGAGTGCTGTGAAGGGTGTAAACCTGGCGATTCACAGGCCTGTACCCCTGGGGCTAATAATACATTATATGTTAATAAAAAATAAAAAATTACAGGGCACCTAGGTGGCTCAGTGGGTTAAAGCCTCTGCCTTCGGCTCAGGTCATGATTCCAGGGTCCTGGGATTGAGCCCCACATTGGGCTTTCTGCTCAGCAGGGAGCCTGCTTCTTCCTCTCTCTCTGCCTGACTCTCTGCCTACTTATAATCTCTGTCAAATAAATAAATAAAATCTTTAAAAATTAATTAATTAATTAATTAAAAAATAAAAAATTAAATTAAAAAAAAAAAAGAACAACAAAAAATCTTCTGCCTTTGGCTCAGGTCATGATCCCCAGGTCCTGGGATCGAGCCCCACATGGGCTCTCTGCTCCTGTGGGAGCCTGCTTCCTCCTCTCTCTCTGCATGCCTCTCTGCCTACTTGTGATCTCTGTCTGTCAAATAAATAAATAAATAAAATCTTTAAAAATATATATCTTAACTTATCCTATCTAGCTTTGCTCCCTGCTGGGTACATATCACAATCAAGGAATGGACAGTTTTGGAATGTTTCTGGTACAGTCTCTGGGGTGTGACCACCTAGGGTAGAATCAGCTCTGCCATTTCTTAGTTTGGGACATTGAGCCAATCCTTTAACAACACTAAAGCTAGGAAACATCCTGTATAAAATGGGGCTTTTATAGGTATCCACCTGATGAGGTTTCTGGGACAAATGCATACAATATCTCATTTTGCTTGGCACAAAAGAATCACTTAGCATCTCTATAACTGGGAAGGCCTAGGAAGTAAATTTTTTAAAAAACATTTTAAGAGAGAGGTGCCTGAGTGGCTCAGTTGGTTAAGCATCTGCCTTAGGCTCAGGTCATGATCCTGGGATCCTGGGATGGAACCCCACTTCAAGGGGCTCCTTGCTCAGCCAGGAGCCTGCTTCTCCCTCTTGCTCAACCCCTTCCCTCCCTCTACCCTCTCTCTCCTTCTATCCCTCCTTTTTCCTCTGCCCCCTCCTCCCTGCCTCCTGCTCTCTCTCACTTCTCTCTCTGTCAAATAAATAAATAAAATCTTTAAAAACGTATATATTGAGTGATTTTTCCCTAAAAATATCAAAGAACTACAAATTCAACTTCTTAACAGTAATATAGTGATCTGCTTAGTATAAAAATTTACTGCCAGTCCTAAACTATAACAGAAAATGACTGAGTTTTCTATAGAAAACATCTGTTATTTTGATACTCAATAGTCACAACGACTTTGAAATGAAAAGTTACCAGTGATGTATTTATTACTCGAGTCTACAACCAATGTACTTTGAGCTAATTTTTTAGATAATCTCTCAATTTCTTTCACTGAAAGAGTATACACTCCCCGAATATTTTAAAATTCGAATTCCAAATTCTAAGCCCTTGAATAAGACCCTGGTGTTTTGTCTAGCTTATCTAGCTTGTAACACACCCGATGCACTTAAATATGCTATGAATGTTTCCTTAAGTTGCATTTATCCAGGAAAAATATTAATTCTCCTTCTGGTTCACCTACTTCCATTTTAATGTCGTAGTTCTCGCCGAGGACACTCTGGATGAGCTCTTTGACGGTCTGGTCGGAGGCCAGCTGGGCCTCCGACTGCAAGGAGGCGATTATCTCCTCTATGGAAGTCGGGATCACTCGCACGGGCTGAGCGGCCTGCCGGGCGGCCTCCCGCGAGCCGCCCAGACAGATGCTCCCCCGCTGGCTTTCGGAAACTGACCCGAGCGGTCGGCTGGCTAAGGCCCGGCTCAAGGAGCGGGTGTGAGCCCTGGCTCTCCTCCGCGGGCCGCCCGCCTCCGCGTCGCCCTCCCGGCTGGAAATGGAGCTGGGCGTCCTCGGTTTGGCCTGGCGGGCCTCTGCGGGCAGAGTCGTGCCCTCTTTCACGCCGCGCTCGCGGCCGGGGTGCGGGACCGGTTTGGGGCCCGTGGGCCGCGGGCTCCTCCCGCCCAGGGGCGCCCCGGGCCTCTCCCTTGCCGCAGGGGGCGGCATCAGGACTAACGGTCTGGATGTGCCAGCCCTGGAGGCGATGACCGGCGGCTTTTTCGGGAGCGGGTGCCGGAGGAACGCAGAGCTCCGCAAGTAGAAGTCCTGGGGGCGAAACCGCCGGGTCTTTCCCGGAGCGGCCTCTTCGCTCGGGGCCGGAGGCCGCGCTGCGCCTCGGGGCGCCTGCTGCAGGAGGGCCGCAGTGAGGGTCGTAGGGCCTTTAGCTCGAGGGGACCCTGATGGCTTTTGGGGTCCATCGTAGGCGGCGCTGCCCTTCTCCCCAGGAGGGGCAGGGCCCGGGGCCTGGAGGCCGCACACTGAAGCTTCATCCACAGCCGGCTTGGGGGCCAACTTCTGCTGGAATTGGAGAAGATCCTTTTTAGTTTCCTGTCGAATCCCCTCAAGCTTTTTAAAGATGTAGGACTCTTCTTTGTATTTCAGTCCAAAATGCTTCGAAACTGCGGACATCTTGGCTAATTTGTCCTGTGAAATAACGACAATATATTACATTATCTATAACAAAACTCAGGTCGATAAATACAAGTTGAACTCAAAAAAAACCTCTTAAGGTACAACGCTCGGTGTGCTCCCAGAGGCCCCAGTGGGTAATATTAGTTTATGTCATTTTAAATCCAACTATTGGCCTTTTCACAGGAACCATGGAAAACCTTCAAAGCAGTAACCTTTTTACAGTAGAATTTCTGAAACTCCGATTGGTTTTAACATTTCTTTAGACTATAATGTAATGTCCCAATTCCAGACAAGAGAGACAGGCAGAGAGAATCTAAAGAAACCCTAGGAGAGAATAGAGACCATCAACTGATTGGAAGCTAGCCCACAAACAGATTTTACAATTGCCCCAAATTTTTCAAAGATACAAATTTGTACCAACAATTTTAAAATGAGACATTTTCACAAAATTCCAGATAAACAGGTTCTCTGGGGAGGGAAAAAAAAAATGAAGGTTCTGGCAATGTAAGGGCCAAATCCCTACTCTTGGGGCAAGATGGCAGTTTCCTCTTCCTTCTCCAACTGGCGGTGGGTGCATCCGTCCCTCATCCAGCCCACTTCCCTCAATATGCCTGCAGAGCTGGAGCAGACTGTATGCCGGGGGCAACGTGATCTGCCACAAGGTAGGCTGTAGCCAGATCACAAGGCCTCGCACGCCAAAGATTCGTACTTTTTCTCTTGGCTACTGAAAGCCATTCAAAAACTTTTAACAGAATATGGCTTGATAGGATCGGGTGCTTGGGGGATATTGAATGGGACAAAGAATAAAGGGAGAGAGGCCAAGAAGAATCTCCACAGCTTGAGCGTAAGGCCTGGCTGGCATTGGTAATGGAGCAGAGTGAAAACAGAGACATAATAGGTAGAACTGACGGGATCTGGCCAAAGAGAAGGAGTAAATGAAAGTGATTAAAGATCCTTCATAAAATAGGAACTTCGAATCATCTTGAGGAAGTCTTCTTCATAGCCAAGTACACAATAAAACCTCGGCTATTCAGTGACTTGTACACTTAAAAATGGTTAAAATGGTAAATTTTTATGTTATGTGTATTTATTAACCTGGTATTCAGCAGGGCCAGTTCATCTACGATCCTTAAGTAGATTTTTAGATCCTGAGAGATCTGAGGTCATTAACAAAAGCCAGGCTAACAGGAAATATAAATAGAGAAGGGCCCAATTACAAATTCTTTGGTAGTTGGGATTCATCTCTGGGAAGTGGGATGAGTAGGAGCAACAGAGAGGAAAATGGGAAGAGTTCCACAGAAGCCAAGAAGAGGGGAATTTTGAGAAATAAGGGTAAAACACTGAAAATAAAACCAGAAAATCATGAATTAGAAAAACTAATTTGTGTATTTTTAGGAAACCCAACGCCAAGGTTCTTAGAAAAAAAAATTATAAAGCAGAAACAGGGGCACCTGGGTGGCTCAGTGGGTTAATCCTCTGCCTTCAGCTCAGGTCATGATCCCAGGGTCCTGGGATTGAGCCCCGCATCTAGCCCGCATCGGGCTCTCTGCTCAGCAGGGAGCCTGCTTCCCTGTCTCTCTGCCTGCTGCTCTGCCTAGTTGTGATCTCTCTTTCTATCAAATAAATAAATAAAATCTTTAAAAAATAATAAAAATAAAGCAGAAACACCTCTGGAATATCACCATTATTTGCAAATATGATTATCTACCTAGAAGATCTAAACCAAAGAACTACTTAGAATTATAATAGATTTCTGCAAGACACTTAAATTTTTTAAAATTTTATACCAAAATCAATAACTTCCATTAGACCAAAATGATCCATTCAAAAACACAGTGATAAAATTCCATTATAATTTTTTAAAAGTATCTAGCAATAAACACAATGAGAAACGTACTTAAACTAAATAAATGTTTATAATTTTACTGAAGGAGATAAAAGATGTGACTAAATAGTTAATGTCCCTTGGTGAAAAAAATCAAATATTGTAATTACATAAGGGCTTTCCAAAATACTGTGTTGGTTTAATGCTATCATAATCAAAATCTACAAATTCTATTTTTGGACTCTGAAAAGTAATTCTGGACTCATTTGAAATAAAAAACAGGATAGATTAGGCAAAATTTGTAAAAGGGAAATGAGGGAGCAGTAATCTAACAAGATAATTAAAACTTACACAGATGTAAGAATTAAACTGAATATACTATTGTTAGAATCATCACATAGACTGAGCAAAAGAATTTAAAAACACTATGAGTTATATTGTAAAAACAGTGTTAAATTGTCAATAAGAATTATTCAATAAGTTGTGCTGAGGCAATTGGTAGATTATTGGACAGGGGGAGGAGGAAATTAGATTTCATTTTATGCCATATACCAAAAAAAGACAGATTTAACACTTAAATATGGAAAAAATTTTATTTTGCTTTGCATTTCTTTGCTTATCATCTTATCCACATTCTTGATTGGACTTACATTAATTCATAAAAAAAGTTATCTTTACAATTAGATTTATTCATTTACCATACATTATGGGCAATATGAACAAAACATCCTATTTAGCCTCTAAATATAGTCATATTGCTTTTAATATCTAATATCTGCTGGCGATTCTCAAACAGAAGACCCTGCTACATGCCAGAGCTCTCATCTGGTAATCAATAGGCGCTCTTTCTGTACCCATCTCCACCAATGCCCAGACCTTGAAGAGTTCAGTTCTATCCATAACCAGATTTCATTTTAAAAAGTGAAAATAATATGCTGTTTGCTCTCTTTTGCACAATAATATATGAATATTAGAAATGGTTTCTTTTTCTTTTTTAAAGATTTTATTTGTTTATTTGACAGAGAGAGAGCTCACAAGTAGGCAGAGAGGCAGGCAGAGAGAGGGGGAAGCAGGCTCCCTGCTGAGCAGAGAGCCAGATGCGGGGCTTGATCCTAGGACCCTGAGTTCATGACCCGAGCTGCAGGCAGAGGCTTAACCCACTGAGCCACCCAGGCATCCCTAGAAATGATTTCTAAAATCCTTAAGGAAGTTTCCCTTTTTATAAAACATGCTGTATAATCCTCCTCATAGTGTTTTGGCTATTATTGTTTGCACAGGTGGTAATATGCTCACACTGACACCATCTGCATTTCTTCCTACAAAAGGCTGTAACTGGAAGAGAGCACGGAACAGAGGCACATTAATACTTGATGAGAATCTGACTTGACTCTCCCAACTGCACTTCCCTTTTGTTTCTTAGTTCCTGCTTTGTATTCCCATCCTAACTTCTCTCAGGCTTTTGGTTTGCTATTGAAGTTTATCAAGTGTTCATTGTCTAACATTTCTCAGTACACTCCCTTGAGTTCTTCATAGGAAAGTTGCTCTTCACATGTAAAAATAAACCAATAGGATATAGAACTTCTACCTTTGACAAGAACTTCTATTGTGTTTTCAAGGTAGGTGATATATCAATGCTAAATGGGGCAGTCCACAAAGCTTAGTGACTTTCCTTCCCCCACCCAACCCTCAACACTAAAAAATATGTAAAACGACTTTTAAACATCCAGTCTCATGGGAAAATAACATGTTCCCTTTTTTGGGTAGTAATTTATTAAAAGAAAGAGACCAGTTCTGGTTTGGAGATTCTTTTTTTTTTTTTTTTTAAGAGTTCATTTATTCATTTGACAGACAGAGATCACAAGTAGGCAGAGAGGCAGGCAGGGGGTGGGGGGGGAAGCAGGCTCCCTGCTGAGCAGAGAACCCGATGGGGGGCTGGATCCCAGGACTCTGAGATCATGACCTGAGCTGAAGGCAGAGGCTTTAACCCCTGAGCCACCCAGGTACCCCTGGTTTGAAGATTCTTAAGGAAAAATAATGTAACTATCACCAAAAGTATTAAGGTATCAAGCCTGCTGCTCACAATTCAGGCTAAGTTTACTTTATACTTTAAAATGGGACAGAATGTGCTTGAAATCTTTACAACCTGAGTAGTAATTTCAGTAATTTCACTTTCTGCTTCTTCCCCAATTATTGGAACTCTGAACCTTTTCCTTTTTCCTCTCCCAGGAGGTTCAGTGCCTGAACAGTGAAGTAATCAGAAAGGCCAAGAGCCAGCATTCTTTCCTCTCCTACAAGGTGTGATCAGACATGAGAATCAAGCTCTCCAACCATAAATGGCTAGAACCCAAAAAGAGCAGACTAGTGGATTCTCTAGATTCTGGGGCAGGTTGCTCTCTGGTTCTTGCAGATGTGACCATTCCTCCTATTGGAACAGAATATCCATACTCTGCTCTAGACTTCAACTAAGGTAGAAATGAACAGAGCAGACCACCAGAAAACTTGGTTCTAAGCAACATGGAACCACCTCACATAGGGAAAGAAATCCTTTATATGTTAGGCCTGTTTCCTCAGATTATTATATTGAGAATAGAGCCAAAGTGCCAGCTGGTTAGATGGAGGCCTTGACTTTGTCTATGTGTAGTAATGGGTACCTCAGTGGGAGGGGTGACACTGTTAAAAACAAGATTTAGGTTCTCTTGGGTCCATGGCCAAATATCAACTCAATTCACTTCCTAAATTTCACATCAACATCAACTTCCAGTACACACATAAGTTCCAAAAGAAATATCTAAGTCCAAAGAAAGTCTATCACATCTAGTAAAATCTTCACATTGCAAGGAAAATAAAAATATTCTGAAAACAACTACTTATTTTTGCAATAGCAGTGGTAGAAGTGAGACCTCTTTTTGCACTGATTATAATTTATGAAAAAGCTTAATAGATAATTATGATCATTTTAACAACTTTGCTAAAAGAATAAGATAATTGTATTTTTTTCTATTTTTTGATACTTTCTATAATATTTGTTTTGCTGTCTTTAATCTTAAGCATATCAATAATAGTAACTCACACTTACATTGTGCTGGTTAAAAATTATTCAGAAGCCGATAGAAATTTCAAGACTCTAAAAACATTCTACTGTTAAAACCAGTACCTAGAATATGCCCATAGCCTTTGTGATATATATACATACAAACATAAATACATAGCAGGTAATGGAACAATGAAATATCTCCCTGCCTTTTTCTTCTCCCCACGTTCTGTCTTTCCTTCTTGAACTTCCTCCATCTAATTTGCTCAGATAGCCAAAACAGGAAAATAAAAGAATTTTATTATTATTATCACCATGGTTTTGACATGTTAAATGTTGCATGCTCTCAATTTCAAAAGTAATTTGTTGGAGTTCCACTTCTACATCTATAGAAAATCCCCTACTAATAACAGTTGCTAAACTCTGGGAAAAATATAAAAAACAAATACCTGAGGATTCTTCGAAGTAAACAAAAGCAGGCAGAATGTATTAGAGAGTAGACACTTGTGGAAATACCAGTCTGGAGGTGAGTTTCCAGGTCTATTGTGGCCTTTCCCTAAATGCCATCCATACTGTAGAATGGCATAGTGCAGGTGGCAAAAACTTTGATAGAAAGCCCTTCATCATTCTGGTCAGACAAATCAGAGAAAAGACCGCTGGCAACAACCACCACTGAGGAGTGAGAAAAAAGTCTCAAAGGAGAGAGAGCCAGAGAAGGTAATCCCCCAATTCTGTATCTAAACCCCATACAAGTTTAGACTGACCTCTGAACTGTGCATATGTAGGACAAACTCAAAGCAGCACAATAATGGCTTAAAAAGCTAAAGCGAGATTTAGTTGAACTTAACTTCCAAACAAAGAGAGTCAGATGGAGCTTACAGTGAGTGTAACCTGGTGAATTGCCTGCCAAATGAAAAACATCAACATTCTTCAGAGGCATAAGCAGAATCCACAGCCTACACAACAAAACATTAACAACATCCAGGATATAATAAGAAAAATAATTACTCAGCATAAAAAGATCCAGGAAAATGTGACTCATTCTCAAGGACAAACATAATGAACAGACACCAGTCCAGAGACGACACAGAAGTTGAAATTATTAAACAAGGCCTTTGGGACACCTGGGTGGCTCAGTTGGTTAAGCCGCTGCCTTCGGCTCAGGTCATGATCCCAGCGTCCTGGGATCGAGTCCCACATTGGGCTCCTTGTTCTGTGGGGAGCCTGCTTCTCCCTCTGCCTCTGCCTGCCACTCTGTCTGCCTGTGCTCGCTCTCTCTCCCTCTCTCTCTCTCTCTGACAAATAAATAAATAAAAATAAAAATAAATAAATAAATAAATAAACAAGGCCTTTAAGGAAACTATTATAACTATGTTTAATGAAGTAAAGGGAGATAGGCTAATGAGGAATAAAAAGATAGAAAGTCTTAGGATAGACATAAAAATGAAAAAATAGAAATTTTATATCTGAAAAATACAATACTTTCAATAAACATTGGACTAACAGAATGGAGAAGTCAGAGAAAAGAGTTAGTGAACTGGAAGATAAATCAACAGGAATTATTCAATATTTAAAAGAGAAAGAAGAGAGCTAGGGGGAGGGCAGTGCAGGGAACACCCTCAGAACCCAGTGAAGCAGTATCACAAGTTCTAACATACGGGTAAGCAGTATCCTGAAAGGAGAGGGAGATGGGGTGAAAAAATACTTAAACAAATAAGTGTGAGAAAACCTCTCAAACCTGAAGAAATACCTAATGAAACCCAGTACATTCCAAGCAGGATAAAACCAATGAAAACCACATGTCAGCTACTGGAAATCAAAGATAAAGATAAAATACTGAGAGCAGAGAGAGAAAAACAATACATTTTTTATAGAAATGACAAAAACTTCCCATTAAAAACCACTGAAACCAAAAGATAGTGAAACAAGATTTGTAATATGCTTAAAAAGCAAATAACTATTGACAAAGAATTATGTATCTAACAAGCATGTTCTTTAAAAAAATGAAACCAATATGAAGACATATTCAGACACAAGGAAGCTAAAAGAATTGCTCACCAGCAGACTACAAAACTATAAGAAATAATAAAGGTTTTACTTCAGACTGATGAGAGATTATATAAGAGGAAAATCTGAATCTTCAGGAAGGAATAAAGATTAGAGATGGAAAATATCTGAATGAGTTTAAAATACCATTTCTTAGTCTTCTTTTTTTCAGTTGTATGAAAACCAAATTGTCTTGTGCGGTGTTTGTATACATAGATGCAACACATATGAAAAGAACCAAAAAGACCGGGATAGGGTCAGTAAGGTCACTATAGTTGTAAGAGTGCTACATTTTATGTGAACTAGTTTGACATTAACTCCAGACTGTGAAATGTTAAGAATGTATATTGTAATTCCTAGAGAAACAGCTTTTTAAAGCCATACAAAGAAGTGTGACAAAAAAAATCAATGGACAATAAAATGGAATACAAAAATATTAAATCTTAGAAAATATTTTAGACTAAATAATAATGAAAATACAACATATCAAATGTGTGAGATGGAGCTAAAGTAGTGCCTAAAAGGAACAGTACAGATTAAATTCTTAAATCAAAAAGGTCTAAAATCAATAACCTAAGGTTCTACTTTAAGAATCTAAAAAAAGAGGAGTAAAGTGTACCCAAGATAAATATAAGGATATAAGGACATAAATCAATCAAACAGAAAATAGAAAAAAAAATTGAGAAAATAAGAAGCCAAGAACTGGTTTTTCAATAACATCAACAAAATTCTTTGAGAAAACCGCTACCTAGACTGTTTAAGAATAAACAAGAGAGAAAAAAATTACTAATATCAAGAATAAAAAAGTGCTTTTCACTACAGGTCCTAAAGATATGAAAGGATAAGAAGATATAACAAACAACTTTATAGCAACAAATCTAACAATTTAGATAAAATGGTCAAATCTCTGAAATTTTCAATTTAGCAAAATTAACATAAGAAACAGAAAGTCCTAATAGTCCTATATTAAATAAGCTTATTCATTACCAAAAGTCTTACCACAAAGACACTTCCAGGTACAGGTGATTCTCTCAAGCAGTCAAGAAAGAACACCAAACTTACACAAGTGTTTTCAGAAAATATGGTAACATTTTGAGACGTACATAACTATAATACTAAACCTCACAAAAGAATTTTTTAAAGGGAAATGCTTTTTCCCTATATTCATGATCCCTCATGAATATAGATCCAGAAATTTTTTTTTAAAGATTTTATTTATTTATTTGACAGAGATTACAAGTAGGCAGAGAGAGAGGGAAACGGGCTCCCTGCTGAGCAGAGATCCCAATGCAGGGCTTGATCCCAGGACCCTGGGGATCATGACCTGAGCCAAAGGCAGAGGCTTTAACCCACTGAGCCAACCAGGTGCCCCTAGATCCAGAAATCTTAAGTAAAATATTAGTATATCAAATCCAGAAGTAAATTTTTAAAGGTATAATATATACTGATCATAAAGAGTTTATCTCAGGGCTGAAAATTCCGATTTAACATTTGAAAATCAACATAGTTCACTGTATGAATAGAAAATAGAAGAAAATATATGATCATTTCAATGGATAGTAGAAAACCATTTGACAAAATCCAACACCCACTCATGATAATAATAAAGAAATAATTGTGCAAATATGTTTTATAGGGAACATCAATCTGATTAAGAGAATTTACAAAAAAAATACAGTTAACATTATATTTTTGCTCTCCCACTAAAACTGAAAACTAGGCAAAAGTGTAACAACTCTTTTTTTTTTCATTGTTCATTGTAACATTGTTAATGAAAGCAAGTAGGTGGACCTTTATATTCATTAACAAAATATTAAAAAGTGCCTCAACTCTTACCACATCTATTCATCATTGTACTGGAGGTCCTAGCCATTGCAATATGGTGAGGAAAAGGAATAAATTGGAAAGGAAAAAGTAAAAGTGTTCTTATTTGTGGTAACATGATTTTTAGGTCAACAGTTCCAAGGAATCTACAAAACAATCTCTAGTTGTCTATAAGTGACTTATTAATGTTGTATGAAACAAGTTAACATACAAAATCAACCATATTTTAATATGTTAGTATCAAACCACTGGAAAGTAATACCCAAAAAGACATTAAATTCTTGAGAATAAGTCCAACAAAAGAAGTCCAAAACCCCTACACTGAAAATTACAAAACATTGCTAAGAGAAATTAAAGACCTACATAAAATTCCAAACCATGTTTGTTAACTAGAAGACTCAACATTGTTTAAAACAGCAATTATCCCCATATTGATTTATAGATCCCATGCAATTCCAAACAAAATTCCGCCAGGCTTTTTTTTTTTTAACAGAAATTACAAGCTGATTCTAAAATGCACATACAAGTTTAAATAACTTCAAATCATTAAAATTATTTTTTAAAAAATTAGAGGACTTGGGGCGCCTGGGTGGCTCAGTGGGTTACGGCCTCTGCCTTCCGCTCAGGTCATGATCCCAGGGTCCTGGGATCGAGCCCCACATCGGGCTCTCTGGGCAGCAGGGAGCCTGCTTCCCCTTCTCTCTCTCTCTGCCTGCTTCTCTGCCTACTTGTGATCTCTGTCTGTCAAATGAATAAATAAAATCTTAAAAAAAAAATTAGAGGACTTACACGATCCAACTTCAAAACTGAATATGAAGCTACAGTAATCGAGGCAAAGGTCCTGGCAAATCATTATGCTGGGTAAAAGAAACCAGATACAAAACAGTATATATTGTATGCTTCCATTTATATGAAATTCCAGAATATGCAACCGATTCTATGGTGTCACATAGCAGTCAGTAGCTGGTAGGGGGCAGTTAGAGCAGGTGAGAACAGGGATGGATACCAAAGGGAACAGAGGAATGGAAAGGTTCAGTTATCAGAAATTTAAATAAAAACTTGGGGAAAAAATGAGTCAGTTATCTTGATTGTAGTAATTGTTTCAAAGATGTGTACATCTGTCAAAACTTATCAAATTGTACACCTGTACATTATATTGTAATACATTATACTAACTACTAATCTGTATGTTCTCTGCAGTTTATGGAATATAAATTACACCTTTATAAAGCTGTAAACAGGAAAAGAAACGATTTGTTGAAATTTTATATTTGAACGTTGAATAATAAAAAGAACTATCGAACTTTAAATTCTTGCAATGTTAGTTCGCGATAGTTTCACTGTGGATCTGTGGTCTTGGATGCTAGATAATCCTTTCATGAACCCTGCAATGTCCCACTGCCCACCAAAGAGTTTTGGGGCCACACTCAGAAAACAGCTTCCTATTCCAAAATAAGACACACTGACCTTAGTGGGGGAGATCACCTAATGGTGTGTAAGGCTTGCCCCAAACAATCAGCCCCTGTCAAGGGATACCAGGAAAGGTCAGGCAGTTGGAAATTAAATTCCCTCCACTGCGACCTTTCTCCCTTGCCACATTCCCTCTGATCCCTCCCTGTCTTTCGCCTTCCTGACTCCTTTTCCTTTCCCCACAGCCTGGTCGTCACAATCTACCTATCTTTCCGTTCCACCAGGTTTTCACTCTTTCCGAGGGCATCGCAGCCTACCCCAACCCCAGCCCTATTTTCTACGCTGATTTTCTCGGCGATTGGTGTGGATTAAAGAGGCAGAACGGGAGACGACGATTGCTCCGCCCAAATATCGCAGCCTCTTCTCACAGCCTCCCAGACGAAGTCACCAGCGCCCCAGCCGGTCTCTCACCCGCCTGCCGGGACGCCTCTGCTCCCATTCAGATGGCGAGAAGGTTGACAGTGCCTCAGCCCGGCGTTATATCCTGCCCGCCTTCCGGGGGCCGAGCAGTCGGGTGGGCTCGGACAGGCTCTACTGGGAGGAAGAACGCGCTCCGTTGCTCGGCAACAAGCAGCGAGTCCGGTTCGGCAACAAGCAGCGCGTCCGGTTCGGCAACAAGCAGCGCGTCCTGTCCGCCTCGCGGCCGCGCTCTGACTCTTGTGGATCCCTCCGCGCTGCGGGTCTCAATCCGACGGAACCCGGTCCAAGGGTGCCTTTGGACCAGAAGCCAAAACTTAAGCTGAGCGGCCTCTGCTTTCTGGGCTGTACACTTGCTAGTCCCAGAGAGCTTCCTGGCCTGGACTCTCCTAGATCGGCCGTTTATGACCCCTTTAAACCAACTGCTTACTTGGCACTCACGTTCTTTATGCATTTAAACGAATTATGCTAGAGGCATGAGATTCAGACTTCTGGAGAGTTCCTATTATACTCCTAGATTCAGCATCGTCAGAGTTTCTGATGTCCAAGATAAGAAAGGTTATAAGAAGCAATAATTGGCATTCTCTGTTAAAGTTGAATACCCACATACTCTATGACCCAGCAATTCCACTCCCAATAGGAATGCATGTAAACATACACCAAGAAACATGTGCATCAATATTCATAGCAGTTTCATTCATGATAGCTAAAAACTGGTAAATAGCCAAATGCCCATCAAAAGTAGGTTGCAGGGGCGCCTGGGTGGCTCAGTGGGTTAAAGCCTCTGCCTTCGGCTCAGGTCATGATCCTGGGGTCCTGGGATCGAGCCCCGCATCGGGCTCTCTGCTCCGCGGGGAGCCTGCTTCCTCCTCTCTCTCTCTGCATGCCTCTCTGCCTACTTGTGATCTATGTCTGTCAAATAAATAAATAAAATCTTTAAAAAAAAAAAAAAGTAGGTTGCAAAAATTAATTGTGGTATATTCATAAAATGCAATAAAGGATGTGAACAACCTTCATCTGTGGAAAACAACACAAATGAATCTCTATGAGCTAATATGCCAAACATAAGGAGTACACACTATACGAGTCTATTCATATAAGGTTTATTTTATTAATTTTCTATTTAAATTCAGTTTAGTTAACATCTAAAGCATTATTAGTTTCAGGGGTAGAATTTAGTGACTCATCAGTTGCATATAACACCCAATGCTCATTATATCAACTGCCCTCCTTAATGTCCATCACCCAGTTACCCCATCCCCCCACACCTCCCAACAACTTTCAGTTCCTTTCCTATAGTTAAGGGTCTCTTAAGGGTCTCCTATTGTTAAGCTTTTCCTCCCTCTCAGTTCTTTTTTTTAAAGATTTTATTTATTTATTTGACACACAGAGAGAAATCACAAATAGGCAGAAAGGCAGGTGGGGGGCGGGGGAAGCAGGCTCCCCACTGAGCAGAGAGCCCTACGCAGGATTTGATCCCAGGACCCTGAGATCATGACCTAAGCCGAATGCAGAAGCTTAACCCATTGAGCCACCCAGGCGCCCTCCCTCTCTGTTTTTATCTAATTTTATTTTTTCCTTCCCTTCCCCTATGTTCATCTGTTTTGTTTCTTAAATTCCACATATGAATGAAATCATCATATAAGGTTTAAAAACCAAGACAGCAAAAACTATAGCACTTGCGGATAGATGCTCAGCTGCTGTATTACCAAAAAAAAAAAAAAAGTAATAACAGTAAGAGTCAAAATAGTAGTAGTCATCTTGGGAGTGGAGAAGGTGATGGTGATTGGTGGACACAGCAAGGACGAATCCTGGGATAGTAGCACTATTCTGCATTTTAACCTTGGTGATGGTTGTTTGAGTTTTCTTTTTGTGATAAACCCCTGTTTTCTATTTTGTTTATTTTTCTGTGTTATATTTCACTACTATTTTAAAAACCAAAAGAAAATCCAATTAAATGCCATCATGTAAATGAAGGTGTTTTGCTCAGTGCCTGGCATTCAATGGCCCCCAAGTGTTGATTTTATATTGCTCTACTTTCTACCAATCTCTCCCTTTCCGAATACTCAGGCAACTAATAGATGAGATCACGGAAGTGGCAGGTAAAATCTTCTGGAAGTGATCCCTGAGACTGATGCTTCCCAGAAATTCAAAATAGAAGAATGCTCTGCAGCACAATTCCCTGGTGCTGGGCCTCGAAACAGCCCAACTGTGGAGAAGGATGCACTCAGAAATTCTCAGGCCTCCCTCAGGCAGCTCCCACTCTCCAGACACAGAGCCAGGTAAGGATACCAATTTTTGCCAACTGTGCCAGTCGCTTTGCTCCCTGGAATTCTGCAAACTCTTCTGTAAAATGGGGATAATAATCTTACCTCAAAGGTTTGTTGCTTTCCTCCCCAACATAATGAGTTTAAAATGGTTGCTGAGTGTCCACAAGACGAGCAGCATTTTACAGAGAAAGATCTGCTGTCCCTGAGGTTTCACTACACCCACATCATGTACCACTGCCTGTGGCTACTCCTTGAGGGCAGCTTCACCCTAAGTGTGGAAGTAACCCCTCCAGACAATAAGTGCATCACTTTCCTTTGCTAATTAAAATAATAAGTAAATAACTAAAATGCTTAGTGTGAATTGTTCTTGGTACCATCCTGGATGCTGCATAAAAATAATATATAGGCCATATTCCTAAAATAGAAAAAATTTTAAATTAATGTAGCCCTGAAACATGTTATGGTCAGGAAGCAATTTATATGGTAAATAAACATTGTTCATTAATGCTTTTATAATACAAAATGGTAACAAGTATTTAGATATTGATACCATAGGATAATACAATCCATGAGCTAGATACTATTAGCTTCATTTTATAGGTAACTTACTGATGTTCAAAGAGATCAAGGATTTACCTTGATCTCCTAGCTAATAATCAGTTCTGTGCTAGGAACTGTAGGTCTAAATGCAAGAAAGAGAGAGAAAAACAGAGAGAGAGAGAAGGAAGAAGGGAGGAAGGGAGAGAAGAAGAGAAAGAGGGAGGGTGGAGGGAGGGAAGAGGGAGAGGGACGAGGAGGAGGAGGGGGGAGGAAGGAAAGAGAGAAAGAAAAAGGAAGAAGAGAAAGAATACTTAGTGATCTAAAGATATTTTAAATTCATTGTTGATATTGTAATGCTTCTGTATGAAAATGTTAATACTCTAGGTTCTGTTTTATAGAAAAGGGCATTAGACTCAAAGAACAGCATAAAATTACTCAATCATTGAAACACTATGATTTCACCTAAGTGTTTGTCACTCTTAAACCACCACCTACTAGTCCTCTTGTCCTCTAGTTTTGGAGCCTTCTATTGGGTTCACTGCACAGCAAGTAAAGGAAGACCCAAAAATTCAACTTCCACACCTTCAAAATACCCTCATAGAACAAATTCCAAAGTTCTCCAAAGAGAACGCAAGCCTCTTCATAATTAGGACCCTTCCAAAGGTCTTTTTGGAAAACAATAATTAAATTTATAACTTGACTTTATATTATGCACCAAAATAAATTCCAACTGGAAGCAAGATTTTGTTATACATAAGAGTAGCAGGTATAGATAAGACTTATAAACATGAAACCATAAAAGGCAGGAACTCTGGTTAAAATATTGATGGATTTTTTTAAAAAGTATCTATGTGTTGAAAAATAAGCAGAATTATAATACAAATGAAAACCTGGTGGAAAACTCGCAATATTTATGACAAACATGGGATTAATATTCTTTAGATGAAAAACAGAGAAACACTCAAAAAAAATTTTTTAAAGATTTTATTTATTTATTTGACAGAGATCGCAAGTAGGCAGAGAGATAGGCAGAGAGAGAGAGAGAGGGAAGCAGGCTCCCCGCTGAGCAGAGAGCCCGATGCGGGGCTCAATCCCAGGACCCTGAGATCATGACCTGAGCCGAAGGCAGAGGCTTTAACCCACTGAGCCACCCAGGCGCCCCAACACTCAAAATTTTTAATTGGTTAATTGAGGTGTGGAAAGGCAGTTCCCAAAAGAAGAAATATTTATGGCCAGTAGAAATATAAAAACATTCAACTTCAGTAGTAATCTCAGAAATGCAAATTAAAATAATGCTATGTAATTTTTGCCAATCAAATTACAAGGTTAGTAACAGAGTTCCTGCATGGGACTGAAGAAATAAGATCACTCATAGATTTCTTTGTTTGTTTGTTTGTTTGTTTGTTTGTTTTTAAAGATTTTATTTATTTGACAGAGAAACACAGGGAGAGAGGAGGCCAAGCAGGCAGCCTGGTGCAGGGCTTGAACCCAGGACCCTGGGATCATGACCTGAGCTGAAGGCAGACGCTTAATGACGAGCCACGCAGGCGCCCCCACTCATAGATTTCTGCTGCCGTTTTGCTAGATGTCATTGGCTAGATGTCCTTCATTCCTGCACCATTGCCTGGACATTGCCCAAACCCAACTGGAAGCCCAAAGGCAAGGAGAACTGGACGATACGTGCAGAGAACAGAGGCAGAGAACTGAGTAGAAAGAAGAGGGGGCTAGAGAGAAAAACAGAGAATAACCAGAAAAGTCTATTACCCAAAGTTGCCTGTACTGCTTGAATCCACAGACACTAACGTCCTAAAACAGCTTTTCCTGTCTTAAGGTCCCCCACTGGCATTGCTTACCCTCAGCCTTCTCCTAACACCCTGCTCACCCATCTTACCCCTAGGTGATCTACTTAACATACGTTAGGCCTCCCTCCTGACCCTAAACTCTGACTTGATTGTAACATCTGAGCTTATGGAGTTCAGAAAGGGACCTGTGGGAAGCCACCCATTACCCTTCCCTGGGGTGCCTCAAAAAGGCGGGCCTGATCTCAGGGTTTTTAAGGTAAGATAAAAATAGCAAGCACTGAGCAGAAAGAAAACTCTGTGAGTAAAACTATCCATTTGAAAAGAAGATACAAATAACACTAATAAGCCTGGTCCAAAGCAGGTGGACCTGGCTGAGAATTAAGGATTTATTTTTCTAGGACACAGTGGCTGGTATTTAGCATTCCAGTTACCCTTTACACTTCCAAAGGGCTTTGCTTAGGTGTTCTCCAAGTATGGTAATGCATTAGAGACTTTGCTGAGTTTGAGGTCAAAACCATTCCTTTTCTAAAGGTAGGTATGTAAGACTGTTGGATGTGCTTTGTAGCCTAAACATTGAGCTTAGAGAACCAATGCCTGGTTTAAGCTTAGAAAAACTAACAGCTCTCCCTGAGTAAGCTGTAAAAACAGAAGCTGCATTTAGCCAGAAACTGCTCGCAGCCTGAGATTTCTGTGTACCAGCCCACTTCCCTTGAAAGCACCTCCCCCAGGACCAATCAAAAAAAAAATTAATCAGCTTTGAAGATGTGTGATTTTTCTGTTCTCCCGTAAAGGAAATATTTTATTCTATCCACCGGGTTCTGATTACTAAATGAAACGGAATTCAAAAACTTACTAGAGCCTTGTCCGCAGGACCTTCTTAACCCATCCAAGCCCTGTCTGAAATGTGGGTTGTTGTTCATGTGAGTCCCAGGGATCCACCCTGAAACTCCAGTTCTTCTAAGCCCCCTTAGCGGGAGGAATTAAGCAACTCATGAATCTTCACTTCAGCAAATGGACCTGTATCTGGCAAAAGTCTTTGGTGATTTGGTCTTTTCATATACAATACTGTTTTGTTTTTTTTTTTCTTAATAAAGACTTGTCACCCCACCAAGTTTTCTTGCACATGCAAGGTAATATTCAGAGTCTTTAATATTTGAAGGATCCATGGTAAGACCAGCATGTTTGGTTGATTTTAGTTGGATTCCCAGGAATTCCCCCTTTTTAAGGGCATTTATGTCAAATAGTTCTTTAAAAAATGGATGGAACTTTCCTTGCTGTAATGTTATCTTGTGTTTTGAGTATTTTAGGAAATGTCCTAAGTGATAATCCTCCAACTGACCCTAAGTGGTTTCTTCTTCTAACTCTGTCCATGAGAGAGGAAGTGGCAAAGGAGGTCCAAGGGAGAAAGGAAGAAAATATCTAAGTGAATCAAGTGTCCTGTCTTCTCTCCATGCCCCCCAAGTTCAGATGCTGAGGACAGAATGGCCTCCCAGAAGGCCAGACTCACTCCCTTCATCTTCCAACGGAGCTGCCTGCTGGATCCAGGCCTGGTCTTGACTGAGGT
Source organism: Enhydra lutris kenyoni (assembly GCF_002288905.1). Lineage (NCBI taxonomy): Eukaryota > Metazoa > Chordata > Mammalia > Carnivora > Mustelidae > Enhydra > Enhydra lutris. Next base: position 35,939,053 of record NW_019154088.1, on the reverse strand, counting down.
TGCCATAGCCAGGGCAGTGTGCAAGTCTACCATCTCGGGGACCCTTGAGAATCGCACACTAGCTTTTGAGGCCTGACCTCTACCATCGGCCACTCCCTAGAAAGCGGCCCCCCAGGTCGAGGAGATTAGGAGGGGATTCTAGGCAGAGTCCCTATGGAAGATGATAAGCAGCCCCTGCGAACAGCCAGGCATTCAGTCTCCCCAAAGAAGCTCCCCCCTCTTCTCCCTACTGTAGCCGGAAGGGACTACAAGGTCTAGGGAGCTAGACAGGTGATCACCAGCAAAAGACCTCTAAAGGGGAGGGACAAGCGCGCCCAGATCCAAGGGTCGCATTACTTGCCACTAAGTGTTCAGCACCCAGCACTGCCTGGGCTCCCAGAGCTCTGTGAAGGCTCTTTATATTTGTTACAAGTCAGTACACTTACTCTGTACTCAAATGGTATGAGATAGGTATTAATAAGCCCATTTTACAGTTGAGACAATGGAGGCTCAGAAAGAACAAGTCTCCCGCAGAGAACGGAATGAAATCCAGATCTCATTCCAAATCCCTTGCTCTTAAGCACAAACACGACAGTCCCGGTCAACAAACAAGCCAGGCTGGAGCTTATTTGGGTAATAACAGAGACAGTCTCAGAGACCCTTAGCCTCTGAGACACCAGCCCTGCCCAGAGGCGTGAGCAGAATACTGTGCAGCCTCCTAGCCTAGGTGGCTTTGCCTGGGCTTGGGAATTGGAAAACGCTCTCTGCTCTCTCCTATGGATTGCTGTTTTTGGAGATGCTGCGAAGTGAAAAATGGAAAGGTTTTTGCCCAAAAGTTACCGTGAAACACATAGAACACAAAACCAGAGCCAAAGGGAGGGAACTCTTCCTGGGGCTTGTTCTCTCAGGGCCCTGAGCCCCTCAGGGAAAGACGCTTTGCCGCTCCCAGAGCTGAGCCACCCCCTCACGCCCATCACCCTAGCAGTTACCTTCCTAAGTTCACACCCCTTCTGGATTCCACCCCCCACGGCGGGGGCGGGGGAGGGAGAAGCTGATGGGGGAGGGAGGGACGGGGTTGGGGGTGATCAGGCCTGACTGTGGCTCCAGCCACTCCAGGCTTCCTTCCTACAGTTGACCGCTGCTGGAACTGGATCGAGTTCAAGCTCTTTTGGAAAAGGAGGAAACTGAGGCCCGAAGGATCTGCCCGGGTTTCCCAGGAAATTTGAGGTCGAATGGTTGGACCATGAATTTGTGACTGGATAGCCGCCAGGCTCCTGACCACCTACCGCTATCCACTGCAAGCCCCCGTTCCCATCTCCTCATATCTTCTCGTCTCTTCGGATGATGGTCTGGTTTATTCCCATTACAGCACCTGCAGTAGTTTTAGAAGCTTCTGCCCCAGTGTAAACTGACCTTCAACCCGAGCACTGTGCTTTATTTATTGAAACCACTTCTCTTGGCGGGGTGTGAGAGGAGGGTCACAAAGAGGTCAGAGGAGTCTAGAGATTCACAATAGAAGGTATTTTGGCGGCGAGGAGGCCAGTGGGGTGAGGAGAGTGGGATCCATGCCACCAACTTCATCATTGAAAGCGTTGAAAGAAAAACCTACATTGGATCTGCTAGTACCCTAAGTCTCCAAGGCGAGTGGGGCTCGATCTGACTTCCGAGGCCCTCTCCCCTGCAGGCAGTGACCCGGGTGCAGGTGGGGAGCGGCCAAGGGCAGAGAGCATGGTCTGAAAGGAGTCTGTGGCAAAGCCCCCGGGGCAGCCTCCCAGCCATGGCTGAGCAGCACACCACCCAAGGAGGGTTGGGGGGAGGGGGACCCGACATCAAAGTCACAGATGCAGCTGCGGTTTGAGCTGCCAGGTAGTTTCCCCAGTGACAGCAGCCCAGAAAAGGCGGCAGACCGGCTCCCTCTCTCAAGGACTGCCACGCATGCTTTCATGGCAAATAAAAACTTCGGGAGGAGAAGTTGACACGAGAGGTCTCCAGTTAATACCTTGCAACAACACGGCAGGTTTTGAGAGGTTGGGTGGACCTTTAAGGAAATCATAACATCACACAGGGAAAGCCTGTGGAATAAAATGGTTTAGATCCTAAAGACAGGGAGGCAATTAAGGTAAATGGCTGATAATTTCGAGCGCACTGCCCCCACCCAGGCCAGGTGAGTGCCTGGCACCTGGGAGGATCCCATGGGACGGACTCTCACTTCGCAAACCCCGACAGACCGGTAGCCCGCTTCCTAGGCACCCTCCAGCGCTGGGGTGAGAAGGCCGCGCCACGTGCTTGTTAGCCCAGGCACACAACCCCGGACTAACAGCTCTGCTGCAATGCTTTTCTTTCTCACTGCGTGGGCTCGGCTTCATTTGCTTGCCAGTTTAAACATATTATTCAAACACGGACGTTTCCTTTACAGCTCCTAGTGAAACATTCTGCTTGATGGAAAGTTGATGGGGTTCTTTAACTTTTTAATCAATATCTGCTATTGAAAGACTCTGCTGCTGCCTTTTCACAAGGCAGCAAAAGTGAAATATTTGCCTTTGGTCACACGTTGACCGCCCTAGATAGGCAAATGGTGGTGGGGGCGGGGGTTTGCTGCTGATTCTGCCTAAGTCCAGAAACCCATGAGGTGAGTGCACTCCGACTTAGTCATGTCGCCTGGATGATTTTGGTTAAAATCAAGCATCGCTGTTAGGATAAGAGTCATGCCCAGTGGGCCTGGAAGCTCAGGGATTATAGGACTTCAAGACCCTGGCCTTTCTGACAGAAGAATCTGTCCATCCATTCACGCATTCCTCTGTTGGTCCATTCATTAAACAGCTCCCTGGGCTAAGACGGGTCTCTAGGGTCCTCTCACTTGGAGACTTTGGAGTCAAGTGGATAAGGTTTCTAGGCTCCAGCATCTTTTTCCACCTGATACCAGCTTGGCCAGCATCTGGATTGGGGCAGTTAGTTTATTGATTGAGTCAACAAATCTTTCTTGAAAGTCTACAATGCTCTGCTCTGGCAGTGGGGACTCAAAGATCTTCTAGTCCAGTGGGGGAGACAAAAAAAGAAAGAAAAAGAAAATGACACAAAAGAATATGCTGTTCAGAACAACACAACCCTGGTAGGAATGTAGATTTAAGACATGGACCTAAGGAAAGAGCAGAGCTCAGTTGATTGGGGATGCCTGCGATGTTCTCACCAAGACGTAGGGAGGCTGCGCTGGACACCACAGGTAAAGCCTAATGTTGGCAGCTGAATTTCCTTACTTTGATCCATTTACAGTAGGTGACCACGATGACTGCATTCAGAAAGTTGTTAAAGCTCCTGCAAATCTTGCTGGTATCCCAGCAAAAAGGAATGCTGCCAAGGAGACCTCTTCCTAGTGTTTCTGTTTAGAAGCAAACTCACTACAATGTGAGTTTTACTCTGTGGCCTATAGGACCAAGAAAATCAAACAACTCCAAACAAATGCACTATTTTTAAAACAAAACTTTCATCTGATGCTAGCTCTGTAATAGCTGCTGGACGTCCAGAAGCGGCCACTCACCAGTGTCTTCCAATCGAATTTTAATTTTAAATAATGAATGTAACCTCTCTCTAGCCATGCCAATAAATTGGTCTTTTTGTCAGTCCAATGAACAGTTTTAAAATTTCAGGGGGAAGATCAGGAAGACAATACAATGAAAAAAGCTTGGCTAGAATGCATCCTTACCACCCCCCCATAGTAGGATATGATTTATATTGTTGTTACAAATGCATCCGTTAAATAAAACTATGTAAATTTGAGGGTAATCACATTTGAATAGCTAAAGTTAAATCACCAGGGCCAAGTGAGGGGCCGTGGGAAAGCTCCGGGTCGCGTATGTGTGGGTGTGTGTGTGTGTGTGTGTGTGTGTGTGTGGTGGGGGGAGGGAGGGAGGGAGAGATGGATGGATTGGGGAGCTGGAGTTCAGGGACTAAGAAACTAAATATTCATTCACCATTTGGGAAGGATTTAGGTTTAAGATGGCAGCCTCCAGAAAAGAGATGACATCTAGAGTTCTCTGAGGCTCTGGGTTTCCATCACTGGCTCCCTATTAGCCCCAGCTTCTGACAGTGGGGTAGAGTCAAATTCCCAGGCTTTCAGTCTCCCAGCTCTTGCATCCTGGAACAGCGGGTGGAGAAAATGCTGGGATCTCACAGCACCTGTCTAGTCTGTGGCACACAGTGGGGCCTCAATCACTCTAGTCCCTCTCCACTCTCAGACCGAAAATTTGTTATGCTCCTCCCTAATTTTCCAACTCTTTATTTGGAACATCATTTCCAGTCTGTCTTCTAGGACACAAACCCTAGCACTTCTCAAACCGCTAGAGGAAAGTGTGGGCAGCACTGAGCAGATACAGTGCTGAAGCGACGAACAGGGGTGAGGAGAGACTAGCTCGGACTAGGCACTTTCCTCGAGCTGGCAGCGACAGCAGTGAATAACAAAGCAGTCGGTAAATCGGAGAACAGGCTGCCTAGAGCTGCGCGACGGCCAGGGAACCCAGGCCTGGGCAGGGGCGCCACGTCTGCCACCCAGGCCTTGAGGAAGGGAGGTTCCCATTCTTTGCGGGTACCCATGCAACCCTTATTCCCTCCAAGGCTGGTGATTGCCCAAGAGGGCAGGTCGCCCTTCCCAATCTTTCTCATTTGAATACATGAAAATGCGAGTTGATTTTGGCAGGGCAATGCTAGCTCAGGGCCAGAGAGACGGTTTTGTCGCCCGCGGGCAAGGCTGGGTAGGGAGCAGCTCCGGCTCTGACATCCGGCTGCGGGCCAGTCAGGCCTGCGCCCCAGGCCGCTCAGAAACCCCGCGGCGGCTCCGGGAGCAGTGAGGGAAAGGACAAACCCAGAGATAAAGAATTGGGATTAAAATGTTTCAATAGAATTTTCCCCCCGAGTACAAACACCCGACCAGGCTTCGGCCGGGATCCTGAGATTTCTCCGCACGAAACTGCTGGACGAGGCCGATTAGGTGGTCCCAGGGTCAGGGCCCCTACCTACTGCGGGTCGGATGCCTTGTGAGTTTTGAATTAATTTCTTGATGAATAACATAATGATAGAAGGAAGGGCAGAGAAAGGAAGGTATGAGAAAACAAAAAAAGTAATGGAAAGAAAGAGATGCCGTGAAGGAACAGGAGCTCGGTGTTTCTGCTCTCCTGGCCCCAGGCGCCTCGACTGGCAGCGGTGCGCCCCCAAGTCTTAGGCTGCCGCGCCTCCCGCGTGGCGGTTGGGAGGCTGAAGGCAGGCGCCCGGGCCTCTTCCCGGGCTCGGACACACACCTCGGGCAGCGGAGGCCAGTCGCTCGTAATTGCAAACAGCTGCTTTCAGCGTCCCAGGCCTTCCTCAGTCCTAAACCGACCTGGGTACCAGTCCAGGTCCGCTTTGAACCCCGTGAAAGACAACAGGTCTTAGTTTCATAGCATCTGATTCTCGCTTCTCATCTGGGTGGCAGGTGGGGACCGGAGGAGAAAGAGCGCGGACCACCCTGTCCCGAGCGGCTGGGCCCGCGACAGTCGAGACCTGGCCACAGCCCCCTGGCAGGAGGGAGGCCGGCGGAGACAGGGGACAGACTAGGGAGAATCACAGAGGGAAATCCTCGGGAGGCTCCAGAGGGCACCACAGAGGCCCGACGCCCCGGGTCCTGCTCTCTGCACACCCCGCGGTCCTGCTAAACCGCAAAGACCCCGGCGCCGCCACAGCGGGCTGGGCCCGAGGCCTGAGGAGCGACCTGTCTCTAGCCGTCTTCCCCCTCTGCTTCTCCCTTGCGCCGGCGAAGATCTGCGGAAGGGGTCCCAGCCAGGTAATACTGGGAAAGGGAAGAGGAGGCGGCCTCGATTGGCCGGCGAATGTTATACTGCCGGCAGCCACAGCCAGACTGCGCCTGGAGCGAAAGTCTCCAAAGGCGGAGAAGGCGCAGCTTCCGGGAAGGGCGGAGCCGCTTCCTCCGCCCAAGGCCACCTGGACGACCCGCGCACATCACCTTCCTGACCGCTCCGGCTTCCTCCGCCTGGGGAGCCTGCCCTCCCCTCTACCTGGGCTGCCCTAGGCTCGCGCAGACCGGTCCTAGCCAGGAGAGTTTGGCCCGGGACGCCCCAGGAGACGCCACGTGGCTGTCCTCGCGGCCCCTATAGCCTCGAGTCCACCCAACCTCCCGGAGGCTGAAGACAGGTCTAGTTCCCCGGAAGGCAGAGCACAGCCTTCTGAAAGGCGTAGACAGGGCCTATTTGGGAGAAGAGGTTTGTAACCAATGAGTCGACTGCTGCAACCTGGCCTGTCACCTGGCTACCTACTGGCCAGCAGCCCGGAGACAGCAGCTTTGTGTCATTCATTTGCTTGTTTATTTTCTAAATCAAAGACCCGGCACGACCCTGATGATTCGCTTTTAAAGCTCTGCGAAATGACTGGCTGACATCTGAGTACCCTAGAGCTTCCCTTCCTAAACGTGTTAGGGGTCTTGGAACATCGTCACTGAGATGAAGAGAGGCTGGGAGCTAAACGAGCTGCCCCCTTTCCTCCCCATCAGGCAGTCAGCTCCAGGAACTAAAGTCTCAGGAAAGGGCGGCGTGCGGAGTTCCAGACTCCCCCCGACGGTGCTCGCGGGGGGAGCTTGCGGGAGGATTCGGCGCCCTCCCTTCCTCCGCACACACATCCCGGGAGGTGCTGTGAACCCAGTCATTCCGGGCGGGGCGGCGACCCAGGAAATCCCAAGCTGGATCAAGGCTCTAAAATTGGCAGAGTTCACTCTTCACCGCCAGTCTTGGGCTTTGAAGAAGCCCTGGAAAAACTTTACTTTGGACATCCCGCTGTAGGGTTGTTTTTTTTTTTTTTTCCTTCTTCTTCTTCAGCTGACTTTTTTTTCTTTTTTTCTTTTTCTTTTTTTTTTCTTTTTTTAAGATGAGCTCTAGTAGATTTAGGAAGTGGGCTAAAAGTGAAAGAATATTTGATGTTTTAATTGAGCTCCCCCTATAAAATGACAGCGCCCCCCCTTTAGGCACCCGCTTTTTGTGTACCATAAAAGCTTTTACTAAGTTGTCACTACCCATGGATAATACCCTAGTCATGCTCGATGTTTCTGAAGAGCCAAGAGGGCGTTGGAGAATCACTGCGAGAAGGAACAAGGAAGCTCATTAGCACTGAAAGTCCCCCTGAACAGGCCAAAGAAGCTAAGCATCCCTGTTCTTTACGAATGGAACCAAGGTCCTGCTGCTGCTGGGAACTTTGCACAAAAGAATGAGTTTCTGACGGATGCTCTGAGAAATCTGTGCAGATCCACACATTTACAGATACATTTACACAAAGTGATGGGACTTGCAGTCCCAGGGGCAGGCTGCAGTTGGGGAGGGCGCCTGCTCTGAGTTCCAGGTGGATTTAATTTCACTCTCATTCCATTCCTTACAATATGACATTTCTCTCCCCTCCTTTTGTTAAAAAAAGGAATTGTAATCCAACGCTTTTATCTTTTTTATTTCCTTAACTGCACATCTTCACCCTCTTGGGCTCCCCTGCTGATTTAAGAGATTTGTTTGGTTCAAGGATTTTACGTGATTCTGTTGCCAGATTTCAAGGAAGAAAGATTTAAAAGAACAGAGGGAAAAAGGTATCTTAAAGACAAGTTAAAACACATTGCTTAAAATGAGATTAATAACATGCTTAAAACTTTGCCAAACAAGAATATTTGGCAGATTTTTAGTCATTTTAGAAAGATTTTATTTTGTTATTGCTTCCGGAAAACTAGTGGATTCTACCTAGGGTAGGACACACACATGGTCACCCACACACTTAGAAACAGACATGGCCACACTCATTTAGAAGCTCACACACATTCATACACTTAGAAATATACTCAGAAAACTCACACCATCCCACAACCTATCACCAGCTCAGCGCTTATCAATCACTTTAGTTGGTCCTTCTCCAACAAAAGTGATTTTGGGCACTCCTCTACCCAGGACCTCACAGAAGCCAAGAGGCTTTGCTTTGGGGAGAACTTCCCACCAATACCCAGGACCCATTAGGAACTAAGCAAGCGCCTGCGGTGCTAGCCTGGCCCCTCCAGGTGAGAGATGGGATCAAGCCCCGCCACAGACCATCCCTGGCTTCAGCCTGGCACCTCTCTAGCCGAGCAGATGCATTCCCGCGCCTGTGTTCATGCTCTCCCAGTTAACGCGCGCATTTAGGGAGATGTCCCCTCCCCCTGACCTTTCCCTATCAGAAACCAGACGGTCGCCTCCAGCTCAGTCCCCGGGGCTGCGGAAGGGGGGCAGGAGGAGGAGCTGGGTAGAGGAGGACGGCCCGACTCGGGTGCGCCTGCCCTATCACACAGACATCTGTTCTCAGCCTCTTCCTCTTTATGATCGCTACAGATGACAAGGGAAGTAGAGCGGACCGAGGCGGAAAAAAAAAAAAAAGTTATGTCATAAAAATATAAAACGGTGCTGTGACTCACCTGCTCTTAGCCGCAGGTACGGGTTTCGTGGCAGCGTCTCCAGTCTGCTAGCCAGGAGCCCAGATAGGCCTAACGTCACTCGGCTAGGTTGACTCAGATGGCCGAGTTTCTAGTGAAGGGGCAAAATTGGGGCTTTCTCCTTTTTCAGGTCTGAAGTCGGGGGGAGGGGGATCATCTGTATTCTCCAGTCTCCCGGTGTTGAACTTTGGGTCAGTAATCAGTACAGTGGGAGCTGGAAGCGGGCAGAAGAGCAGGAGAGGCACGGGATGGGGCTGCTGCCGGCGGCCCCCGGAAGACGGTGGGTCCCCCTGGGACGGGACTCTGGGGTTATTTAGCTGGCACGGCCCCGCGAGCCGGCATCCAACGCCACCGCCCCCAGCCTTTCTCCGGCTGAGCAGTTCCTATCCAGAACTCTCGTTAGCTTGCCCGGCCCCGCCTAGTTTTCTTTTTTCCTCTTCCAAAGGGGGTTAACCTCCCCCCATTCCATTTCCCTCTTCCCCCAGGCTCCGGGCTTAAACCAATTACGCTGCTTTGCAAACAAAGTGAGGGCCGGGTTTGAGGGAGGGGGTTTGGCGGGAGGGGGCGCAGGGGGCGCGCGGCAGCAGCGCGGCTGGGCGGGAGGCGCGGCGGCTGGACTGGCGGGCGGCCGCCTCGCAGGTGCACCTCGGGCTTTGTAGGTGCGAGCGTCTTTGTGCGGCCGACAAATGGGGAGAGGACGAGGAGGTGGGCACTCGAGCGACGTAAGATCCACATCAGCTCAACTGCACTCGTCTCGCAGAGGCCGCCCGCTCACTTCCCGCGGAGGCGCTCCCGGGCGCCGCGCTCCGCGGCCGCCGCCTGCCCCCGCCCGCCGCGCCGCCTCCGCCGCGCACGCCGCGCCCCGCAGCGCCTGGCTTCCTCCTCGCTAGGGTGGCGTTGGGCTGGCGCGGGCGTTCGGGTGACTGCAGCTGCTCGGCTCCCCGCCCCCCAGCCCTGCGCCGCGCGGCCGCCCGTCGCTTAGCACAGGGCTGGATGGTTGCATTGGGCAGGGTGGCTCCAGGATGTTAGGGACTGTGAAGATGGAAGGGCATGAGAGCAGCGACTGGAACAGCTACTACGCGGACACACAGGAGGTGAGAAGCGGGCAGCAGGCGGGACCCTTCCGGAGCCCCTGCCGGGGGAGGCCTGGAGAGGCGGGCGCCCGGCGGGGTGGGCGGCTGGCCGGCTGGGGGCGCCTCCTACGTGCCATCGCTGCGGGCCCACCCGAGGTGTTCCCGGACAGGCCTTGGCCGGGCCTTGGAGACGGATCCGCTGCCCCGCGGGAAAGGCTGGGTCCCGGCGTTTGGCGCTTGGAGCGGGCCAGAGGGTTTTAGGAAACTCTGGCCTTTGAAGGCACCCGCTCTGGAAAGCGCTTGCCTCTTCTCTGCGGAGAGCAGGAGCCGGAACCAGGCCCGGGGTGCCGCGGGTTGGCGGGCAGGCGCCGGCAAGAGTTGGAGGTAACTCTAGGATAAAGACTGAGTTCTCCAGCAGGGCGGCCTCTTCCTCCCACGGATGAATTCGCAGATGTCTTCAGATGAAAGCGCGCTGCCGTTGAGTTGAGCGTCTTAATAATGAATCGATTCCGAAATTTTATAAAACTTCTTTAAAAGCCCTGTTTGGGGAGAAGTCGGCTCGTTTTACTCTAGAACCGCTGGGTGGCGCTGGTGCGAACTGACTTTTCCTCCAGCACCCCGAACAGAGAACCTGTTTCTCTTCATTGTCCCCTTGGTGGCACGTTCATGTGGTTTATTTTACAGTGTGCACAAAGGGATTGTGAGGAAAACCAGGTACAGGCGGGACCACCACCTACTAAAAGTATTTCTCTTGAAACAGCTGGCAATTAGCCTCCAAAAGTTCACCATTACTAAAAACAATTATCTATAATCTTGGAGAAAGGACGACAAAAAAAAAAAAAAAAAAGGGAAGAGAGAGAGAGAAAGAAAGAAATACTTTAAGACATGGACAGAAAAATATAGAATCTGGAAATATTTTGATGGTAATTAATTTCTTTAGATTTATGTATTTATATATTCACAAACTTAGCTTGAATTTATTTGCATATTGTAGCAGAGTGTGCCTAGTTAAATTTGTACACCTTTTAATTTTTCAAATGAAATTGTACCTGCTGCTGAAAAAAATCCGACATTATTTTTATTAAACTATCAGAAATGTTTTTATGTTTCCAGACTCTATGTTTTTAACATACATAGGGCATTCCCAAATTGCTATTGATAAGGGTTTTCTCTTACTGAAAATTTAAAAGTGAGCTCAGAACTCTTCCTCAGGCTTAATTCGGATGCAGACATCTCAACCCACTAGTTAATGAAGTCCCCTATAGAAAGAACTTTCTTACAGGTTGAAGCTGAGAATTGGGAAACAAAATAGCATTGGGAGAAAATAAGTAGACTTTGATCTTGGAAATTTAAAGGGGGATTTTAAAGCAAAGCTTTGAAATAATCATGGCAACATATCAGTATGGGAAAACAAAATAGATCATTTTGACAAATCGGGTCACCAAAATTTTCAAATGTTATGGGGCTGGAAATAGTAACGAAATTAGTGCAACTTCCTGAATGGTTTAAAGAGATGTACATGTAAAGTCAAGTTAAAGTTAAGTGTAGTGCATTGATATTATTATGCACTCCCTCCTACCCCCCTTGTAGATCTGTTTTTAGTTTTTTTTTTTCCCACGACTTACTAAACTTCTGAGTTTCTGTCGTTTTTAATATTACAGTTGCTGCAAGTAGATGGAAAACACTCGTTCTAAACATAATAACGAAAAGTCACCATTTGGGGGAAAACTGCTAAGGCGGTAAAGCCAGTTGTTGAGAAACGGATGGTCATGTGGCCTTGAATGATTAGTTCTATCAGGAAAAGTTTAATTAATAGCCATCCTGCACAGCCGAGGCTACTATGTGGTCAGCCCGGCCTGGCAGGCTTAGGTGAGCTAGGCACAGAGTTAGTGTTCTGTTGCCCGCCCCTGGGGGGCTACACCACCGAACCCACCGCACCCCGTAAGGTGGGGTGAATAAACAAAGTCAGAGAATAATTCTATTTTCGGAGTTTAACTCCTTTTAACTAAAATGACTTTGCTGAGGGCGGTCTGGGGTGGAGACTGGAATACCAACTGGCGTGGATGCAGAAGGCGATGGAGGGGCCCTAGAAGTCGGCCCCTGAGCCTGGCATGTAAGGCGATTACACATCTTCCTGGGGACATATTTTCTGTGAGCGCTTGTCTTTCAGGCCTGCCGCGATAAGATTTTTTCCCTGCTGTGCAAGACATTTCTTTACTCTTTCTGGGGAGGGCGCCTGACGGTTTGCCCAGGGTGGGGGGGGTCCTGCGCTTTGCAGAAATGCTCCCCGCACGTCTCCCGGCTTTGCCCCGGGCGGTAGGCCGCCCGCTCCCACTACTAACCCCACCCTCCGGGGCCTCTTTCCTCGCTGTCTCCGCTCCAGGCCTACTCCTCCGTCCCCGTCAGCAACATGAACTCGGGCCTGGGCTCTATGAACTCCATGAACACCTACATGACCATGAACACCATGACCACGAGCGGCAACATGACCCCAGCTTCGTTCAACATGTCCTACGCAAACCCGGGCCTGGGCGCCGGCCTGAGTCCGGGCGCCGTGGCTGGCATGCCGGGAGGCTCCGCGGGCGCCATGAACAGCATGACGGCGGCGGGCGTGACGGCCATGGGAACGACGCTGAGCCCGGGAGGCATGGGCACCATGGGCGCGCAGCCCGCGGCCTCCATGAACGGCCTGGGCCCCTACGCGGCTGCCATGAACCCGTGCATGAGCCCCATGGCGTACGCGCCGTCCAACCTGGGCCGCAGCCGCGCGGGGGGGGGGCGGCGACGCCAAGACTTTCAAGCGCAGCTACCCGCACGCTAAGCCGCCCTATTCCTACATCTCGCTCATCACCATGGCCATCCAGCAGGCGCCCAGCAAGATGCTCACGCTAAGCGAGATCTACCAGTGGATCATGGACCTCTTCCCCTATTACCGGCAGAATCAGCAGCGCTGGCAGAACTCCATCCGGCACTCGCTCTCCTTCAACGACTGCTTCGTCAAAGTGGCGCGCTCCCCAGACAAGCCGGGCAAGGGCTCCTACTGGACGCTGCACCCGGACTCCGGCAACATGTTTGAGAACGGTTGTTACTTGCGCCGCCAGAAGCGCTTCAAGTGTGAGAAGCAGCCGGGGGCCGGGGGCGGCAGCGGGAGCGGGGGTGGCGGCGGCGGCGCCAAGGGCGGTCCTGAGAGCCGCAAGGACCCCTCGAGCGCCGCCAACCCCAGTGCCAACTCGCCCCTTCATCGGGGCGTGCACGGGAAGGGAGGCCAGCTAGAGGGCGCGCCGGCCCCCGGGCCGGCTGCCAGCCCCCAGACTCTGGACCACAGCGGGGCGACGGCGACAGGGGGCGCCTCGGAGTTGAAGACGCCATCCTCCTCGGCTGCGCCCCCGATCAGCTCCGGGCCCGGGGCGCTGGTATCTGTGCCCCCCTCCCACCCGGCGCACGGCCTGGCTCCCCACGAGTCCCAGCTGCACCTGAAAGGGGACCCCCATTACTCTTTCAACCACCCTTTCTCCATCAACAACCTCATGTCCTCCTCGGAGCAGCAGCACAAGCTGGACTTCAAGGCATATGAGCAAGCACTACAGTACTCGCCCTATGGTGCTGCGTTGCCCACCAGCCTGCCCCTCGGCAGCGCCTCGGTGGCCACCAGGAGCCCCATCGAGCCCTCAGCCCTGGAGCCGGCCTACTACCAAGGTGTGTATTCCAGACCCGTCCTAAACACTTCCTAGCTCCCTGGGACTGGGGGTTTGTCTGGCATGGCCATGCTGGTAGCAAGAGAGAGAGTGAGACAGACAGACAGACAGAGAGAGAGAGAAAAATCAACAGCAAACAAAACCACACATACCAAGCCGACAACAGCATAATAAAATCCCAGCTATCTTTATTTCATTTTTTGTGTGTGTGCACAATCTTTTCCCCAGTGCAAAGGACTGTTACTTTGTTATTGTATTCGAAATGCCTTGTGTATATTATTACAGAGAAAACCAATCCCAACAAACCAACAAAATTTTTTCCTGCAAAGTTTAACAATCCGCAAATGTATATATAAAATCCTCCTACTTCCTTATTCCTTTCCCTTTCTTCCCTCTTTCCCCTCCAGACACGTTCTAGTCTGTGCAGGGTTTATTTAAAGAAAGAAAGGAAGGAAGGAAGGAAGAAAGAAAGAAAGAAAGAAAGTCATTCTTGTAAAATATTTGGTTGTGCTTTTTTCCCCCCCTCTCCTCACCTGACCCTCCACAAGTTTACAGGTCTATGGCAATACTCTTAACCATAAGAACTGAAAGGGTGAAGAAACAAGTCGACACTAGGGGCTATTAAAAGTATTTGAAGGACAACACTGCTGTTATGCAGCAAAACATAAACTGATTATAAACATCAGAGCCATTTGTTATTCAGCTTCCATTTCTGATACATTCAGATAGCAGATGTCTTAAAATGAAATACATATATATTATGTACGGACTTATTTATGCACATGCTCAACTATGTAGACATCCTCCATATATTTGCATAACACGTAGAAATAATAGGTTAGTGATATACATGGGACATTTTCAAGAGTTGCCTGACCAAGAAGTTACAAAGACACCCTCCTCCCTTGTCTTCTCCACCCACATATAGCCAGCCCTGAGAAGAATTGCCATCCTCAGTAACTCTGCTCCTTGCTTTGCAGAGTGCCATTGTCATGTCATTCTGAGGTCACATAACATGTATAAAGTTAGCTTCTATGTATCCGTACCATTTAAATAATATTTTTCCAGGAAAAAAGGAATATTACAATGTTGGAGGAGAGATAAGTTATAGGGAGTGGTATTTCAAAATTTGGTCCAAAATTCCAAAATCTAAATAATTGTGGCCATTTTAATTATTGCCATCGTGTGCTTGTTTCATTCAGTGTTAATGCACTTTTCACAGTTGGACATGGTGTTAGTATAGCCAGACGGGTTTCATTATTCTTCTTTGCTTTCTCAATGTTAATTTATTGCATGGTTTATTCCTTTTTTTTCCTTTATAGTTAAAATTGCTTTAAATGATGGTTAAAATTACAAATTTAAAATGTTAATTTTATCAATGTGATTGTAATTAAAATATTTTGATTTAAATAACGAAAATGAAATTTTAAGCCGTGGAATATGTTCTTGATCATTTGCAGTTAAGGACTTTAAATAAATCAAATGTTAACACAAAAATATTTGTTATTTTCCTCAATTAAATCCAAAGTAAGTATTCTGAAAATGATATTTTCCGAAGTCCAGCACCGAATATAAATGACGGAAAGGAAAATGATCTAAAACAAAATTGTTTTGTTTATTAAACGAACAGGAAGCTAGTAAAAAGCAGTCAAAGAAATTCAATAAAAGTGGGTAGATAAATTGATTTAATATCCCAAGAATTGAGATTTTTAAGACTAATTATTCCCTCCCAGTAGTGTTTAATTTTTTAACATGAGCTTAAGTCTTCTCTGTTTCCTTTGAGTCTGTCCACAATGAAATCAAATTCATTAATATAACTACATTTCCCCCTTCCCCAATGTCTGATTTTCCTTTATCTGAGAAGTATTCTAGTGAGAATAAAATATCACAAGTGGCTGATAAAATTAAGTTGTCTACAACAGAGAATCCTGAACTCCCCCCTCCCCCATTAAAAGAGAAACAAAACTTAACCATCCTGGTAGCTTTGGAAGGGGCCAGGGAGTCGAGTTAAATTACTCCTGCAGGGGAAGCTTTGTGCCACCAGGACATTTCAGGGTAGCTGCTATTTTGTATCTTGTGAAGATACTTTTAAAAATGTTGTTTCTAAAAATACCATTCCTGAGAACTTAAAGCTGATGATTTGTTTGCCTTCTAAGAAGCTTTTAAATGCAACTTCACACCCCTACAGTTGCTTGAGATCACAAAATCATTAATCTCCTTTGATAGTAGGCTCACTTTCCAGTCCACCTATTTCTTTGTAAGTCTTGTTCGGATTGACATCAACAATAACAACACCAGCCCAAGCAGAGGCTAGCCTGCCTGAGCCCTTGTGTATGAACTCCGTCTTCGCCGGGGCTTGAACTTGGCCAGCCCTTACTTTGATCGCCCCACTCCACACTGCGGACAAGATAAAAAGAGCTGTGTGAGTCCCTTAATTATCGCGTAATTGCCTCCCCAGATGGGAGAAGGGGTGGCATGTAGCACTTGAGAAAAATCCAGAAATCCCACCGCCCCCCCCCCCACTTCAGCTAATGGAAGGAGGAGAGGGAAATAACTTGTTTGAATAATTTTAAAATCTAATTTGGAGGCTTTTTGGAAAGACATTAAAGTCCCAAAGAGAGGAAAAAGCTTTCAATCTCAATAGTTATTTATGTTTCTATAAAGGGTAAACAAACGCGTTGGCAAATTCGAATTCCAAAGGCAACCTAAGGCCGTGAGTTTGGGCCGAGGAATTTTACCAGCCCCACTGAGTCTTTATCGTCTAACTTTCGCGTTCCCCTCGGTGATGTTCCCTTCCCTCTCTAACATACTAGCAATTTCAGTGTCTAGCTTCCACCCGTTAGGCTTAAGTGGGCCTCAGCTCGCTCTGTCTTACTTGGCAGAGACTTTTTCTGGGCTTGCGGGGGGCGAGGCGCCGCAAGTTGCTGGCAGAGGCCACTTTGGAAACCTGCCTGAGAAGCTAGCATGGTGGGTCGCGGGGACCTGGTTTCGTGGGCTTCTCGCGCGCTTTTCTGCCACCTCTGAGCAGAAAAGCACCTCCGGACACCTTAAGCGCGTCCTGCCGCGTCTGGGCGACCTGCGCCCGGCTCGTTAGGAAGGACGCGCACGGGGGCCTGGGCGGGCGGTTGCCAGGGAAGAGGGACAGAGCAGGACCGCAGGCATCTCGGAGTGACAAGTGCAGTTAGTTCTGTATTGTTTGGGCATTTTCCCCTCCTAGCGAATAAATCTTCTGTCGAGCCCGAGACCTAAAAGTCAACAAAGAAGGCCAGGCGTCGCTTTACCGCTCCCGCGGCCCCAATGCCCGCGTTGCCGCGGCGGCTCCCGCTGCGTAATCCCTTCCTCGGAAACCCGGACACACAAACGCCGGAACGCCCGGGGCTGGGGCGCCGCGCCCCAGGGCCAGGAGGAAAACATCTGTGGTTCCGAGGGAGTGCTGCGACGACCCTCCTCGAGCGCGCCGCCTTCCCTGGCCCCCGCCCACACCCCTTTTCGTCTTCAAATTTCTCTATTTCTTCATCTCGGACACTCGTTCCTGCAGATGTGGGCGGAAAGGGGATGCTGACCGCTCAGCCGCGGTCCACCGGGCTCGCTTTATTGAGGATTTTCCCTCGAGATGGGGGAGGGGTCTCCGGATGGGGAAGAGGGAGGGGAGAAGAAAAAACCTTCCTTGCAGACCTTCTAGTGCAAAGCTTCCGAGGCTCTACGATCCAGTGACGACGCCACTACCGAGCACTTTTAGAAAAAAATAAAAAGAAAGAAAAATATTTTGGGAGTCAATATATTTCTGGGGAAGAGAACTTCACATGTTAACTTTCACCTTGTTCCGGGACTGACACATTTTTTAAATTGATAAAAAGAGAAGATACCTAGACTCAGCTAGGGGGAAAGCTCACCAGAAACTACACAACTTAGAAGTGTTCCCAAGTAGAAGGCAGCTCGGTCTGTTTTCTACGTGATGGTTATTACACTGTTTACGTCACAGATAAAATTTAATTTCCATTTGTCCCTTCGTGAACTCTTTATAGCAGAATAAACTGGTGAGCATTATTAAGGGAGGAGGGATTAAACAAACAATCCTATTAATGTTCTTAACTTCTGTTTTCATTTTCTGAAGCCTAGAATACTGGACTTATTTCACTGAAAGCATACAAAACATTATTTTTCTCAGGAGTCTAACAGATTTGAATGAGCCATAGCAGAAAAGAATTCCTGGAGTGATAACATTAAAAAATCTTGTTGTTTTAGTACTTTAAAAAATGATCTCAATTCCACAAAAATGCTTACTAAGTTTCTTTGCAAAAATTTTCTACGATCAATACAAATTCTTTTCAATGCAGACCAAAGTAGGAGACCTGTAGCCCAAATTAATTAACCTTTCCTCAAGATCAATTGGTTTTCTGTTGATTTAGCAGTAATATTGTAGAACATTTAGCTATAATGTATTTTAATGTGATACCTCAATATGTCAAGAGGAAACACTCATTGAAAAGATAAAATTGCTTAAATTATTTAATAGATGTTTAGTAAATTTTCAAAAATCAAATCTTAATTGCTTATTTGTATTGTAGTATAATGTGTTTTGCAACTAAATGGACTTAAGATAATGTCTAATTAGTTCAAGATAATTACGTGCAAAAGTTGATTATTCGTAAGCTACCTTGGGATAAATAGGTCATGAAATTATGCTGAAATTTAGAAATAAGATTTTCTCAAACAGAATCATTAACATCAATAGAAACTCATGAGAGTAAGAATGTAATAAAATGAAACAACTTAGAAGATTTTACAACCTTAACCGTTTAGAAATAGAATCTGGGGAGATACAAGTTTTGGTTTTTGTTTATAAGCAGCCATTTCTGCAACTTTTATACTCTACCACTGATCCTATTTGGTATATCCAAATAACATTTGATAACAGTTTACTTTCAGTGTTCTGGGTTTTTTTCTTCCAAATTCTTACATTTAAGACCATAATAGTTTCATTGGCATTTCTCTTTTAGCTCCCAGTCTAGCTCTGTTCATTGAACTTTGGACAGCTCAGACTGCAGCACTCACCTTCCCACCGCCCCCTCCAGTCATCATTCTAGCAAGCGATAGGGAGCTGGAAAATTCCCATCCATTTCAACTTTAACTTGTAAAAGGCATGCATTTTCCTACTATAAACATTTTTTTTTAAAAATCTGACAAGGGGGAAATCCTCACTTGCTACCTTTCTTTTTTCTAGCTTCCTCATTTCTCCAATTATATCAGCTGTGACTATACAGTGTAAGAGCAAAGCTCATGGTGAGCATAAACTTCCCCTTTGTAGCCCCAGAAAGTGAGAAGCATCCCTCCTTCTAGATGCCACTTCATGATATTTTGGGGTTCTCTATGTTCTACTCAATGTAGAGTATACAAGAAGAATATTCTCCCTCAAAATCTGGGAAGAAAAGGGCTTAAATGGAATAGGTGGTAGAGGACCTCAGAATTCAGGTGGGATGCTGGTCAAGTCACATCAAGACCACCAGCACTAGGGCAGGACTGACTCGGTGTTCTAAGTGTGATGTTTCCCTGGGTTGACTTTCTACTTCTTTCCTCAAGACTACATCAGGGGCTTTTTAAGAAAAATCCCTGAAACCCAGAAGAACAACCTGGAAATAGCGCCTCCCGGGGAAAAAAACAAAAAACAAAAAACAAAAACAAAAACAAAACAAAAAACAAAACAAAACAAAACAAAAACAGACCACCACCACCACCAAAGGTCTGCTTGGAAATAGGGAACATTGTATTCAACGGGAAATCTTTTTCGTTTCTTTCCCTTCTCTCCCCAAATTTTAGTTACTCCTCTGCTTGTCTAATCATGTCCCAGGTCAGTTTTTGTTTTTGTTTTTCCTCTCACACCAAAGAATGGTTATTTTAAAACATAAGCAACTTATGAGAAAAATGTAAGGGGTTTGTGGTGGTTTGTTTCATTTATATATTTAATTTAGAGGAC
This sequence comes from Enhydra lutris kenyoni, assembly GCF_002288905.1. Classification (NCBI taxonomy): domain Eukaryota; kingdom Metazoa; phylum Chordata; class Mammalia; order Carnivora; family Mustelidae; genus Enhydra; species Enhydra lutris. The sequence goes on along the minus strand of NW_019154088.1, from coordinate 35,919,859 downwards.
CCATTATGCACGAGGGAGGAAGGAGGCTCCCCTCTAGCGCTACATTCAGCTGATTTCCCCTGCCCGATTCAGTGACGGGTGCGTGTTTGGAACTTTCCCCTAGCTCCGAGTCCCACCTGGGAGCCTTGGGCTTCTTCACTCCCACAGCCAGCTACAAACGCCGAAACCCAACATCAGCTCTGTCCAGAGCGCCAGCTCCCACCGCGTCTTTCACCGATTTTTGCCTAGGTGGAGGCCGATTCGAGAGCTCCAACTGCAATGAGCCGTCTCGCAGTGCGGGGCACCGGCCAGGTTTCCTCACCTTTGCCTGGAGTCACACAGCCTTCTGCCGACACGCGCTTCCTTTTGTTATGCCTGGCTAGTATATTAATGGGGCGGGTAACCCGGATCTTTTGGTGGTTGGGGGGCGGGGTGGGTGGCGGGGGTTGGAAACCAGGAGGGGAACAGAGAGCTCTGGTTGCTGACCCTCTGGCTGAAGACTTTAGAGCAGAGAGGCCCGGGGTGGGCGGGCGGGGCGGGGTGCGGTGGGGGGTGGGGTGGGGGAGAAACGTCTCGGGATGTGAATCGAGGTGGGAAAAGTTCACACTGAGGGCACGGAAAGTAAACTTTATTAAATGCGTACACCAAGTTTTCGGAAAAGGTGATCTGATGCTAATGTTCTGTCCTGGGTTCAGAACTGCGAGGCGGGACGCCGCGCACGCTGGAGAAACTGCCCTGCCGGCGTGCTGCTGAGGGACTGCCTACCCTCCGCTTGTCCCCTCACCCCCGCCTGGTGCCCGGTCGCGCTGCGCCGGGTGGAGTCACAGGCGAAAAATCTTAACTGCGTGAGGTACGGAGGCCCCTCTCGGAGGGGTCCGCCCTCTCAGACTCATCAAGCTCTAAGCCAGCCACCTTAGTTGCTCGGTTCCAATGGTTTAAAAATAAAGACTTCCAACCACCCTGGCCGGCTGAGCTCGCGAGACCCTTGCCTTCCCCACCCTCACCTCTAAAGGGCTGGGCTCCGGGTCAGAGGTCTTAACTGATTAACCACAGACGATGGCACCCCTGCGTGGAGCCACGAAGTGGGCGCGAGAAACCGAGACCTCGGGCCGGAGGCCTTGGGGCCCCGGGAGGCGCTGCTTCAGGGTGCGGGCCTTGTGTCTGGTCCCTGCCTCCCAGGCCGATAGCGAGGCGGAGCCCCCTCCCCGCCGGGCCTGCCGCCCCGCCCGCCAGACGGTGCCCGGGCGCCCCGAGACATATGCTGCCCGCAGGCCGCGCGGCCCGACGTGGTGCTCATTGCTGAGGCGGTTCTCAGCCCATCAAAAGCCCAGGCTTTCTTCAGCCGTATGGGCCGCGAGGTGAACAACAATGGCCGGGCCCCTTCACTTCAAAAGCGGCGATCAGGGGAAAGGCTCCCCCAGAGAATTTTTTTTTTTTTTTCCTCCATAGCCTTTCATTCCTAGTTTAAAAAAAAAAAAAAAAAAAAAAACAGCAACTCCAGGGCCCGGGCGAGCCTAATGCCCTTTGATGGGGATTGAATTCATTATCTCCAATAACACAATTGTGCTTGGCCAACGAAAAGAGCAAAGCAGAGCTCTATCCCGCCCGAGGGGCCCGGCCGGGCGGGGCGGGAGGGCGAGGCGCGCTCCTGGGACCCGCTCCGAGGCGCGGTCTCCGACCGCCTGGCCCAGGCTGCGGCTCCCCCTGCGCGCCGGGGGCGCGAGGAACGCGGGGGGCGCGGGCCCGGCGGGAGGCTGCTGGACGGGTGGCGCCGCCCGCGGAGACAGCGCCGGGAGGGGGCGGGGCGGCTCTCTCGTTTGATTTATTTTTCGTGTCTCCCTTTGCAACCATTTCCCGAGGGCCGCCCCGAGGGCCGGGTGTTTACTCAATTCCCTCCAGGCCTCCAGTTGTGGAGCGGTCCCTGGCGCCCGGGGAGTGCGGGCCAGAAGGGTGGAGAAGCGCCCCTGTCTGAGCGCGAAGGGTCCCTAGCATCCCGGCCGCGCCACCCAACTCGGAGAGCCCTCGGTTCGGAGCCAGTTTTGCTCGCACCCTAGGACCGATAAAACGGGGCTTTAAATCGCCCCTGCTCTGGAGTCCTTTCTGCTCAGGCTCTCCCCCACTTGCTCTCACGCCAGCCATTCGCGCGGATTGCGCGCACAATAGCGCTCCAGGAGCCTGGGCCAGGATGGCGGGGGCACCACGTCCTGCATCTGGACGAAGGGTCCGGGTGCCGCGAGTGCTATGCCACCCACTTTGCTTCCAGCTGGGTGGACGCTGTCCTGGACCATGACCTGGACGACGGCGCCTCCTCCCGGGTTCCACTGCCATCCTTGCCCTTTCAGCCACCTCTAGCCCTTGCTTCTCTGCTCTCCCGAGTGAACGGAGGTGAAAAAAGAGACTAAAACAGGCAGTATCACGTGCCTTCACCCAGTGTGTGTGGATGTGTGGGTGTGTGGGTGTGAGAGAGAGACGAGAGTAGAGAGACAGAGAGACAGAGGGAAATTCTCTAACAATCATGATCCAAGAAGACCTCCATAGCTTAGTGTCTAAAATACAGGTTTCAGTCATTTCATTACTGGCTATACCTCCTACACAATCCAATTGTGCCCCTCACCCATTACTGAGGAAGTTATGCATTGAAGTTTTATTTCAGTCAGACAAAGAATAATAAACAATTTAAAGTTTTTTGTTTTGTTTTGCAACAATACTTATGGAATTTGCTATGGCAGAACTGTGGATTAGGACTGGTGGTTCCTTGCCAATTAGTCATGACTATCCCAGTCTTCAAGTGACCAGTTCTTCACCTTTTTCTCCAGAGAATTACACACACACACACACACACACCCTAGAGTATACATGTGCTGGCTCTGATATACACAGTGTACACATACAATTAAATATCTGATTTAAAGGAGCATCCGTGAGACCTTGCCATCTACAAAATGTCCCTAAAGCATGAAAGCAATAAAGTGATCAATTGATTTGAGGAAATCAAGCAAAGCATTTCCGATTTAAGATTTCCACCTATGCATTATTCTCATCACAAAATATAAGAAATTATATTTAATTTAATCATCAAGTGGAGTAACCTTTACAAATTTAGCCCCTACAACTCTGATCACTTCAATTTTTAGGCACTTGCGGGAGGGAGAAGAGGGAAAAAATCCAGCGTGGTAGATAAGATTAAAGAGAAGCCTTCAGTTCTTCCTACCTTCATCTTTTTGTCTTATGGAACAGCATCCTGAATATAACTCATGTTAAAACATACATTTACTTTTGTGAAATCTTTTTCATTTACATCAAAAAGGATATAAAACACTTACCTTGCCGATATTCTGATACTCTAAGGAAGAAGTTCATGGATAGCGCTATTCTTTAGATGTTATTAAGCTCCAAATACTTATTACAAGTTATCGAAGAGTGAGTGCCTTCTCTTCTGGACCCTTACCCCACTTTTTATTAACCTATTAAAGAAAAGGTTTAAATTTTGGTGACCAGTACATTTTGGGTGTGGGTCATCTTTGTCCGTAATTGTGACATGCTCTTCCACATGTGGTGGATAGCTGCTTCCCTCACATGTTTAGAAATGTTGGGGAGAGAAATGCATTTATACAGGGTGAAGAGGGCAATGGTTTAGATTTTACTGATTAACAACTTGAATATGAATTTAAGACAACGTGTATGACCAGAACAAGTTCTGTGTAGGTAGAGATAGCTGGGCATTAATTTTTATGATATTTTGAGTACTTCAGAGTAACTATATTCTGGATGTAGTCTAAGAACCATTCTGTGAATAATAATATATTCCAAACAACTACCAAAAAGCTTTAATTCTGACATATACCCACCAGACCACAGAAACTACAGGACAGTCCCATGGTTTATCACATAAACAATTTGTCTAGTGCCAGAGCACACATAAAGGATTATGTGACTTCAGGTAAGCAGGGCACCATAGGATGGATGAATTACTAAATAAAATATACCATGATTTTCATGTGGATGTCTTTGGCTATGAGACAAAATTGGGAGGGAGGGAAATGTAAAACATCTCAATAGAAATGAGAATCCTGTGTTATCTAAAGTGCAACTCCTAAGTACACTTAGCCTTGAGATTCACTGAAACATGGGGCCATAGAATATGGTGATGGAAAGGACTTGTTTATTATGTTTTCTAGTCCACTCACCTGCAAGATTATTCCCTTCAGAGTTTTCCCAGGCCAGGTCCAGAATAGATTTAAATGTCAAGAATTGAAGGATTCCCATTTTTTATCAGCATAATGGAGAAGCACTATATTCACAACACAAAACCTTTTGCTAATGGAATATTTTCTCTGATATTTAGGTAAAATGCCTCTTTGAGGATACATTTTTATTAGGTCTAAAACCTGTTTCAGACACCTGAATGCTTATTAGTCAATTTGTATACATTTACTCCCTTTAGTACCTACCTAAGATTGATCCAAATTAAGTGCCCTAGGTGGGAAAACAGTTAGTATGTATAAGCTTTTGATTTTTTTATTCTTAATTCTGAGAAGGAGATAAGAAAGTTAAACCTCATTAATTCATTTAAATTATACCAGATAATTATCAACAGGAGACTTGGTCCATCTATGAGATACCATCCAATGCTAGGTCATGCAGACTCTTCACATTTTAAGTATGACTATGATAAGAAGTCAATTTCTCAAAATGTGGAAGTTCTTAAATTATATGTAAGTTTTTCCATTTTTCAAAATGTGGGAAGTTCTTAAATTATAAGAAAAGAACCTAGAAACTAACTTGGCCGGGGTGGTTCATTGAAAGGAAATACTGTTCCTTATACTAGAGTGAGTTTAGAGTATTTGTGAACTTGTGGCCCACCGAGTTACATGTGGCCTATTAGGAATATATTATGCCAGAGTTTTATATAGTAAAGAGACTGAGGAAGTTCGTTAGAAAACTTCTAAAGAGTAGTTAAATTTTTAAATTTCAATTTCAGGGATGCAGAGGGTAGAGCTTCAAAGTTGTATTATGGTTTGGAATCTTAGACTCAAAACTCTTCTGGGCTTCCATGGCTCTGAAGGATTCACCCACTTTCTCTGCAGTGACCACTGGGCCATGGTATGGTGAGGATTAACACTCCAGACCACACCTGTGTCTTAAGTTACATCTCTACCGAGTCAGGCAATTAGAAAGGAAATTCTTACAGAATCTGACAAATAATTCACTTTGGAAATGTAATCACAGTAAGAGGAGACAGAGGTAAGTAGGAAGAACAAATGAGAAATGATCTTCAATGCATTCCACTCATCTATCTTATAAAACAGAAGAGGTGAAAAGGAAAATTGGAATTGTAATCAAAATGAAAAGTTGTAAGGCCTCAGATGACTCAAAGAGTAATATTCAGAAGCTGTGTAATAATATTATAGTCTAAAAATGCATTAGATACAAGATTGCAAAGATAACAGTTTCTGCCAAGTAAGATTGTGTGAGGGCAAGTTCCACCCAATTCTTGTTTCATATGGTACAAGTGACGATGCTGGGTTTTATTTACATCTCTGTATAGTAAGTACAGCATTTTAAATATTCAAGAGCCTTCTTAAATAGAAGGAGGTCTGTGATGTTTCAGGACATATTTCAAAGTCTTACATTCACTTACAGTTGTTACCAGATGAGACTGTTTGAGGAATAACCCGAGATTTTAATAAGCACAGGTTAACAGAATAAACCATAGTCCTTTTTATTTCAGCCTTATCTTCAGCAACAGAAAGAGTGGTGTAGTAGCCAGTGTTAAACCTGAAAAAAAAATAAAATTTAAAAAAGTAGAACCCAGTCAGATCCTTCTCGATTACACTCAAGACCATTAAAAATGAATTTATCATGAAGGGTAATTAGCAGTGACTCTTATGCTGTGACCCCCCCCTTCTCCCATTTTTTTTTTTTTTTAATGTTTTCAACTCAGGGGGTAAACTTGTTTTCAAGAGAAACAAGAAAATGGGGATTGGCAAGGGAAATAATACGGGATGAAATGATGGAAGAGAGTGAGGAAGAGATGCCATGGCGGAAAAAGTACATAGTACTGGGTCTTCCATAGACTCCCAGACCAAGAGACAGGGGCAGTGAGAGAGGGGATGAAGGCGAATTAATGGCTGGACGGAGCTAGACAGAGTGTGTTGGGGAAGGGCCAGGCGTGAAAAGATTTGGTGTCGTCATAGCAACGGGCTCAGCCCTGCTCCCCCTGAAGCCCATTCAGCTCTGAGCTGCCGGAACACGTTTTTAATTAAAGCGTATAAAAGTTGTTTTGTAAGGACTTCTCCTCATCCGATAGATTTCAAAATGGTTAATCAGGCTTCATCTCCTTTTGATGCTCACAAGAGCATGTGCTCCGGCGGGCACAAAAACTGCCGCGGTCGCTGCCGGGTGAGTTATCTCTCAATCACACCTAATACCAGGAAGGAGCCGGCCAGCTCTTTATTTAGATACACGTAAACAGAATTCAGCGGAAAGTCGGGGGTCCATGTTTGTAACTGAAAGTGGAAACGTTAATTTTCTTTGCTCTGGATATTACGGAATTCACCCTTCTGGATGGTTATTGTTTCTGGTTGATGTTCTCTCTAGCTTTTGAAAACAGCAGGATTTTTTGTTTGTTTGTTTTCCTTTGGGAGAGACAGTATTCAAAAGCTCCCCCAAAAGTTACAAATTATTTGTGTCAAGTAATATTTAATCTAGCATGGATACCCCAATTAAAAGGTTTCTTTGGACCACTCTTAAGGTAAAAAGATAGCAACTATTCCCCTCTTTTGTTGGGAATAAAAGGGCTCTCACTTCTAAATCCTCTATAAATTTATAATAAACAGCAACAGTTGCATTTTCTTTTTTAATAAAATGGGTGACTTAATAGAAAACGGTATCTTTTGTTTATTTACTAAACAACTTCTTAGCAGATGACTCGAACCTTCTCCAGGCTTTTGTATCTCCCTTTCTCCTTTGCTAATGATCTTAGTTTCTAATTTCACTGAAAAAGGAAAAGGGAAAAAAGATGATTTTGCTTGTCATCCATTCCCATATCTATCCTATATCCCAACTCAACATTTCTATTTCTGTACCAATACATTCTCTGCTACATCCAGGATGTGAAGGAGTCCTGCCTTCTCTCCAGGACAGACACATGTCCCAAAGTTCTTAATCTCAGACCCCTCTCTCTTTTTATTGCTTTACTAGCATCCTCACTGTTGCAGTTTCCAATGGCTCCTTCTCCTCAGCTTCAAACATGCAATGGTCATCTCTATTTTAGGGCGAAAAAACTCCTTTAATTGATTTCACAAAATCTTCTAGTTAACATTCCCTTGCTCTCCTTTTCACTGCCAAACTTTTCAAATGAGTGGTCTTTACCCCCAGTATCTCCTTCTCCATAGCTTTGCAACTTAATCTGTGGCCCCTTATCTTCTATCTTGAAAAAAACACAAAAATCCTCCCCAAATTTCTGTCTTGAAGATCATCAGTGATACCTTGATTCAATGATGTTTTTACTCCATTTTCCCCCCTGAGTCCCAAATAGTTCTAAATACTCTTGGCAATGTTGACTACCCTCTCACCAAGGACCTCCTGGCACCAGCCTATCCTTGTTCTCTACCTTTTCATGACTGCTTCTCTATCTCCATTACTATCTTTTCTGCCTATTCCAACTTCCACTGCTCTTTCCCAAGGCTAAGTCCGTTGGTCTGAGAGAGAAAACCAACCCCTCACATTTGGAAAATGGCTTAACACTTGCAGCTAGGCTATGGTATTTTTAGGAGTTGGCCTGGGATTCACAGGCCTAGGTGTTCTGTCAAATATAAACCATTTTACTGAACACCAACATTAGACAAGGACACTAATTGTAGAGAGGTGAGACAAAAGACCCCTTTATAGTTTTGTCTAAGTACAGTTGAAAATAAAGTCACTGAAAACCACAAAGATAGCAAACATTGCTCATGTTTATTATACTAGTAACTGTTGCTTCTTTACAAATTACAGCTTTAGCTTTATTCCAGTCTTACCTCTTTCTAGATAAGATTTCTTAAGGTATGGGTGCCTGGATGGCTCAGTGGGCTAAAGCCTCTGCCTTCAGCTCAGGTCATGATTCCAGGGTCCTGGGGTAGAGCCCTGCATTGGGCTCTCTGCTCAGCAGGGAGCTGGCTTCCCCCTCTCTCTCTGCCTGCCTCTCTGTCTACTTGTGATCTCTATCAAATAAATAAATAAAATCTAAAAAAAAAAAAGATTTCTTAAGATACTCATAGTATTACCCCACATCCTGACAGTAACCATTTCAAAGTTCTATTGTCTTGAATCCTCCCACAAAGCATCTAACCTATAATAAGTCATTTCTAACATCCTCTCAGTGAAACGCCACACAGTTCCCTATGGTGTGTGGTCTTATTTGCAAATAAGCAATAAAGCCAATTTGCTCAACCACAGATATATTCCTGACAGTCTTTGGCTAGAGCACATTGATAGGCCTTTGTTCCCTTGTCTTATGGCTTGAGCTACCATGTATCAAGCTAAAAGTCCATCCCTGTCCTCCAACAAAATCTCCCATCTTATTTCTATGCCTATCTACAAGTTATTTCCATGAATATCTAATACATTTATATTACAGCAACACATTTCTCTCAGTAACAAGGCATGCATTCTGGCTTCCATAGTTTTCTTGTTTTCTTTGTTACTAAGGCTTGAAAGATCATAGTCATCATTGACTCATCCTTCTTATGGCCCATATGTCCAAAACTAGTTAATATGCCTTATCAGTAGCTCCATTACCCCAACCTTTCCTTCTTTGACATCCCAAAGGTCACAATTTTAGGCCATACTACTGTCCACTATTTGTTCAAATAGCCTCCAGAATCTTGTCAACCAATTTTTGTTTGTATACTATTCCTAGCCTAGTATTCTGAAAGTATACTGAATGCTTTCAGTGAACAAAAATAAGTCCTAACCTATTGAGGCCAGAGCTTTCACCAAGTAAAATTAGGAACTACATATGAATAAATAGCATGGTTTTCTCCCCTTATAAAAGATACATGTCATTGCTGCACACATGGAGTGGGGAAAGCAAAAATGCCTTGGTCACTACAGGACTTTGTTTCATGTGTTGGGATCTTTTTCAGAGATATCCAGTAAGTGAGGTACATGTAGAAAATTCTGGGCAGAGGAGAACTGGACCACCTCCTGTGAAGGATGGTTTAGACTGGGGATGTTTGGTTACAGAATAAAACATTTCTGTTCCATTGAAGGGTACTATAATTAATTCAAACATATGTGAGAGAAATAAGAATTATTTATGGTGTATCATTGTTGAGGGCAGAATTAGGGCCAGAAGGCAGAAATTCAAGAAGATGATAGATTATCGCTCAATATTAAGAAATTTGTAGCAAAGCTAGAGTAGAAAATAGTGAGCTTCTCAACATTAAACACAAGTGTAGACTAGATGAGCACTTGGTTAAACATTTTCCTCAAATTTGTGCTTTATTTAGCTGTGATCGTTAAACTTTTGGTATTAATAGATTTGTTTCTTTTGAACAAAATGAAATGTTTATTACACGCATTCTATTTTTCCTTAAATAGTAAATATTCACTTACCTTATCTCACACATTTTCCCTTTCTAGAGTACCATGATTCCATCTGCGATCACATCACTTTCCAGTTGCCTAATAAACTCTCTTTAGGATTTCTTTTAGTGGAGCTCTGTTTATGATATTTTCTTATTTTTTCCTGGGTATTTGTTTCTAGGTTGTTGATTAGTTACTCTCAGCACTTTAGGTTTTTTTTTTCATTTATTTCATTTTATTCCAGTTTCTATTTCTCTGAGAAGTTAACTGTGACTCCTTGTTACTATTTTGAAATTAATGAATTAATATATCTCGGGAGCCTGGGTGGCTCTCAGTTGGGAGTTTTCTTTTGGCTTGGGTCATGATCCCAGGGTCCTGGGATTGAGCCCTGCATTGGGCTCCCCACTTGGCAGAGAGCCTGCTTTTCCCTCTCCTTCTGCCTGCTGCTCTGCCTACCTGTGCTTTCTCTCTGTCAAATAAGTAAATAAAATATTTAAAAAGAAAATAAATTAATTAATATCTCTCTTTATGCTTCTCTTTTTTAAGTCTGATTATTCTAACATCTGGGTCATCTCTGGATCTGATTCTATTGACTATCTTATCTTTTCACATCGTCCTTTTTTCTTTTTAAGACTTGTATCTCATTTTTTGTTTGTTTGTTTGAATTAAATGTCAAATATTCTATATAAAGGAGCAATTTAAACTAAGGTGAATGTCCAAAATGGTAATACCTCTTCTTTCGCAGGTCATTAATGTGGGCATTTGAGCAAACTAAGTCAGCATTTGAGGTGAGTTGGGTCTTGTGGTTGCTATAGTTATCTTTAGTGTACCGTAGATTTAAAATTTTTCCAGTGATGGGCTGGGTTGCCACTATTTTGTGTTCAATGTGAGGCTTGTAGAGCTGGAGGCATTTTTTTTTCTCAGTTTCTCTGCTCTACCCTCAGATTTTAGCAGGTTCTCTGTGTCTGCAGCCTAGAGGGAGTCTATTCTTGTTTTTATTTTCCCCGGAAGTACATGGCTTTTACCTGCTACTAGATGCATGGATCATGGTGGAAGAGGGGAGGATTTCTCTCCAGCTCCCATCTTAGTCTTAGGCATGCCCTGTGCACATCCTCCAGTGGCAGGCAGCCTCCTATTCAGTGCAGGGTCTAGAACACAGGCAAATTTCCTTCCCCTCCCTCTAAATTCCACCTTGTATTGGTGGGTGTTTTAGGTGTGAATTTGGGGAGATCACCTTGACATAGTGGAATTTACTTTATTTACAATTTATCTTTACTCCAGTGGCATAGCTTTTCCAGGATCTGATTCAAAAGCTGAGTCTCTCCTCTTTGATTGCACTTCAATTTTTTTCTCTCCAGCATCGTGGGACCGGCAAATTCACTTCTTAGTTCTTTATCTTTTTAGTAAATGTTTTTTTACTTGTTTTTTCTGTGAGTTTGTATTTTGTCCAAGTTTTGTAGTTATTCTCAGTGAATGAACTAATCTGATTTTAGCAAGTCTATTATAGTCAGAAGCAGAAGACTTTTCCTTATTACATTCTAAACCCTAACCCCTAACCATCAAATCCTGGTAATTCTTGTGATATCTCTTCAAGCTTCAAATTCTCTCTTCAAGCTTCAAATTCACCCTCTTACCCATATTTTAGGAACTGGTGTTATGGAAGCATTAATTTTTCTGTAAGTTTTGGTTGATTAGTCAATAAAGATCATTTGGTTATATTGTAATTCTAGAAGAGTTGAATATCAATGTACTATTTAATCCATTATATTTGTTCTACCAAAAGGCCAGAAAACCACAGATTAATATCATCATGAAGAGCAAAGCTTCACATTAATAATACAGATCAGTGTATGGGATTTGTATTAAATATTACACTATTTGGATTAGATACTATCCTTAACAGAGGACTCTGATAGGGAGGCAAGTTGGATAAATATAATTTGATTCAAATTAATTTAGTGATTGAACAATAAATAGAAAATGAGTGTAGTGATATACAAATCTAGGTTAATCAAAAAAGTTCCCTTAAAAACAGATTTTAAGCTGGGTTCTAGAGAGCTGGAGTGATAGTAAACTATGCTGATGGGAGTGAAGAGGTAGAGTGTTCTATAAGTGAAGTGCATTTTATTTTTATTTTTATTTTTTAAAAAGATTTACTTATTTATTTGAGAGTGTGTATGTGTGAATGCACATGGAGAGAGAAGTGGCAGAGGGAGAGGAAGAAGTTGCAGAGGAAGAGGGAGGGAGGGAATCTTAAGCAGCCTCCACACCCACTGTAGATCCTGTCATGGGGCTCAGTCTCACTACCCTGAGATCATGACCTGAGACAAAACCAAGATGCTGATCCTTAACTGACTGAGTCACCCAGGTGCCCCAGTGAAGAACATTTTAAACTAAAGATTGTTGGCAAATGGCAAGAAGATGTAAGATTAAGGAAGAAATGGAAGTGTATTACTATTGAACAGTTTTTTTTTTATTAATGGCCACAGAAAGAGGAAAGATTTGAAAAGAAATATAATCTGAGTTGAAATTCACAGCTAACTTATGTAGGATGGGTTGAAAGAAGGAAGTGACTCTAGTTGAATGACCCTTCTTAAAAATTTTTTTTTCTTAAGGAATCTCCACACTGTTGATTTTGGCCATTCTAACTGGTGTAAGGTAGTATCTCAATGCGGTTTTGATTTGAATCTGCCTGATGGCTAATGATGAGGAAGAAAAAAAGTTTTTTTTGAAAAATTTTATTTATTTTTTTGAGAGAGAATGAGAGCAAGGGAGAGAGGGAGAGAGAGAAGCAAACTCCCTGCAGGGAAGAGAGCCTGACACAGGGCTCAATCCCAGGACTCTGGGATCATGACTTGAGCTGAAGGCAGGCACTTAAGGGACTGAGTCACCCAGGCATCTCCAGTGACCCCTTTAAGAAGGAAGTTATAGTATGGTCACCAGCTAAGTGAGGTAGTCAAGGAGGTAAAGTGGAGGGACTTGATTAATATTATAACTTCTGGAATCTTTTTTTTTTTTTTTAAAGATTTTATTTATTTATTTGACAGACAGAGATCACAAGTAGGCAGAAAGGCAGGCAGAGAGAGAGGAAGGGAAGCAGGCTCCCTGCTGAGCAGAGAGCCCGATGCGGGGCTCGATGCGGGGCTCGATCCCAGGACCCCGGGATCATGACCTGAGCTGAAGGCAGAGGCTTCAACCCACTGAGCCACCCAGGCGCCCCACTTCTGGAATCTTTCAATGGAATATATGGAGCTGAAGATGGAAGAATTTAAGAGAACAAATACAAGGAAGCCAAATACCATTTTTTGAAAAATGCCATTTTAAGACAGTTAAACTGAGGAAGTGACAAATTGCATTCTTGCAGATAATGGTAGGAGAGAACTTCATGGCAGGGGGGATAAAAGATTTGGGTGCTATCTTTGTTTAACTGAATTTCAGGGGATGGATCTCCATTTGAGATTAATTTATTCATTAATGCAATCAACACATTTATTATATAATTACTAGTGTAAAACATTGTAATAGATACTTCCAGAGCTGTATTAGATGATTCTTGATATCAAAGAATTTATAGTCTGATAGGAGCGGTGAGATAAAATAGCGACTCAACTGTGGGAAAAAAGTAGAAAATGGTCTTTTCGGTTTCTGGCACATAGTCGGTACTCAGAAAAGTTTTGTTGAATGAATGGCATAGAGACACACATATAAAAACTGAGGTTGAGAAGAAAAGTAGTATTGTGAAGATCCAAAAAGGCTTTTATAGGAAATATGACAACTAAGTAAGACCATAAATGTCAGACAGGATTTAGACATGAGGTTGCAGGAAGGGAGCAATTCCAGGTGAAGGTAACAGTGTCAGGAAATGGAAGCCAGAAAGTTCGGGGTGTATGGAGAGGAAGGTGAAGTTGAAGCATGAAAAAGGAGGGTACAGGAAGATAAAGCTAAGAAAGTGGCTGGAACAAAAGTCTGGAGGGCCTTGAATGCTCTAAGAAATTTGGTTTATTCAGTAGTTGGTGTTTGGCGTTAGGAAGATATTAAGTGTAGATAATAAAATATTTGAATCACTTGAGGATATATGGTTAGAGGTATAAGAGAAATTATGAGAAAGATGGAAGGGGCGCCTGGGTGGCTCAGTAGGTTAAGCCTCTGCCTTCAGCTCAGGTCATGATCTCAGGGTCCTGGGATCGAGTCCCGCATCGGGCTCTCTGCTCAGCAGGGAGCCTGCTTCTCCCTCTCTCTCTGCCTGCCTCTCTGCCTACTTGTGATCTCTCTCTGTCAAATAAATAAATAAAATCTTAAAAAAAAGAAAAGAAAGATGGAAGAGAGGGAGGAAAGAGAACATTTCACCTAGGTATACTTGGCAATCGAGACTGAAACTCCAGAATAGAAAGAAGGAATAGAAGAACTGAGAATCAAAGCTATCACAATGCAACGGTGTAGATCTGAACCTCCTTCAGGTAAGGCTCTTGCTGGAAGGATTCATGTTACTGAGCTTGTACAAAAGGAATGCAATTTATTCACTAACATGGAGGAAAAAAATCCATTATTAGCAATAGCACAAAATTGTGCTATGCAATGTGAAATTCTTATTAAATCTATTCACAGGTAGCAAGTAAGAAGTGTTAGAAAGAAATTTCCTGGGAAAAGTAGTCTACACTCATTGTCTCCATTTCTACATTTTTCATTCACTTCTTAATTATCTGCAATTTGGGTTTTGTGTCTTATTAGAGTAGAAATTGCTCTCATTAAAGTCACCATAGATTCCTTAATTGCCAATCCCAATGGCACCTAACTCAAACACCATCTCCTCTGGGAAGCATTCCTTAATTCATAGGCAGGGCAAGATGCCCTTTCACCTGTTCTGCTAAAGCATTCTGAGCCTACCTCTATTATGGTACCTACCATACTGTATTCTAATTATTTACAGCTACATCATTCCCTCTGGACTCTGATTTCCATGAGGGTAGGAACTGCCTGATTTGACTTTGTATCCTTAGCACCCTGGTATTGTTTTGTCTGAATTATTGATAAATACAAACAATAAAACCCTCTCTAGTATCTCTTTCAATCCTCTCATCGAGATGTAGTTTTAGAAAAAAACTGAAGACTTCCACATACAAAGATAGAAACATTTCCTCTGAGAACACCATTTTCACCTTCACTTGTATTTTAAGTTATCTGTTAGTCATTAAATGATTAATACATTAATAAGGCTTAGATGTTTTACAATCTCTCTTACTCCCTAACCCTCATCCATTGCCACAGTCTGTTATCCACACTTTTTGTGACTCTATCGCAGTGTTATTTCTTTCGGTGAGCATTATTTTGAATTAGCTAAATATTTCAAGTGTCTCCTATGATCAGTATGTGTTAGTGCCGGGTTTCAAAAATAAAAATAAGAATTAATAAAAATAAATACCCTGCATGGGATTTATGGTTTCTTTTTATTATTTCTAATTTCATTGAACAAAGTTTTATCTAGTAATATAGCTTGTAGTCAATAAGGATGCTTCAATATTTTATTATTCTGTTTGTTACATCCTTACACCTTTAAAATTTAATATGTGAAGACCACCACTGTCTACATTTTTATAAACACACATAATCTCTTTTACTCAATTTTGGAAATATTTTGGGATTTTACCAACATTACTTCATGTGGCAGTTTGGAATTATCTTTGCTTCTTTCTCACCCTTTTACTCCTTTATTTCAGTTTTTCCTAAATTGTTTCTTCCCATAATTTACGAAGTCCACACTTCTATTTTTTTCCTTTGATTCTGGTTAACATCTGCCTTTTCAATATTATACTTAATTATCATCACTTCTCCCATTATCTTTTTCATCAGTATTTTGACCATTTTACTGCTGTGAAAGATCTTTCTATGGCTATCTTATGGTAAGACCATGGATGAATGATATAACTAAATAGGCATCAATATATATCATGAAGATAGTCATCCAAAATCATCCTCGGAAAAATTGGCGGGGGGCGGACAGCATTTAGTAAGGCAACAGGGTGTATAGCCCTGTTACCTTTTAAGAAAGTTTTATCAAATAATCATCTAATTGCAGTGCAAAGTCCAAGAGAACTAAGGAGTTGAGTCTGAGAGATAAAGTATTCCGATTGTCAACTCATTGTTCCCTGTGAATTTATAATTTCCATGAAAAACGATATGTATTATGAATTTAAACAACTGATGGCATGTAAAAGTGTTGAGTGCTAAAGACTAAACTTCAATCCAGTATGAGGGTTGGTTGGGGTGGAACCAATAAATGTAGCTGGGGCCGAGGTGGAGAGAAACGATGATCTGATTTGATATTACTTGTGATAAATGTTCTAATGTCCTAAATGTATTATATATATTCTGTGTTTTTTTTTTAAGGATTTTATTTCTTTGAGAGAGAGAGACAGAGATAGTGAGAGAGAGCACAAGCAGGAGGAGAGGGAGAAGCAAGCTCCCAGCTGAGCAGGGAGCCCAATGTGGGTATTGATCCCAGCACCCTCATATCATGACCTGAGCTGAAGGCAGATGCTTAACTGACTGAGCCACCCAGGCACCCCTATATTCCATATTTTTTAAAAAAGAATCCATCAAACTAATTTCAATATTATAGTTTAAATGAAATATGCTGTGTGATAATGAAATACATGACCAATTCACAATTATGTGAATTTTTTGTTTTGTTAGGAAATTTTCAATTTAAAAATACTGAAGATAGTTATCTTTTTAAGACCAATTTTTTTTCAAAGATTTTTGTTTTTTAAGCAATCTCTACACCCAACATGGGGCTCAAACTTACAACCGCTAGAGATCAAGAGTTGCATGCTCTACTAACTGAGCCAGTCAGGTGCCTCATGAACATAGTTGTTTTGAGAAGTGGATGAGTGTGTGTCCATTTTAAAAATTATGTTCTTCACTGGGTGTTGTATGCAACTGATGAATTGCTGAACTCTAGCTCTGAAACTAATAATACAGTATATGTTAATTAAATGGAATTTAAGTTAAAAATTAAAAAAATAAAAATTATGTTCTTTTAATAAACAAAAATCTAAGTTTATATTTAAATTTTAGTTTGTGATTTTTCCTTAATGCAACAAAAGTCAACGAAAGAAAATCATTTGGACAATTATAAGTTTGTTGGTAGACACTACTCAAGAAACAAGCATTCGTATAAGCAGTATTTTTTTTAAATGTCAACTTAAATATTTTTTTTGGAAATAGTTTTCTTGATGTTTATAAACAAGTAATCTGTTATGATGGGGAAAGCAGCAATAAAGGTTTTTTGCTTTTGCTTTTAATAAAGAGCATTGGGAAATCTATAGATTTAGATACAGTGAGAGCATTGCAAAGACTTCGCAAACAAACTGAAAGAAAACAAAGGTCTTGAAAATTAGTCTGTCAAATGTACCTCATCATCTTTCCTAATGTGGACTTTTACACTAATTATTTTTAACTTCTAATAAAGTATAAACCATGCAATCATGACAATGCTAGTAAGAGAGTCTTAGAGAAGATTTTCAGGAAATAGGATTTTTTAGGAAATAGAATATTCCTTACAATATGTCATTTGTTCAAACTACATATGTGAGTATAAACTGGCTATACATGTATTTAATTTCAAAGATCAGAATTAACATGTTACATAAAATCACCTATCCTTAAAACAAAGCATAATTGTTTGCCACGATGATTTTAATACATTTCTCTACTGAGATGAATTTTAACCTCAGGAAAGCAAGGTTTGGAATGGGAAGAGTTAAAAAACACGAAGTAACAGTAACCCCATTTAGATAAGGGATAGATGGGTGGAGCAAGGGAACAATACACTAAAGTGCTTTTCTTTCACAGATCTTGGTTCAAATTAAGGTTAAATTCCAAAGGAGGATGTGTTTTCCCCATATGGAGTCTTAAAGGACATGCCTTTGTTTCCAACTTCCCAGCAAAGATATATGTTAACACAAACAAAGTATTTCATAATAAATTTAACTTTTATAGAGTGACTAATGCCCTGTGAAGATAAGGTAGACTCTCAGTCACCTGTGTTTTAATCCAGGCTGAAGAAATTATGCCAAAGGCACACTGACAAAAACTTGATTCCTTTGGAGAGGATGGCAGTAACTTGGTGGGGAGCAGAAAGGGTCTTGATTTTAAAAGTTTCATTGGAATGACTCTCCCTTCCTCACTGTGAACACAGTTTAGCATTTATGTACTTTGGAAGGACAAAGAGGTGAGGTAAGCCTGCCAAAATTTGAACCTGTGTTTCTGGGAACCTGCTAGTAGGTCAACTGTTAAAAATGTAAGAGAAATTGCAAAGGAGCGGTGGGTGCTAGAAACTTGGCAATTGGACTGCATATAGCTTTATTAAAGCCTGCATGCTGTTCCTTCCAGATCTCAAGGGAGGTGACATGAAGTTTAAAATGCCATGGAAGATCACTATTATTCAATCAAATTAGATTTTGGTGGGGAGTAAGGGCAGGAGGTAGGACAGCATAGAAAGAGACAACTCCTTTCCAGTTAGAAATATTTACTTTACAGTTAACAGAAAAGGTATCTTTAAAAATGTACTTGTTAACAATAATTTATTAATCCATCTTTTCCTTTTAAGAAAGATTAGTTATGTATATACCTCTTTTCTTTCCTTTTGCCTTTCTTTTTTCTTTATATTATTCTTTATTAACTAGAGACTGAATTATTAAGTCCTTATTCTTGCAAAATGTCTCTGATTTTGTTTGTAGGTAATTCACTCTTTGACCATATACAACCCTGTTCCATGTGCAAATTCTATTAACTTCAACTGAAGATGTAAAAAATTAGTCCTGCGGCATGTGAAGGGATTCCTTTTTGAGAAAGGGAAACAAAAATGTATTTGTGCCAACTGTATCAGACATATTTTACTACACAGAACACAGGTTTGTTTTTTATATTTACGAATTCATCCTTAATGAAAGGCTTACAAAATCTATTTAAAATTTAAATAAGATAGAATACCATTTTCCCTTCTTTCTTCACTCACTAAAAAAGGAGACACTGACATAGAAAAAACTTGATTTTAAGTTGCTCTATGAGAACTTTTGAAACATGTCTTTACCTTGTCAATCTGCAGGTCACTGATATTGATTCGAGACAAAATTGATTTTCATCACTTATTCCAAGCAACTCATTTCTGGCCCAATTTCCTTCTTGTGTGCTGAAACAAAAAATCAAAAAAACTCACTACACTGTTTTCCTCATCTTGTGTTAGCCAGTGGCTAAGAGAAGAAAACTTTTCTGACTCTAGACTGCTAGACAAGAGTAATTCTCTTTTCAGGATATTTAATACCAAGTCCAAATTTCAGAAATCAATTAACTATTATTCAGAAAGGAACACCACAAGGGGGCAGGTGAATCCAGGCTAGGTCCTAGGTGAGAGGGTCTTAGTATTGGGAATACTGGTCAAAGGAGGGTAAAGATGAAATGAAATTAGAAATAACTCAAGATAATAGTTCTTCACGAACGTTAGCACTTATATCTGGACCATCCAAGTGAAATCTTATTTAGAATATATCCAAAGACATTAATTACAATATACCAAGGAAATAAATGAAAGAGACCAAATCAATATAGTAATACTGAAG
This sequence comes from Enhydra lutris kenyoni, assembly GCF_002288905.1. Classification (NCBI taxonomy): domain Eukaryota; kingdom Metazoa; phylum Chordata; class Mammalia; order Carnivora; family Mustelidae; genus Enhydra; species Enhydra lutris. The sequence goes on along the minus strand of NW_019154088.1, from coordinate 35,900,693 downwards.
GTGATTCTTATATTTACAAAGGCCAATAGCATGGTTTTACCAAGAAGAGAAAGACTGTAGCTGAGAAGAAATGTAAAATTTACTACAGAGCAATTAGGGTATGCATTGAAAATAAATTATAACCAGATAGACAAAGAATCAAATAATTAAAAAGATACATGAGAAGATACCTTGGCTTCAAAGTGATTTTAATAACCAACAGTTTCTGTTCGTAACAGAAACGTAAACTTTGAATAATCGAGCTGTAACATTTTTCCCCCCACACAAAAGTTGAGAAATTAATTTCAGGTACTTTAGAAAAAGATAAACGCTGCTTAAAAAGATTATTTAAGAGTCTGCTTTGATTCCCACTGGAAATTAAACTTAGCCTACCAATAGGAGGCAAAAATGGATATTAAGAAATTAGTTCTTCTAAACAAATATTTAAAAATCGACACCAGACATCCTCTGTGAGAATGTCAATGGCAATGTCTTCAAAGGCCAACATATATACATACCTACTACGCAAAGTAGCCAGGATTAATTCTATTTGATAAAGCTGGAAATTACCACCGGCCTTCCTTTCAAGCCTCACTAAGGAAACACATTTAATTATTTGATGTGGTATGATAGTATGTTATTTATCTTTTACAGATTAACAAAATTAAATGCAGAGACTATTATAGCATAATATGTAGTATAATATAGTATAGTACAATATATAGTATAAAATGGCACAGTACAATAAAATAGTATAATATATAATATAATAAAGTATGTACATTTATCTTACTGGTAGTTTTTATTTAGTTTATAATAACAATTAGAACCTTTACAATGAGCATCCAAGTGTCTTCTCTTACTTATGATCGAATTAACTCCTTACTTAGGATCCTACAACAATTTGCTATAGTTGTAACATAGAAGTCACTTCTACCATAAATCTATTGATTGAGGAGGTCATCTTCTAATAGATTTTAGGGCAAGCTAGGTTTTAGAACTTCGGTTACCACGTTGAGTGATCTTTCTGTTATACCATGATACATTTTGGTTTCATTATACCATAAGACTTAGTGTTATATAACACTAACCAGATGGTTAAGCCTATTTCTAAAGCAAAGCTCTGAACTCAAATGTAAATGCCCATTCTTATGTCACCTTAACAAAGTCTACTTTTCTTAATTCACTCATTCTTCTCTTCGTGTGTATATTAATATACACACACACAAAATACACTCATGCTCTAAGCTCTTACACACTTATATGTATATACATACATACATACATGACGCAATCCATCGGTGATATTTTAGGTTAGTTTTTCTCCTCTTTTCAGCCTGTTAATTAGATTTATCTTCCTTGTCTTTCTTTATTCCAAGTAATCCTGAGTCGTCATAGCCTTTGTCACCTAAAGGACATGGAGGCAGTTTCTGCAATGCTTGAAATAATAATGCCTGGATTTGTCAATGTGAAAAGTTGGATGGCTTTTAAAAGCTGACCAGTCCAGGGCTATTTGCACATAGTAGACATTCGATAAATATTTGTTGATTTGATTTATTCTAGGGTAAAGAACTGGGTAACAACTCTTTTTTTCTTCACTCATGTACTATGGTTAAGCCTGTGTACAAATGCATTTATGAGTAAATATTAATGGTCATGGTCATTAAAGATGTTTTAGAGAGAAAAAAATCTAGGTCTTCAGGCTTTAAAGAATAGCGATGATTGGGAGTATGTGTAATAAAATACTCTGAGTAGTTATCAAATAATAGATGACAGACACCATAAAATGGGGGGTCTAACTAAAAGGAATACTGATAAATTATTTGGAAACAAAGTGGGTACTCCATAGCTTTTGAATCAACTACATGTTGAAGGATTAAATTTTTGATTCCACATACTAAGGCAAAGGACCTTATAATTTAAAAATTTCAGAATAATATTTTTATTATAAATTTAGTGAGCATATATAAGCCACATAATATTTTCTTTGGATATTCTTCCTTGTGATAGAATGTGTTTTTGTGTTTTATTGACAGTTGAGAGGCCCTGGACATACAAAATGAAAATTACTCCTAAATTTCAAGTAATGTATAACATTTAAAGAGTTAAATTCTATACTCCCATCACTTAGAAGAGAATAACTGATTTGTTTCCTTTTCTGGTCACTAACAGTAAAAACTCTGAGCTTACAACATGTTAAATTTTGGCTCAAGGCAAATTTACAACAGCAGGGTTTATGATAAAATCTGTCAAAACATTAACCATGATGGCACAAGTTTAAGCTCTTAACAGAAACAGGGAAGCAGGAGCTTAGGAACGGATACACATCTGTACTTGAAAATGCCTGTTTAGGTCACACTATAAAAATTATTCAATTCTTTTGTTCTCATTTTACCCAAATGTGAAAGTTCCATGAGGTGACTATGTGTTTTAACTAATTGGTTTCAAAGAGATGGGAGGATCTTGGGACTAAAGATGTAATTCTAAGTAAAAAATTACTAGCTAAGAGAACTTCAGAGATTCAAGATAAAAGCTAAGAATCTATAGCATCTTCCATTTCCTGTCTGATGAATATCAAGGAAAATTAAGTCTTAACATAGCTAGTGTCTTAACCTTTTGCTACTTTTAAGACAAAGATGAACCATCTAGCCACATGCCAGCATTTGAGCACGATTCGTTATGATTTTAGTTTGTCAACATGGCAAACAACGTTGGTAGTTTGGGTTTACTGTTGCTTGATGAGTAAAGGAACTGTATTTCCCAGAAAATTACAAACCAGATACTGTTATTGAAAGTGAATCGCTCTGCCAGCAATCCATTATAACCAAGATTGTTAACTTTGTGTGTGAGGTATATATTAAAAACAATTTCAGAGGACATACTTTCTTGAAAATGTAATTTGATTAGAAACAGCCAGGATAGATTTATGAGAAGAAAGTCTTCTTTAAGGAACTTAAAGATTTTTAGGGTGTTAATGTCGTGGTCATACAAGTAAATGCAGTGACTATTCTATGCTCGAGTGTTTCAAAAAGCCTCGGATATAACTGACCTATTTACTGGAAAACGGTGTGTACTTTTTAAGCTTTAGGATTTTCACTTAACAAGCTGCCTGATGAAAATTGGTGGAGAATAAAGTAGAGATAAAGTAGAATTAGTGACTAAATATTAATTTTTGAAACTGTAGTTTGGTAGGACGTGTTCATGCCCAATTTATTTGTTCACAAATATCTTAAAATATGGCTTAGGTATTGAAAGAATAACATATAACCAGAAGGTAAAATATCAAGAAAATTTATCTAAATAATCAGAATTCAGAAAATTTTTCAGAAATGAGAAATCATTGAATTTGAAATCATGATTTAAAGTAGATCACAGCAATATCAGAAGGCATCAGAATATATCACACTGGTTTATACATTGCTTATCTTCTCTCTCTGACAGATTTTTGACACACTTGGCTCCAGAAAGCAATTTAATTATTACTGTTGTTCAATAAAGATTTAAATGGCCTATTTTGGGGTCTGGAAATTTTGTTTCAACTTTCCAAGACAATGAGACCTTGTCTTCACTTTATCACAAAGTGAAATTTCAAACTTTGAACTTTATAGGACCAACATTTAACAGCTACACAAGAAGTCCTGATTAACAAACGAAACCTATATCAGAATCACACAAACAACAACAAAGTCTGCAACTCTTCACTTTAAACTGATTATGGTTTAAAGTCGAAGTCTTCAGGTAATCATGTTTCTTCTGGTGATATGCCAGGTGCTAAATAATTTGACAGGCTAGTACATTTTAATACTTAGGAAAGGATACTCAAATCTCCTACCTTAAGGTCATATATATATATATATATGTATGTATATATATATATTTGAAAGACAAGTCATATAAATGTTTATAAAACAACAATATAGTTGGAAGATTTAGGTTTCATCATTAACAAGAATGACTATTTATCAGGTTTTACCTGTGCAAAGAAACATGAACAATGTCTGACCTCTGGAAGCTGCACTCTAATGGGAGATAGTACAGGGATACTGAAACAAGGGGAAACCTAGTAAGTGCCCTAATAGAGATGAAGAAAGAGCTATAAGGCCTACAGAAGAGAGATTAGCTGTGGCTTGGTGGTGAGGTGGGGGCGGGGAATTAGGGAAAGCTTCATGTAGGGGGTGGCACATAAGTATTCTTGAAGGATGAATTGGATTTAAACACATGAAGGTGGATTTGACCGAGTAGAGGATTAAAAACGTAAATGAATTAAATAGCGAAAATACAGGGTAGGAACTGAAATGGGAGAGTAATCTTGGAGCATACATAGGTCAGAGGTATTAGTATGACAGAAAGTTACTTTTATTAATTTTCTTCCCATCCATATGAAAACAAAATAACATGCCAAAATTTCCAGGTATGATTTGTGCAATTTTTTTTTCCCTTAAATCCAATGTGGAACCAGAAAACTTTCCTAAAATCTATAAAACAAACACCCAAACAAAACTGTACACAATCACTTCAATCTTTGACTCTTGAAATAATAAAACCAGTTTCTCTCACTGTAACTGAAAGACAGTAATATCTGCAGTATTTAAAATTTCAGTCTAGAATATAGCTATATTTCCAGAATGAGTTGTTGCAATTTTACAAAAGCAGAAATAAAGTGATGATTTTGACAAGATTGACGTTTTGAGACTTGATTTCAAAAGGTTTTCTTCACTTCTATTTGACAAGCAAGATTACATATCCACTTAAATGAAATTATGTCACTATGTCACCTAAATGAAAGTATTCAGCTATTCTTTATAATATGACCACAGTTTGAGAAAATAAGATGCAAGAAGCAAATCTAATTTCGTAATGTGAAAAGACTCTGATGTAAGACATCAGAAATCAGTGCCTACATTCAAGTGTAGAGTAGTTCTTCAAAAACTGAGACATTTTATGTCACATTACATATCATTGCTCAAACTATACTTAAATTTTCTCCTCCAGAATTATCTTCACAACTAGTTTCCAAGTTGGAGAAGAAATTCGGTCTCCTCTCTTGGAGTCACCCATTGGTTTCAAACAGCACGCCTGGAAGCAAAATGAAGCTTAGAGATTTAAAATCAAAACTTGTCTTGAGCGAGCCGGTGTGTACACAATCTATATGGGTCTGAGAAACATTCTTTGTGACGTTATCAAGAGGATCTCCCTAGGCAACAACAACTGTTGGCATGGAAGAAAAGGGCCACATGAGACAAAGTATACTTGACTGGTGCGTTTGGCGGCACTCACCTTTGCAAATATTATGTAAGTCTGTTTCCTTTATTTTAGGCAAAGTTCCTCGGCTTTAAAACAGGTCTGCGTTTTGAAGTTTTCCTAACAGTAGGTGAGATTTTTGAAATGAAAGTCAGTTCTTAATTTAAGCTCTCTTACATGCACCTTGGTTTGTTTCTTTATTTTTCACACCTATTATGAAAGCTACTCTTGGAGCAGCAGTTGGGACTCGACAGGCCAGGGCAGCTTACTTCCTAAAACACAGAAATCGTATGATTTTAATTATAAAACCCGAAATGTTGATTGCTGCTCTTTTCTAAGTCTTGTTTTACACCGAGCCGGTGTTAAAAGTTCGTTAGCTAGAGCTTAACAACACAATGGCCGAAAGGAATGGAGTTACCACACAAGTGTTTAAATTCCATGCCGGATCCCTAGCTACAACGGAGAAGACAGTTCAAACAACAAAAACAGAGTTGCAAGGTCTGAACTTGCGTGTCACGGATACCTCTTACTCATCACCAAGCAGCTCTGATTCAGGGCAACCAGGCCCTCCCAAGCAACATGGTTAATTGAATAAGGATTCTAAACCTTTTGGCTGCAGATAAACCAAAGTGGCACATGGCTCATAACTCAAACATTTCATTTTAGGCAGCTGTGAGTTTTCTTGCCCAGGCTAATTTGGATTATTCAATCATTTTCTTTTCTTTAATGAAAAACTGCTTGTAGTTACTGGTGGGGACAAAGAGCTGCAATTACGGATCTTGGAAAGTAAATTTATTATCGACTCATTTTAATCATGTATACAAGTGATGTTAAATTTGGAACTAAATTCAGAACATTTTATTAGTAGTACAATTTTATCTGTGTGTGTGTGTGTGTGTGTGTGTATACACATTTAATAACATTCAGCCCTGACTACTGTTTCCTGCTATGATGAACCTGGAACCTCTCTCAGTAATCAACTAAAAATGCTGGATAGAAAATCACAAATACCCTCTCAAAAGCTATCAGTAAATTTGCTAGTCGATGAGGAATATTCAGAGGCCAAAACCTAAGGAAAACTGGGAACCTTCAATGGCAAGTAGAGTACAAAAGGCAGTTTTTACCTTGAAAGAATTTGCCTTATGACAGGGTGAAGTTGAGCTCTGGTTTTCATGGACTTCCAGGGGAGCAGGGCATAGGGGACAAAGTCCAGGGCCCACACAAGGAAAAAATATTGAACTCAGGCTATGAATGTAGAATAAAAAAGTATTTCTTCTATGAATTTTTCAGGATTCCACATAAGACCAAGACCATACAAATTTGTCTTTCTCTGTCTGACTTATTTCACTTAGCATAATGCCCTCAAGTTTCAACCATGTTGTTACAAATGGCAGGATTTCATGGTTTTTTTTTTTTTAAACGGCTGAATAATATTCCACTTTATATATATACCACAGCTTCTCTATCTATTCATCTGCTGATGGACACTTATGTTGTTTCCATGTCTTGGCTATTGTAAATAATCCTGCTAGAAACATGACGGTGCAGCTGTCCTTTTCACATCTTTCAGATATATTTCCAGAAGTGGAATTCCTGGATCATATGGTAGTTCTATTTTTAATTTTTTGAAGATCTTCCATATTGTTTTCCATAGTGGCTGTGCCAGTTTACAATCATAATGATATATGAGGGACTTCCCTTTTCTCCACAACCAGGCCAGAATTTATTTCTTATCTTTTTGATGATGGCCATTCTAATAGGCATGAGGTGAGATTCTTTTGTGGTTTTGATATGCATTTACTTAATGCCTAGGGATGTTGAGCATCTTTTCATATATCTGTTGGCTCTCCACATATCTTTTTTGGAAAAATGTCTATTTACATCTTTTGCCCAATTTTAATTATTTCATGCTATCAATATTTCTTTATATATTTTGTGTATTATCCCTTTATCAGATATATGGCTGCAAATATTTTTTCCCATTCTGCAAGCTGTCTTTTCACTGTCAATGGTTTCTTTTTCTGTGCAGATTTTATTTATTTTTAAGATTTTATTTATTTATTTGACAGACAGAGATCACAAGTAGGCAGAGAAGCAGGCAGAGAGAGAGGAGGAAGCAGGCTGCCTGCTGAGCAGAGAGCCCAATGTGGAGCTCGATCCCAGGATCCTGGGATCACGACCTGAGCTGAAGGCAGAGGCTTTAACCCACTGAGCCACCCAGGTGCCCCTCTTTGCAGATTTTTAGTTTGATATAATCCCACTTACTTATTTTTCATTTTGTTGCTTGTGTTTTGGGTGTCATATCCAAAAAAACCAGTGCCAAGACCCATGTCAGGGAGCTTTGTTCTTATGTTTTCTTCTATGAGTTTCATGCTTTCAGGTCTTACATTTAAGCCTTTAATTGATTTCAAGTTAATTCTCGTGAGTGGTGCAAGATAGGGGTCGAGTTTCATTTTTTTACACATGAATACCCAGTTTTCCCAGCACCATTATTGAATAGACTGCTTTTTCTTGAATATTCTTGGCTCCTTTGTCAAATATTAGTCGACAAAATCTGTTCATCTGTTTTTATGCTAGTACTGTACTGTCTTGATGATTATAGCTTTATAATATAGCTTGAAATCAGGAAGTGTGATGCCTCCTACTATGTTCTTCTCTCTCAGGATTTCTTTGGCTATGTGAGGTCTTTCGTGGTCCCATATAAATTTTAGAATTGTTTTTGACACTTCTGTAAAAAATGCCATTGCAACCTTGAGAGGGATTGCATTGAATCTATAGACTGCTTTTGGTAGTATGGATATTTAGTGATACTAACTCTTCCAATCCATAAACATGGGATCTGCCATGAGTTTTATAATCATAAGTTAGAACTCAGATGGACTTCTGACCCAAACCCAAATTACTATCAATAAAATTGGCCCAGTACAATTCAGATTATGTTTTTTTTTTTTTTAAAGATTTTATTTATTTATTTGTCAGAGAGCATGAGCACAGGCAGAGGCAGAGGGAGAAGCAGGCTCCCTGCTGAGCAAGGAGCCCGATGTGGGACTCCATCCCCGGACGCTGGGATCCTGACCTGAGCCGAAGGCAGCTGCTTAACCCACTGAGCCTCCCAGGCATCCCTCAGATTACGTTTTTAAAGTGCTCTAAGGCTGGTACATTCTCCCAGGGGGCATTAACAGAAGCAAATGTGAAGCCTCTGCTGAGGCACCATCTTCAACCCAGGCCTTGATGAGCCCCACAGATGATAATTCTAAGACAGAAAGGCTCACATTCATGAATCACCAAACATCCAAAGAAACAAGGTAGCATAAATGTAGCTGGCAGACATAACAGCAAAATCGGAGCTGGAAATACCTGAGATATTAAAATGATCAGAAGTTAAGTACAGAATAAGCATGTTTAAAATGTATAAGATAAAAAGGGACTGAAAATATGAGATAGGAATAAGAGACCATAAAAATGACCAACTGGATTTGGGAATGAACAGAATACAATGTGCAGACATGAAAAAATATTACAGAAATGAGACTCACTGAAATTCTGCTTCCAGACAGAAGACAGTAGTTTGTGGCAGATAAACGCTCCTGTTGAAAACAAGTAAAGCTGGGTACTTAAAAAATGTTATTTGCTAAGGAGTATCAGAGACGGGCTAAAAGAAAGAGGAGAGGGACTAGGATTCTAAAAAGAGAACAACAGAGGTAAACTGATGATCTGCAGCCACTTTTCCCCTGGAGGCATTTGCTGGGTTTGGGTGAAGGTGAGAGAAAGATAATCTGGGCTTTGTCCTAGCAGAAGATTGCTGCTAGAGACAGAGGAAACAACTTTTGGCCATCATGCAAGGCTGGAGGGATAGACCTGGGGAGGCAAAGGGCCTGAAACACACACCCAGTTTCCCTTCAAAATACTCAAAATACTTGTCAAATTCAGAGCTGTCCTAAGTTGATTAAAAAAGCTCAGAAGAGGGGTGCCTGGGTGGCTCAGTCCATTCCGCCTGACTCTGGATCCCAGTTCAGGTCATGACCTCAGGGCTGTGTGTTCAAACTCTGCTTTGAGCTCTGTGCTGGGCATGGAGCTTACTTAAACAAACATCCCCCCCACTCCCCCCCAAAACTCAGATGAGGCTATCTCAACGGGCCCCAGTTAAACTATCACTTGCACCACTGAAAGCCTGACTGAGCTATGCCATTGGAAGAGAGGCAAGCCAGAGAAAATGGAGGCATACTCAGGATATAACCCAGCTACCACTCAGCACAGTACCTGATTGGATTAAGGTGATTAGCTTCCCCTCAATCTTCCTAAGACAGGAAAGGCTAAGCCCTCTCTGGAGGAACACAAAATCATCCAGAGGGTCATGATGTCTTATATTGAGTCAACAATTCATAGGCATGTTGAGAGAGAGGACCATGCATCTAGAAAGCAAAAAACAAACAGACCATGGATGATTCAGATATTGGAGTTAGTAGACATGTGGATATAGCCTTTTAAGTATATTCAACTAGCATTTTCAAAAAACAGAAGCAGAGGGGGAGACAATATATTTAGAAAGATGAGCATTTCACCAGAGAATTGCAATGTAGCAGAACAACAACAAAAAAACAAACAAAAAAAACCCCCACAAAAAACCAAAATCAAAACTAAAACCAAAACAAGAGGAAACTATAAAATTGAAAAGTATAGAATCTAAAATTCAGACCTGAATAGATAGCTTTAATAGCAGCAGACAGGATTAATGAAATAAAAGACAATTTTTAAAACTCACAACTATTGTACCTAGAGGAAAAATAGGAAAATACAGAAGAGCGTTAAAATGGCATGTGCGAACATAGTGAATAAATATAAAATATATACAACTGGAGTCTCAGAAGGAGGAGAAAAAGATATTCACCAAAGATTTCCCAAGGTTAAGAAAAGATACTGAGTTATAGATTTAATAAGATGGATGAAATCAAGCAAGAAATAAACAAAGAAGACCCCAGCTAGGCACAAAACTGTCAAAAACAAAGAAAAAGATGAAAATCTAAAAAAAAAATCAGAGAAAACAGAGACTTTACTTTCAGGAGAAAAATGTTAAGACTGACAGCTAATTTCTCAATAGGGAAGAGGGCAGCTAGGCATTAAGAAGATGACATTTTAAAAGAGTTAAGGACGACTTATAGTTTTGGCTATGATGGAGTCACTGGGACCACGTTTATCCCCTAACTTAAAAAAAAAAAAATTCCACCCCAAACCAACTACAACAGCAGCAAACAATGGTGAAAATACATGGATCAATGTTTTTGGACTTTGGACAACAGGCAGCCCAGGGCAGTGATCCCTGAGAGAAGGGAAGCATATGAAGTGAGCTCTACGATTAACCCAGCTTACCATCTGGAGAGGTTACAGAGCAGAGGGCAGGGAGGAAGAGAACCTCGCAGCCTCCCTGAGTTGAGAACACAGAGCTGAGAATGTGGGGGAGGCCAAGTGGCTAGGATCTGCAGGTCAGAGTACGGAAGAAGAGAGTCTGCTTGCAATGGGTAACATGGCACAGGGAAAGTCCACGAGAGTGGTGGGGTGTAGAGAACGGCCGTGCATACCCTGACTTCCTCTGTGTACTGATCCAGCATAAGTGACAGTAAGCTACCAAGTGAGGGCAAGAACTACCAGAAAGGAGCAGGTAGGATAATAACTGAAACTCACACAAGGTTGTGACCAGTCAAAGAAGAGAAGCTTCATACTCCACAGGTAGTGTATTCAGAGGGGTGTTGCCTAAACTGTGGGGAACAATCAGCCTGATATTAAAGGTACCCTGATCCTGCCTAATAAGCTTAAAAAACCCTTGTAAGGATCAAACTGTTTCCAAGTAGTGTAACTGTATCCCTGAACAAAGCTCAAAAAATTTTAATAAAAAACAAAAAAACCCCCAATGCTCAACAAGTTAAAATACACAATGACTGGCATCCAAAAAAAGTCAGCAGGCATGCAAAGCAGGAAAATATAACTCATGATGAGGGAAAAAAAAATCAACAGTGAGAGACCTGGAAATAGATTAACAGACAAGAACATTAAAACAGTTCTTATAAACATTTTCTATATTCCAGAAGATAACATAAGGCATAAATAAATTCAGGAGAGATAAGAGAAATTAAAAATACACAACTTTAACTTTTAGAGATAAAAATACACCTGCAAGGAATAAGGCTCTGGATGGAATTAAGAACATATTAGACACTGCAAAAGAGAAAATTAGTAAATTTGAAAATAAAGCAATAGAAACTATCCAAAATAAAACAGAGAAAAAAACAGCCTGAAAAAAGAGGAAATGAAGCATGAAATAGCTGTAGGACAACTTAAAGTGGCCTAATATATATATTGAACAGTAGTTCCAGATGGAGAGGAAAAAGACCTGGGGGACAGAAAACTATTAAAAAAAAAAAAAAGGCTGAGGGATGCCCGGATGGCTCAGTTGGTTAAGTGTCTGCGTTTGGCTTGGGTCATGATCCTGGGGTCTTGGGACCATGTCCCACATCAGGGTCTCTGTTCAGCAGGGAGCCTGCTTCTTCCTCTGCCTGCTGCTCCCCCTGCTTGGGCTCTCTCAGACAAATAAATAAATAAAATCTTCAAAAAATGGTTGAAATTTTTTAAAAGTTAGATTACAAACCCACAGTCCAAGAAATTGAACAAACCATGAGCACAGAAGCATGCAGAAATCTATACCATAATATATCCTTTGGTTGAAAGAAATGACAAAGAGAAAAATCTTTAAAGCAACCAGAGGACATTATTATGTAGAGAATAAAAATAAAAATGACAGCAGGAACAAAGCAAGCCAGAGACAAAAAAGCAACATCTTGAAAATACTGAAAAAATTTTATCCTAAAATTCTATATTCAGCAAAAAAACTTTTTTCACAAAATGAAGGCAAAGACAGACATTTTCAGACATACAAAAGCTAAACGAACTCGTCACTCATAGTCCTGCATTGTATAAACGATAAATGCTTCAGGAAGAAGGAATAGGATAGTGGGTGGAAACTTGAATCTACATAAAGAAGAACCTTGGAAATGGTAAAAATATAAAATAATGTTCTTACCTTTTAAAACTTCTTAAAGATTGTTCTTTACAGCAAAAATAATAACGATGTTATTATTGTGTACGAATGTAGAAGTAAAATGTATAATAACAATATCGCAAAGAACACGCATGGTGAGACAACAATTTCTGTAAACTGTGATGTGACAGTTTAGACATGAACAGTTTATAGAATCTTTGCCTCAAAGATTCTTACTGTCCACCCCACCCCGGTCCTCTTTAGGCCATGTACTTTAAACTTCCAATTCCAGGGGCACCTGTGTGGCTCAGTGGGTTAAGCCTCTGCCTTCAGCTCAGGTCACGATCTCAGGGTCCTGGGATCGAGCCCCACATCAGGCTCTCTGCTCAGCGGAGAGCCTGCTCCCCCCCCCCCCCCCCCCCCGCCTACTTGTGATCTCTCTCTCTCTCACTGTCAAATAAATAAATAAATAAATAAAATTAAACTTCCAATTCCAAGTTCACTATGTTCCCTACAGGTATTATGTAGTGTACGTAAGGTATTTACATTACCTTACCCTGACTGAATAACTTTTTTTTTTTAAGATTTTTATTTATTTATTTGACAGACAGAGCTCACAAGTAGGCAGAGAGAGGCAGGCAGAGAGAGAGGAGGAAGCAGGCTCCCCGCTGAGCAGAGAGCCCGATGCCGGGCTCGATCCCAGGACCCTGAGATCATGACCTGAGCCGAAGGCAGAGGCTTTAACCCACTGAGCCACCCAGGCGCCCCTGAATAATTTTTTTTTAAAGATTTTATTTATTTATTTGACAGATCACAAGTAGGCAGAGAGGCAGAGAGAGAGAGAAGGGGAAGCAGGCTCCCTGCAGAGCAGAGAGCCAGATGCAGGGCTCGATCCCAGGATCCTGAGACCACGACCTGAGCCGAAGGCAGAGGCTTAACCCACTGAGCCACCCAGGCGCCCCCTGAATAATTTTTTTTAAAGGATTTTATTTATTTATTTGACAGAGAGAGATCACAAGTAGGCAGAGAGGCAGGCAGAGAGAGAGAGAGAGAGAGAGAGAGAGAGAGGAGGAAGCAGGCTCCCCGCTGAGCAGAGAGCCCGATGCGGGCTCGATCCCAGGACCCTGGGATCATGACCTGAGCTGAAGGCAGAGGCTTTAACCCACTGAGCCACCCAGGTGCCCCCTGACTGAATAATTAAACAGAATAGAAGCAGTTTTTAGATTTCAGCTACTGGTTACAGCAAAATTCCATGTAAAATTACAAAATTAGTAGAGGTGCTTTGCAGTAGATTTCAACCAGTCTATTATTTTTTCATTAAGAGACCTAATCTCGGGGCGCCTGGGTGGCTCAGTGGGTTAAAACCTCTGCCTTCGGCTCGGGTCATGATCTCAGGATCCTGGGATCGAGCCCTGCATCGGGCTCTCTGCTCAGCAGGGAGCCTCCTTCCTCCTCTCTCTCTGCCTGCTTCTCTGCCTACTTGTGATCTCTGTCTGTCAAATAAATAAATAAAATCTCAAAAAAAAAAAAAAAAGAGAGACCTAATCTCCCTTCCTAGGTTCTTTCTTTTCTTCCCTTTTTCTCCTTTCTCCCTCCCTCCCTTTCTTCTTTCCTTCCTTCCTGTCTTAAAATTTTATTTATTTATTTGAGAGAGAGAGCACAGGCATGAGAAGGGGGTAGAGGCAGAGGAAGAGGGAGAACCAGACTTCCCTCTGAGCATGGGCCCGATGTGGGGCTTGATCCTAGGACCCCGAGATCATGACCTGAGCCAAAGACAGACCCTTAACCAACTGAGCCACCCAGGTGCCCCCCTAGGTTCTTCCTAACCATATTACCAAAGGTAATGTTTATCTTTAATATTTTATTGCTATTATTTTTATATCTAAATAGTTTTTAAAGGTTCTTATGGTGCCTAAAAATTTGTTCATGTCAATTTCAATCTTTATTAAACTTGTTAAGGAAGTCAGACACAGTTTGATGGTGAACCTAATCAGTCTTCTTACTATAGTGTACTTTATAGGCATATCCAGTATAGGATCTTCAGAATTGTACCACTCAAAGTTTGATTAAGATCAATGTATAAGAGGGGTACCTGGGTGGCTCAGTAGGTTAAAGCCTCTACCCTCAGCTCAGGTCATGATCCCAGGGTCCTGGGATCGAGCCCCGAATCAGGCTCTCTGCTCAGCAGGGAGCCTGCTTCCTCCTCTCTCTATCTGCCTGCCTCTCTGCCTACTTGTGATCTCTGTCAAATAAATAAATAAAATCTTTAAAAAAAAAATCAATGTATAAGAATTGCATTGAAATGTGTAGGATTTGCAGTAGGGCATTTTATATGAATAAAAAATAAATATATATTTTAGATATTTGAGTTTGTGCATTAAAATGCATCTTTGTTAATAATCAGACAGTCAAGAAACTAGTGGCTTCAAAATTACTACTGTACTCTAAAACTACACTTAGATAAATATAAAATTAAAAATAAGTGTATTAAGATTTCTGCAAAGAATTATCAATGGTATACAATATTTTAATGATTTTCAAAAATAAATACTCATCGTTGTCTTCTTCTGTTTGTGAAATCCTACATTAAAAATAATAACTCTAACCTCTATAAATTTAACTTAAAGTACATAATAGAAAAGAACAGAAAAAAACCTTTCAAAAAAGGTTATTCTAGTAAAAGGATTACAAAAAGTTTGGTAACTTGAGAAGCTATTCTGGAACGTATGCTACTAGTTCAAATGTGCAAGCTCCAACTTAACAAATGTTTAAAATATTTGAGTTTTTAAAACAGTGCCAAAATAAACCACATCTTTTCTAGAGATGACATATTTAGCTAAGCATGAGCAATATAAATCTTTCAACCATTCCATGTATTTGTTTAAAAGCCTCAGAAACCATGTGCATTTCTAATAAAACATGAACAAAATACTGAAGTCACTGGAGCCTAACAGTGGACTTATAAAACAAATTTTTAAAAAGGAAAATGTATTTGTGTGTGTGTCAGTGTGTATACATCTAGAATATACATGTATATAGATATGAATAGGTCAAGAGATAGGTTAGTTGTAAATAATAGTTATCAACAACAAAATAATGTCTTGGGGAAATCTGGGTTCTATGCAAACCATATGTGAGAAGATAAAATGTGTAAGCCATGGTTATTTTATCACTATAATGACTCATTAATCATGAGTACTTGAAAATAGAAATATAAAAAATACCTATGATCTTTAAAGATACGACATATGAAAATGCTTTTCTATGCAATTATATCCAATAGTAAAACTACAGATTTTTAATATTCTAACATTTTTGTGAAGTAAACTAATTCTATTAGTAAGTGATTGACAAGATTCCTCAGTTTATTTGAATGAGGATATATACAAAGGATCACGTTTCTTATTGAATAAGGAAAATATTTTATTAGATAAAATATTTCAAATATTTTAAATAATTTTAACATTAATGGCTTAGTCATAAGGGTAGAATTAAAATTTCTCATATATTAACAGTTAACTAATAACTTTGCTCTAACTGCCCATACCTTGCTTATAACTAGTAACCTTGCTTATAACTTGTCTATAACCAGTTCTGTCTCTAATAGTTGCTCTAGGAGGTAAGGTAAGCCTTGAAGTTCAGACCACCATTTGATAAAACTACACTGTCAGGTTTCAGCATCAGGCCAAATTAAAAATAGTACAAAGCAACTCAAGGTTACTTTTTACTAACAATGAATTGTCACTCCTAATGAGTGAAGCCTAAGGCAAAGTGTGCTGCTACTAGAACACGATAGAGAGGAGGTAATAATGTGAGGCTATTACCCATGCAGTCCCCATGATTGTACTTTACTGAAAGAAATGCATACCATCTCAATTGTTAGCGAATTTATATATATGTGTAGAAAAGAAATGACACAATAACAACAAAAATTGCCAGAGTTAAAATTTTCAACTTTTTTTTTCTTATAGGAAGATTTCAGGAAGTATGGCTGAGTAGAGTTTTAGTCGTAGGACCTCAGTTGTAAGTCTTAGCCAGTCCTTGGCAAACTCCTAGCCCTTCTGAGTCTATTTTCTCATCTGTAAAATGTAACAATAATAACGATACAATTGCAATTATCATCATCGTTATTATGTGGTTGATATATATGTATATATAATCTACTATCATTACTATTATATGGCTGTTGATAGGATCAAATAAAAAACACTGATGTGAAAGGATTTTATAATAAATCATTAAGTGTTACACATGTTTGTATTATCTTTTCTGCTTTTCTTCAGAACTACTTATTTTTACAATGGTAAGTGAATTCTCATGTTACCATAGGAATTAGACTTGATAATATTCAATTTTTTTTAAGACTTTATTTATTTGACAGATAGAGATCACAGTAGCAGAGAGGCAGGCAGAGAGAGAGAGAGGAGGAAGCAGGCTCCCTGCCGAGCAGAGAGCCCGATGCGGGGCTTGATCCCAGAACCCTGAGATCACGACCTAGAGCTGAAGGCAGAGGCTCAACCCACTGAGCCACCCAGGTGCCCCTAGACTTGATAATATTCAAGGCAAACTCAAGGCGACATCTCTGGGCAGCATGAAATACATCTGAAATTGCATTATTACCGAATATGTGGAGAACTGATCTTCAGTGAGCTGGGCCATTCCTTCGCGGACCAAAAAAAGCAACAAAAAAACCCCACAACAATGTAAAGACTTTTTGAAACATTGTTGGTGGACATTTTTAAGTGTAAGAAGTCAATTGATAATATCTGGCTGTAATACTTGGCATCTGCAGTTTTGTACAGAAGTCATTTTCAAGGGGATGTGATGTTTTGATAGAGATTACCTGTATTCACAATAGTAAATGTTACAATTGTTTTATAAATTCAGCTTCAAAATATCCAATTCTTTAAAAGTTCTGGATATTAATTACAGGAACTGGTGGCCCTAATCTGATCAGTTAGGGACGGAAAGAGATGTGTGAAAACCGTAAAATGTTTTTATGTTTACAGTGTGTTTTATAAAACCCCAAGCAGAAAAACGCAAGAGACATTGGTCTCTTCCTCAGGACTGAACTGAAAATTCAAGTTTACTTGTGATTTATTTGAAGAGGATTCAGGAATGGACTATTTTGTGACAGGAACTGTTCCTCTTTACTTACCTGTGTGACTTGAAAGGCACTGTTCCTACACATAGGAAGCTGCCACGTGTTTCGATTAGAGCCCAGAGACCAAATTATTTCAGGTTTCTCTATTTATATAGTCACGGGCCCATGAAAGACTATAATTCTCTTTAGGGCAGTAGAGGAAATCCAGTTAGCTTATTTCTAACCCCTGTTGTTGCTTATTTTCTAATTCTAATAGTTTAAAGAAAAATTAAAAGCAGGCAACATTAGTAAATTCTAAATTTGAACTCAACGGGGTTCTAACTGCCAGTTAATTTAATAAATTTAATGAGGAAGAAGTTGAGTTTGTTAACATCATGATTCTTTTGTCACTCTGTGATAAAGCACTATACATTTTCCTGCAGAGTTAAAAAGAAAAACAACAACACACGAATAATCTCCATTCGTGTATGAAAGAATAGTGCAATAAACTGTCCTATTTTTGTCCCGAAAACAAGCAATGGTAGATAACTTAGCTCCATCTCAAAATTCAATTAAAATACTATATGCACTTAGAAAAATTTACACTTTCCTACAAAATTTTCACTAATTCAATCGCTACTTGCCTATTTCATCCTGTTCCAGGCATAGTCATCTTCTACTGGCCTCTCACCTATTCAGTCTAAAAAAAAAGAAGAATTTTTTCCTATAGCCAAATATATAAATCTTAGTTTTATTCATAATTTCATATGATTAGAAGTGACTGCTATGCCATAACTATTTCAAATTATCTTTTAAATAAAACAGTAGGTAACCAAATGGCCAGTTTTCTTTTTTCCACATCCTTATATTTTTATATTATAGTTTTACTGAATATTGGGTTCCCCTCCCTCCCAACAAAAATTCAAGTGATAATCTAGATAAAGATAACAAAAAATAATACTTAACATGTTTGATGACTTCTTGCCTTTCAGAGTCATGCTAGCACATGTTAATTTTCAAGCCAAAGGTGTCCCAGCCCACGAGACAGACTTGGCCATTTCTATAGCTTAAATAGAGTTCAGTTATTCAGTCACAACATTAAAAAGTGTTGACAATATGAATCTAAAAGTACGCATGAACAAGTTCCTCTTTTTTATTGAAAACAGTTTGCATTATTTGTAGTGAAACAAAAATCATGCCTTGATTAATGTAATTTTAAAATATCAAACTCTTATTAGAGCGAAGTATACATTTGATTCCTGGTATTTAGACTTAATATTCTTTAATACTGACAAAGATTATGTGAATGCATTGGAGGAAGACTATACACTCTCACGTCTGAGCTCTCATCAGTTAAGAAATAAATTCTATATTGAAAAATGCATGTATTTGAAGTTTTGACCTAACACAGTGGATTAAGGTTTAGACAATATTTACTTTGCTGCATTTTGATTCAGAAAGGGCCGTATGCGAAGATATGACCTATAATGGTTTCTCCGTAAAAAGATTTATATTCAATACAGTGAGATATAAAATAGTTACAAAATAAGCTGCAACTTTATAGCTACTCACTGGTAAAAGTCTGTAGTTAATACATTTGGATAAATAAGTCAGCAGCAAAGTGGTTAAACATTTGTGATTTGATTTTATCTCAGCTTGGAATGTGGTTGGAGTGTCCCACTTCTAACAACTGTTTGCTAAGTTAAGGCTTTAGTGTTTACACAGTGTTGAATGAAGCAGCCTGGTCACCAGATGTGATTGCTTCCCCAGACTTCGTTTTTTCAGTCAGATCACTGTCCTCATGGTCCCTGTTCCAACCTTCTTCCTCAGGACGTCCACCAGCCTTTCCAACCTAAGTCGGGGGCAGGAGGGCGGGAAGGGGAAAAAAAAGAATACAAAAGGTGCAGTTATTGTCAGGAATGTTTTGGCTGAAAAAGAACAGTTATTTGCCTGTGACCAAGCAGTGCTGGTAGTCACATTAAGAGACAAAGCATTACTGTCAGCAAGACACACTGGTGCAGAGTGCCAAGTATCTGAGGTTAAAAAACAGTAACAACACAAACTTTAACCTAGATTTTCAGATTATGTCAGCTTTAGAAGCTACATGAAAAATATAACATTCTTATTTCAATACATTTACCTGCTTGCGTTAAGGTTGCAAATGAATCATTTGCTATGCAATGAGAAGATGGCACTTGGAAATGCAGAGCAGTTTCAAACTGATTTTTACCTGAGAAGTACCTATTCCAATACAGAAATACCATCGCTCTTACTTACACCTGTTACTTAGCTACATAAGTGACACACTGGTATGTTACACAATTCTGACACATTACCTTTCTTCCTTCCTCATAAAGTCAGCTGATGAAAATAATTAGGAATTAGCTAGCTGGGAAAAACCTTTTAGTGGCATGAAAATAATTTAAATATACACAAATGATTTGATGCTAATAAAACCAGACTTTCTGCACTACATTTAAAAGAAGTTTCTATTCTGAGTAACATAAACAGGCAAGGAGTCTATAGTTTCTAGTCAAAGATATGTGATTTTTTTTTTAGTTGACTAAAAACCCACAAATTATACTGAAGATAAAGTCAAAACTTCAGAAGTCCATTTGTAGTGTTTTTAGGCTACTCTATGGGTGGGAAATGACATTCATGTGGATCAGTGAGATTTTGCTTGACAAGAGATGATGGAATCCGACCATTAAATTTTTTTTTTTTTTTTTTTTTACTGAAAACATAAAACCTCAACAAAAAAATACCGTTTGATGTTACACACAGAGAAATCTTCCAGTTTTCATATACACAATCTTCCTCCTGAAAGACTGGTGAGCGACATAGTCTAGTCTGCTCCAGCTTGCCTCATTTATATGGATCCACGCATGAGGGTCCTTTGCAAATAAACACAGCACAGAGCTAGACACTAAAGGAATGAGGGTATTCTTAGCATTATACACACTGGTTTACATGGCTAATCAGCTGTATGCAACACTGAGTGCTAGCTCAAGTTTATTGGATGATTATGTGTATGCTGAGTTCTGTTACCAGAAAACAAGAGGATGAAACAAAATAATTCAGTGAATCAAAAATCTTTGCTTTGAGTAATGGTAGTCATTAGAACAGCTTCAGCTACTGAATGAGAAGATTCACTAGACAATTCACGATGTTCACAGGTCAGTCTGTATTAGTTGGATTTTCCCTAATGACAAAAGCTAGTGCTATCTTATATACTCTGAAAATGGTGATTTATAGGATTACGTAAATTATTTTTAAAAAAAAATATTTTATTTATTTATTTGACAGAGATCGCAAGCAGGAAGAGAGGCAGGCAGAGAGAGGAGAGGAGGAAGCAGACTCCCGTTGAGCAGAAAGCCCGATGTGGGGCTCGATCCCAGAACCCTGAGATCATGACCTGAGCCGAAGGTAGAGGCTTAACCTGCTGAGCCACCCAGGCACCCCAGGATTACATAAATTCTTTAGGACAAAGTTTTGCTGACCTAAATTTTGGAGGAGGGGCAAGAAAAATATCAGTTTGAAAAATTAAATGTATTTTTAAAATATGATCATCACCTCAATTAACTGTTAAAAAAGGACTCCTAAAGGAAATATTGACAGGCCATTTAAGAGCTTTTTTTTTTTTTTTTTTGGCATATGTTGTAAAAAAGCCAGAAAATATTACTTTGAAGTTGGTTAGCTTTATCCCAGCACCATGATATCACTTATACTACAATCAAAAAAAGAAAAAAAAAACCTTCTTCACAATGTCAAAGTAAGATGTACTCTGCAGAGTTACTATTATTACTACAAATTCAGAATCAATGGAACCCCAAATTACTGAGATGAATCGGTGTGCCTCTTTTGACTTCTGCTTCATGAATAGGCTCAGCTACTTTAGTTTCCTTTTTATACATTAGGACATACTTCCATTTAGAACTTTTATATCTTGCTAAGGTAAGAGGTTAGAAGGAAATACTTAAATATCACACCTTGTGCTCTCTTTCCTATGTTTCAACAATTACGAGATCAACCACATTCTCAGTTTATCCAGGTTGAATGATGTATGAAAATTTGATCTCAGAAATGAAAAAAATGTCAATTACTTGGTTCTGTAAAAGCTTACTGACTTCTGAAACACAATGAAGCACCTATTCCTTCCTGTAAGGAATGGAATACACCTGCCAAACGTGGACGGTGCCAACAGGAAGGGAGCTGTGTGCGGCTGCTGAAGCACCTTGCAGGATTCGCCCGCAGGCCATTCTTTACCATCCAAATCGACACTAGCCTTTAAAAAAGTATGTAGCTTACTCAATTGGTTCCAACTGCTTTACATGTTGCTCAACGATAATTTTCCCAAGGGCTTCATGAAATCGGAAAGGGGTTAGAGCTGGGAGTAGGATCTCTCCATTTTAAATATGAAGAAACTGAAGCACAAGTAAACCCTTCTACGGGACCTGCAGTAAAACAGTAACACCTCTGGGCCTGGTTTCCTTGTTGGGAGTTCAAAGCTACTTCCAAGAGGGCTTTGGGTCACTGGGAGAGCCACAGGTTTCAGACTATAGTTTAATGGATTATTTAGCTTCATTAAAAATTTTCTCAAGTTCTTACTCAAGTCAAATTGGGAAGGCATTTGTCAGTGTATTTCTTTTTCTTTTTTTTTTTTTAAAGATTTTATTTATTTATTTGACAAACAGAGATCACAAGTAGGCAGAGAGAGAGAGAGGGAAGCAGGTTCCCTACTGAACAGAAAGCCCAACGCGGAACTCGATCCCAGGACCCTGAAATCATGACCTGAGCCAAAGGCAGTGGCTTAACCCACTGAGCCACCCAGGCACCCTGTCAATGTATTTCACCTGCTATTTTAGTAACACATTAAGAAAGTAAAGTAATGACAGTGCACAGAATAAGAAATAATTGTTACAAACTAATTTTTGCTATAGTACAATTTCTATATAAACTTAAGAAATATACTTAAAGCTGTATTTTAGAAAACTTATTTTTAAATTAACATTATTTTTATGTTTTCTAGGTATTTAGATAATATACATGTACTACAATGGAATATGTACTTTTCCAATAGGTAGATGAACATAGTTATTTACCAATTTTCCTAATCAGTGTACTTATATTTTTCACTCTTAATGAATAATGTCATCTATTTTAAGTGGTAACTCTTTTTAAAAAAATTATTTCTTAAAATCAATTAATTAATTTAATTTTTTAAGAAAGAGATTGCATGAGTGGAGTTGGGGAGAGGTAGAGGGTGAGGGGAAGAGAAAATCTTAAGCAGGCTCCAGACCCAGTGTGGAGCCTGATGTGGGACTCGATCTCCCCACCCTGAGATGATAACCTGCTGAAATCAAGAGTGGGATGCTTAACTGAGCTGCCCAGGAGCCCCAAATGGTAAGTAATTCTTAATACTGACTGTGTGCCAGGAATTATGAGAAGTTAATTATGCACACACTTAATTTTCATGATAACTCCATGGAGTAGACATCATTGGCTGACAAAACCAAAACACAGAGACAGTAATTTGATCAGAGCCCCACTTTTAGTGAGTTTTGGAGCTAGGATGTGATACTAAATCTAATTACAACCTCCCTGATCTCTCTGATGTGCTATACTGCTTCCAAAAGCACAACATTTAAGGCTTATTTCTAAATTTTGGTGGGCTTGAATTACTCTTACTGATTTTACATATATATATATATATATATATATATATCCCCCCCCCAACAGAAAGGAGTGAAACAGAACAAATTCCTCATCACCAACAGAATTGTACCAAAGAAGTCTCACTGTAGGTTCCACTTTTGAGAGTAATTTTTATATCTGTTAATGTGGGAGTGGAAATTCTTCTTGGCTTGACAATTTTCACTCCAGAAAAATTATACCTGCTATTTTAGGCAATGAGGTATCCCATCAAACATATTTGCCTTTAAAATTTTTTTGTTCAAGGAGAAAGAAATAGGGAAATCCAAGAGAGATAGATAACAACCTCCATCCAGCAGAGGAGATAGAAAAACCACTTGAAATGTGGGATTACCATTAGTATCAAAGATCTTGCATGCTTTCAACCATGGCAGCAGGGTGAGAAAAAGACTTTAAATGTAGTTTTTTCTTTTAGGATTATGGCTGTTCTTCCTCTTCTGGTCATTTTAATGTGGATTTATTTTATCATCTTTTCCTTTATGCTTTCCATTCTTTCCTCAAAAAAAAAAAAAAGTTGCTTCTTTGATTCCATCTACATGCTTATTACTTCCAAATACATAGCCCCCATCCCAAAACTCCCTTCTGAGTTTCAGACTCACATACTCAACCGCCTTCAAGACGTCTCCTTTTGCTTATTGCACTGGCATATGACACTTAGCACATCTAAAACAAAATTAATTTTGCTTCCCATCAATGTTTCAGTATTTATCTTGATTAATGTTGTCTTTCATGAAGTTGAAAAAATTCAGAAAAACTTTGTCCATTTTATGTATGCATGTATGTATGTATGAATGTATGCATGTATGTATTTTTCTCATTTCAGTGTGGACCTGTGAAAACTTTGTGATGAAACCACTAATGCAGACAGTAGGAAGCAATGAATAGGTTTTAACTCATTTAGTAACATCATTTGCAGTTTAGGAAGATTACACAGGCAAGAATGTAGGGATGGATGGAGGCAGGTTACCCTATAGGTAGGAAGCCCAGATAGTTCCCGATTAAAATAATCCTAGTGAGCACAACATGAGAATGTATTTAAGGCCATACAGCTGTGCACTTAAAAATGGCTAAAATGGTAAAATTTTATGTTATGAAGATTGGCCATAATAAAAAAAAAATCCTTGTGGAGCTTGAAGCCTTCAACTAGAACTGCAGCAGTGCCAATGGAAAGAAGGGGATAAGTTTGAAAGATATCTAGGATATGGAATCCAAAGGACTTAGTGACTTTTGAGGGTTGGGTGGGGAGAAATGTGGTAGGCAAGGATGTCTGGTTTTGGTTATTAAATGGATAGTGGTAACCAAGACAGTGTAGAGAAAGATTAGAAGAATTTGGGGTGTGTGTGTGTGTGTGTGTGAGTTCAGCTTAGTACATATAAATTTGAGGTGTTGGTGGGACATATGAATGGGAATGTTAAGTAGATACCTGGATGTAAGAGTCTGTGTTAAAGAGAGAATTCCAGATTTATGATATGGATTTCAGTTCAATCAATAAGTACTTGCTTGGTAACTCCTATGTACCAGGTATTGTTCTAGACATTGATTAGTCAAAAAACAGGACACGGTCCCTGCTTATAACATAAGCTGGGGAAGTAGATCTTTACATGGGTAACTCAAATAAGTTATTAGTAAATGCTGTAATAAAAGGATAAACACAGATATTAAACAGAACGTAGTTTGGGTAGGGGAGGATAAGGGAAGGCACATGAAGTCTTCCTGATTTTGTCTGAATTAAGTATTAAGTATTGAAGAATAAGAAGCAAACAGACATCTTGAGAAGGGTGGGAGTGGAGAGGGGGAAGGATGGGCATTAAAGACAGAGGAAATAATATCTGTGAAGGCACAGAATTATGAAAAGCATGATATGGGTCAAGTCCTATCGGGAGTAAGTTTTCTCAGGATCATGAAGTAAGAGGTAGAGAACGGTAGGAAATGAGGCTGAAGAGGCGGGTCATGACTAGATTGCTCTAGGTTGTAACTGAAGCCATGGGAGTAGATGGAAATGCTTAGAAAGAGAAATAAAAAAGAAGAAAGGTGGGAATAAGAAAGAAACTAAATGAAAACAAATATTTAGAGTAAAGAGATTGGCAAAAGAATTTGAGGAAATAGGGAGTAAAAGATGAATCAAGAACAGGTAATTGTTACAGAATCCAAAGGGCATTTGAAGAAAGCAGTGATCAACAGGGTTAAGTACTTATAAGATCAAAGTGAAAAGTGCCCATCTGATTTGAGAAATGGAAAAAATGACAACTTTTTGGGTCACTTTTAATGGCATGAAAGAAGTAGGAGGAAGCCTGAGAGGAATGTGAAAATTGAAGGCGAGGGGTGCCTGGGTGGCTCAGTCAGTTAAAGCATCTGACTCTTGGTTTTGGCTCAGGTCGTGACCTCAGGGTCATGGGATCATAAGCACAACTTATAGCATTATCTTAAAAAATATGACTGGACAACTTTTCTTGGAGATTAAGGGGAAAGAGGTGGGAAGAATACAGCTGTGGATAATTTAGGTATGGAGGAAGTTAACCAATAGAACTTAAGTCTGCTAGATTCAACTTTCCCCGTGGAGTAGGAGGCAGAGTTCTCTGCTGAAAGCAAATGGTCAAAATCATATGGTCAAAAAAGAAAAAAGGTAGAGGAAGATGCTGAAGTTTAATGTGATAAGAAAGGGAGGTGACTTGGAATATATAAAATAAATATTAGGTGAGATTAATGATACAGCTACAGCTAGAGACTACAAATTTGTAGGAGGTACTGGTCATCATAGTAGTATGACTTTTGTTTTCCACATCAGGTCTACACTTTGGGGATAATTTGGGGAGGATAAATAATAGAAGTAATGGAGAGTTTATGACTTGTAAGGCAAAACAACAGTATAACAAGACTGTGTCCTTGAGAGAAAGTGATTAAACTTAGAATTGAGATTGGGTAGAGAAGAAAGTGAGCCTGGAAGGGGTTGTTAGTTCAGAAAAAAAAAAAAAAAAAAAAAAAAAAAAAAAGGAGAAAGGAGCAAGGGACCAGATGTCTTGATTTGTGCTGAAGCTAAAAAGCATGAGTAGTTGGAATAAGTCTGTGGTTATTGTGAAAGAGGCAACTTTGATCTTAGGATTTCAGATGTAGAAAATTCTGCCTATCCATTGTAGCTGAAGTGGATGAGATAAAAGTCATTAGCATTCAAGAAACAAAAGAATAGGGTACATTACTGACATGGATATTGAAGTTTCTTAGCACGAATGTAGAAGTTGGAGTAGAGAGGAAGACACTGAGTCAGATGCCTGAAATATATTTTAAGGGGATATCACTGATCATATCAGTAGATAGCACTAAAGAGGAGAGACAGTGGGTGAGAAAGCTGGATGGTGTAAATCTCAAAGGAGGGAGGGTTTTTACATCAATGCAGGTCTGAAAGCAGCAAAGGGGAACCAGAAGAACTCTCCTTCATAGAATCTGGGTATGGGAAAAAGACTGGTGTTCAGTGGGCTGCCACAAAACAAGTGTCCTCAGTAAATTCAAGTTTCAGGTAGAATGTATGTGTGAAACACTCAGTGTAGAAGTGGATAGATGCGAGGTAGTAACAATGGAAAGAAGGTTCCAGAAAGCAGACTGAAAAGAGCTAAGATAAGAGCAATAAAAAGGAGAGAAAGATGGGGAGGGAGGAAACACAGAGCTATGAAAGAGAATAGCTGATGGTTGGAGTGTGCCCACTCTCCCGTGTACAAATTGTGACTGATAAAGTAAGAAGTTCTTGTTCCGTTTTAGCTACAAAATGTAACTGAGGAATACAGATTAAGATACACCGATGCTAATAAAAATGGACATATACACATGTATTTGTGAATATAGAGAGACAAGCTCATATAAATATGGATCATCAATTTCACTTTTCTTCACAAAAGAACACATAAGAAATAAGTAAATAGCCTATGAGGAAAGAATGAAGTTGAAAAAAGACGACTATTTACATTTGAAATACACTGAAGAAAGTTTGTAAGTGAAAAGGTGAGGATAGGAGTAGATAAGAGAGTGGGTTGAAAAATCATGGTGAAGAAGGTAATAATAAGACTTGGTAGACAGTAGTAAGAATGGGGAATTAAATAATTATATGGTCAAAAATCATTCCTCATTTTAATTGGAAACTGCCTCCTTGAATCTTCCACTCATCTACCCAGACCTACCCTTTAAATTGTTATCCTACTTGATTTCCGTAGGAGGTGCTGTCAAAATGTTAAGAGAGCTGTCATGTCCTTATGGTATTTTATTTACACTTCCAGTCTTCAAATGGCTGGTATCTTAAAGTTAGTAGACGACTCACTATTATTCATATTTCTTGTGCATGTTCTCTAGTATGTCCAGTGTCTTTAAAAATATTGGACCTGGGGTGCCTGGGTGGCCTGGTGAGTTGAATGTTCAACTCTTCATTTCAGTTTGGGTAGTGACCGAGGATCATGGAATCAAGTCCCATGTCAGGCTCCACACTCAGTAGACTCTCTGCTTGAGATTCTCTCTCTCCCTCTGCTTCCCCCCTCCACACTCTTTCTAAAATAAATAAATAAAATCTTTAAAAAATTTGCCCCATATAATAACCCAGTTTAATCATTATAGAGGGAAGTTGGACTGATATCTTCCTTGATTTAGACTTTTACTTCTGTTTCACTATCCCTGCTTATACTAATACTCTTAACACTAATACTGATATCACTAATACCTAGCCTGCTTTGTCTCCCATGCCACGCCAAGTGTCTCCTATTTTGGACATATACAATTAATATTTCTTCTCCATTTATTGTTGTACAATAAACTACACAAAACTTGGTGGCTTAAAACAGCAGCTATTTTATTTAATTTTGTCAACTTGGAATTGGAGTAGCTGGGTAATTCTGCTAGCCTTTCCTGACATCACTCATTCAGCTGTAGTCAGTTGGGGTGGGGTGGTCATGCTCCTGACAGGTAGTGCTGACTTCTGCTAGGACTCTCTCTTTCTGTGGTATCTCATTCTCAAACAGATAAGCCCAGACTTATTTACCTAGTGACCACATCAGTAAGAGGGGGATGCTGAAATCACTATGGCCTCTTGAGGCCTTGTTTAGAAGTTGTACATCACTTGGTTTATTTTATTGTTTAAAGGGAGTCACACGCCAGCCCAGATTTAGGGGGTGGGGGAAAAATTCAACTTTTGACAGGAGCCGGTGCCAAAAATTCATGGTCATTTTTTTTTTAAATTTCTTTTCAGCGTAACGGTATTCATTGTTTTTGCACCACACCCAGTGCTCCATTCATGTCATTTTTATTGCACAATATTGATCTTAAGTGGAAGATTCTATGTTTATCCATGTCAGACTTCATCTTGGTAAATTTGTTTATTTATTATGTATTTATTTATTTATTTGGCAGAGAAAGCACACACAAGCCGGGGGAGCAACACACAGAGGGAAAGGGAGAAGTAAGCTCCCTGCTGAGCTGAGAGTCCAATGTGGGGCTTGATCCCAGGACACTGGGATCATGATCTGAGCCGAAGGCAGATGCTTAATGGCTGAGCCACCCAGGCGCCCCTTGAGTTTATTACTTTTTGTACTTATGGTACTTTAACTTAGGTATTAAAAAATGTTGAACAAAAAAGTACTGAAACTCTTAGAGATATCCCTACACTTCATAATATGTATTCCTATTCAATTAGCATGAATTCTCTGAAACAGAGAATTGCTATTTGTGCAGTCACTTTTTTTTTTTTTTAAGATTTTATTTATTTATTTGACAGACAGAGATCACAATTAGGCAGAGAGGCAGGCAGAGAGAGAGGAAGGGAAGCAGGCTCCCCGCGGAGCAGAGAGCCCGACATGGGGCTCGATCCCAGGAACCTGGGATCATGACCCGAGCCGAAGGCAGAGGCTTTAACCCACTGAGCCACCCAGGCGCCCCTGTGCAGTCACTTTTTGATCCTGTCCACAAAGATATTTTGAGATAGTCTGTCAAATGACTGTTAAAATTAAGATATATTAGAGTTCTTCCTCGTGACCTACCAGTTATAGAGGTTAATTCCTGAGATGCATTTAGACTTGCAAAGACCCAGTATATGGTAACTGGGATCAGCCTGGCTGTCAGAGCACAAGCTCTTAGTTGGTACACCACAAAGTGACTCGGTGGGTCTGCAGCTATGGTAACTGGACTGGCCATAGGGTGTTATCCAAAAGTACTGTTAACTATTTCAATTAAGTACCTAAAGGGCTTAATTTGGGCTTTAACAGATATCCAAATAGGTCTACTTGATGATTTGCTGCATGGAAACAGTTCTGGGCTGTGATGATATTTGGCAAATATGATGAGTTTGTAGACCACTGCTTGCTTAAGTTGATATCATGCCTAGTATGGTCCACAGCACATAGCACTTACTCTATCTTTAAATTTAATTTTGAGGGTTGGTCTACTTGTGTTTCAACATTTAAGATATACTTACTGAAAAACTTCACTCAAAAGTCCATGAGTCATTCTTTATTAAAAGCAAATAATGAATTCCAAAATATTACCAACTTAAAAACACTATGATGGTATTATGCATTTTGCCTTACCAAAAAAGTCATCGTTTTTTTTTTTAAAAGGTTCACTATTAAACAGATGTGGACCTAGAAATAGATCTTGTTTTTTATAAAATTTAAAGCTTAAAAAATTTTTGTATTCTTGTTAGCAAACTCAGTGTTAATAATAAATTGTGATTAATTTGGAAATGGGCATAATTTATTATCCAGAACAGGATATTATAACATTATCAGTTAAAATAAGATTTCAAATGTAATTATACTAGAGAGAATGAGGGAAAAAATTGATACTGGCAGGAATGTACTAGCCAAAGTAATTATACTCAGGGCAATTTCCTGAAGGAAAGAAGTTATAGGACAATTATTTACTATTTAAATTTATATAAAATATTTTGAAGAGGACATCACAATACGTCATTATAACTAGATAATAAATAGGAATTTTAGATGAGCACCAGTTTTAAGATTTTATTTATTTATTTTAAAGATTTATTTATTTGAGAGAGCACACAGAGGGAGAGGGAGAAGCAGATGCCCTGCTGAGCAAGAAGCCGGACATGGGGCTCAATCCCAGTTCCCTAGGATCATGACCTGAGCCAAAGGAAGATACTTAACTGACTGAGCCCCTGGGCGTGCCGTGATTTTAATTATAAAAACAGATTTTAAAGATATTAGTCTTTTTCTTAGAAAATATTACCAATGTTGGGGCGCCTGGGTGGCTCAGTGGGTTAAAGCCTCTGCCTTCGGCTCAGGTCATGATCTCAGGGTCCTGGGATGGAGCCCCACATCGGGCTCTCTGCTCAGCAGGGAGCCTGCTTCCCTTCCTCTCTCTCTCTGCCTGCCTCTCTGCCTACTTGTGATCTCTGTCTGTCAAATAAATAAATAAAATCTTTAAAAAAATAAAAGAAAATATTACCAATGCAAATGACTGGGAAACTTTTAAAAAATCTTGACAAAAGGTTGTGTTAAAAATCAGCCTGGGGCCGCTGATTCTTGATTTGGGCTCAGGTCATGATCTCAGGGTGGTGGAACTGAGCCCTGCCTAGGGCTCTTTGCTCAGAGGGAGTCTGCTTCTTTCCTGCTCCCTCTGCCCCTCCCCCTCAGTCACCCACCCCTTCAAGTAACTAACTAACTAAATAAATCTTTAAAAACAAAAATCTCAGCTTGGTTACCATGTCATTGATAAGTTTACATGGATATGCTGTGACAATTAGAATCAAGCATTTGCCTCCCCTGTTAATCCTCGTAAAATCTTTGAGATTAAGTAGAAACCAAAATATGCATTTAAGAAGGGTCTCTTACTACCTATTTGATTCACTGTGTGTTCAGGTCTCTCCAATATTTTATGACTGTCTGAGATTTAAGAATTCCCATCAGTAGTGAAATGTTGATAAACTTACAGCCTACGTAGGCTGAAGCTGAGTACGTGCCAAGGTTTTGTTCAAATATATTTAGTAGAAATGCCTACATTCAGCAAAAACTGCTCATTCTTACTCTAGTTTTGACTTAAAAATAACTTTCAAATCAGTAATGTAAATTGAGTATACATAGTTTTCACAATCTCCACTATTCCCAAACACAAGATGATACGCAGGAAATAAACTACCAAATTATTATGGTTCTCAAAATGGTTTTGGGTCATGTCTTCCCTACACCTCTAATAAAGCAGTCCAAATAACCTTTGTTTTGTTTGGGTCAGGCATGGGTTACAACTGTAAGAGTGGTGAAGTCTGCCTTTATTTCTCAAAGAGCAATGCCTAAAATAATTTGATAGGGGAGCCTGGGTGGCTCAGTGGGTTAAAGCTTCTGCCTTCAGCTCAGGTAATGATCCCAGGGTCCTGGGATCGAGTCCTGCATCAGGCTTCCTACTCAGTGGGGAGTCTGCTTCCTCCTCTCTCTCTGCCTGCCTCTCCCTACTTGTGATCTCTCTCTCTGTCAAATAAATAAATAAAATCTTTAAAAAAATAAAATAAAAAATAATTTGATAATGATAACTATTAAAACAGAATTCCACCAGTAATATAGAACTCTAGAGAGACAATCACAACCAAAACCCAAAATTAAATCCAATGCTGAACAGATAATGACCCAATGGCACTTCTTTTGC
This sequence comes from Enhydra lutris kenyoni, assembly GCF_002288905.1. Lineage (NCBI taxonomy): Eukaryota > Metazoa > Chordata > Mammalia > Carnivora > Mustelidae > Enhydra > Enhydra lutris. The sequence goes on along the minus strand of NW_019154088.1, from coordinate 35,869,020 downwards.
TTCCCATTAAGATCCAGCCTCTATGGGGTGCCTGGGGGGCTCAGTCGGTTAGGCAGCTGACTCTTTGGGCTCAGGTCATGATCTCAGGGTCCTGGGATAGAGCTCCAGGCACTCAGCAGGGAGTCCACTTCAGGATTCTCTCTCTCCCTCTGCCTGCACTTCTCTCCCACTTGCTCACTCTCTCTCTCTAAAATAAATAAATAAATCTTTAAAAAAAAGGGAATCCAGTCCTCTCACATTGTCCTCCCTTTGACTCTTAATACTCTAGCCTTAAAAAAATTTTTTTTTGAGAACAATGTTATATGATTGAAAAAAAGGCTATAAGAATATCTGCATTTTATTATGAAATAAACCCGAATCTGTGAATTTCTGATACTGTAATTTTAGATATAAAATTATAGACAGGTATCAAAACAGATATATTTTGGGAATTGCATTATTTCTTAAATGAAAACCAGGATATGTGACTATTATCTCCGTCTACATATAAAATTGTCCCTGTTTGTTGTCAAGAAGTATTTTTGGCTGGATCTGTATTACTAAAACAAAAGAAAATGAAAACAACAAATTGGGTACATGCAGTCAACAATATTTAGTTTTAAAGCATCATTACTAACCATTTACTAATTAGCTTTTTGATTTCTTGTACAAATTTCAAAATAAATCTTATTCAATCATTTTCCCTAAACTATTTTCCCATATAAAAAAGTATTTCAAGTAACTAGAACAAAGGATACAAATAATATGGATAGATTATATAATGACATATCTGAGTTCCTCAGATATGTCATTATATAAAGCATTATCACTTAGAAGATATAATTGTCTTTAAAGAATATTATTCATTCACTCAGAAATTAAGCAGTAAATTTGGGATTCATCTCTGAGATTAAATAGAACATAAAAAATCTTAGCACAAGCATACTCAGCTATACTTAAATTAGATATAGGACATTCCTTATTCAATGTCACTAGTATCTAAGGTAGACAAGGTGTTAAAAAGTTACCTTACTTTTTTTTTTTTTTAAAGTTTTCATTTACTTAGGGGCGCCTGGGTGGCTCAGTGGGTTAAGCCTCTGCCTTCCGCTTAGGTCATGTCTCAGGGTCCTGGGATTGAGCCCCACTTCAGGCTCTCTGCTCGGCGGGGAGCCTGCTTCCCCCTCTCTCTCTGCATGCCTCTCTGCCTACTTGTGATCTCTCTCTGTCAAATAAATAAACAAAATCTTAAAAGAAAAGTAAAATATATTAAAAAAAAGATTTCATTTACTTATTTTGAGAGAAGAGAGAAAGAGAGAGAGTATGAGCAGGGGTGGGGCAGAGGCAGAGTGAGTGAGAGAATCTCAAGTAGACTCCGTGCTGAGTGCAGAGCCCTACACAGGGCTCCATCTCATGACCCTGAGATCATGACCTGAACCTAAATCAAGGGGCAGATGCTCAACTGACTGAGCCACCCAGATGTTCCATACCTCTATTTTAAAGGTAGACTTACATTTGCTGTGTTCTATGTAACCCTGAAAATATCAGGCTTGTCAATCAACTATAATATCGTTAGTATTAATTTAGAAGACTAGTAAAAATAAAAGTTAAACATATAACAAGATATGTAAAACTTTGAATTCTTTTTTTTTTTTTTTAAGATTTTATTTATTTATTTGACAGACAGAGACCACAAGCAGGCAGGGAGGCAGGCAGAGAGAGAGGAGGAAGCAGGCTCCCTGCCGAGCAGAGAGCCCCATGTGGGGCTCGATCCCAGGACTCTGGGATCACGACCTGAGCCGAAGGCAGAGGCTTTAACCCACTGAGCCACCCAGGCGCCCCAC